>NC_092206.1:90049880-90116859 GCF_043381705.1 Parasteatoda tepidariorum | reverse complement strand
TGCCAGCCAATTTTATTTCCCAAACCTGTAAAAACTATTAAATATATAAGACTAAATTATAATAAATATTAGATATACTTAGTATGTTATCATTTTCAAACTTTAGGTAGATGCAACTTAGATAAAAACATGTATTAAAATAAAATATCATTCCCTCACTATTAGTGTCATTCCCTCACTTTTCAAATAGTGAAATTAATTAATTAATTTAAATATTAAGTATAATTTAAAGGATATATATTTTCTATATAATGCCATTACATATTTCTATTAATATAAAAAGTTTCAGAGCTTTTTATTAATTTTATTTTTTTGGGATTTTATGAACTGAAAAATGACAGTTTTTGTGAGAATGACCCATATATATATATATATATATCTATTTCTCACGGTTGACAAGCGGATGCAGCTGCAACGAAATTCCATATTCCTCCCCCACAGGTGTGAGCTGGTAAGAAATGGGAGTTAAAGGAAAAGGGGACCAAGAGGATGAGTGCGGAGATTGTATCAAATTACCCTTGGTAAAGGAAAAAACTGGGGAAAATTTCTCAAGGCAGTGCATGACCGAAAAAAGTAAAAAACAGTAATAGACAATTATAAATAAATTAATATTGCATAATTAAAATATAAAGCATGATAATAATCTATAAAAGTTAATAATTAAAAAAATATTCAGTAATTAACATGTACATTGTAAATTGATAAAAGATTTAATTATAAACTGAACGTTAAATGAAGTTAAGAGCAGGAATTCGTAAATAATAAATTAAGAGTTAAGATGATAAAAGTAAAGCAAATTAAGAAAACAAAATTAAAGCAAATTAAAAAAAAAAAAAATTAAATTAAGAAGAGAATAAACTTGTGATAATTAACATTAACACATTGATGTAGACCAGTGTTTCTTAACCTTTTTGATATAATGGACCCCTTTTAAAATTTTTTAAGAAGTCACGGACCACCCCCCTGTGAAAAAAATTCAAAGAAGTAAAAAAAATGTATTGTTAGAAAACATTTAATTTTATTATTTTAACAGTATACAAAATTTTTAAAATTAAAAATTTTTAATGTGAAGGTTGCTGCTGTTCTATTATTCGTAGTAGCTGTTTGGTTGTATCTAGTTTTTGTCGGAATCCATATTGTTCTTCTGGGAGAGCTGAGAGAAGTGGTTTAATTATATTATAAATTACTTTTTCGTACATTTTGCCTATAATATTTAGGAAGCTGATAGGTCGGTAATTCTCAGGGCAACTTGGATTTTTATTTTTCTTTCGAAATAGGATAACTGAAGCATTTTTCCAGATTTGTGGGTAGAAATTTAGAAGAAGGCAGCTATTGATGATGTGTGTAATTTTCTGGATATAATTAGATGGTAGTAGTTTGATCATAATATTTTTAATTCCATCTTCTCCTGGAGCTATGTTTTTCAGATTTCGGATGATATTATATATTTTCTCATTGGTTGTAGGTTATATGATCTCTGGAGAGGGATGATCAAGGTGGAAACTGCTTACTTTTTCGGTTATTAGGTCATGATGACTTTGATCGGAATTAAGATTTGGTGAGAATTGATTTTCAAGTGAGTCTGCGAATATTTCGGTTTTTTCATCTATTGAATATATTATGCTAGATGGTCCTTTGATGGGTCTGTTTACTTGAGGTGGAGTTCTGAACAATTTAGCTATTTTCCATATTGAATTATCGTTTGTGCAGAGGGAGGTGACTTTATTTTGCCATAACTGATTTTTATATTTCCTTTTTTGTTTTTTGATCTGTTTGTTAAGGATTCTGATTTCAGAGAGATATATAGGGTCTGCTGTTCTTTGATAGTGTTTTCTGTAATGATTTCTGAGTCTAATGAGGTTTTTGATTTTAGGCGGAAGTCTATAGTGATGAGCTTTCGATTCTGTTTCAGTTGTTGATCTCTTGTATGATTCAATTATTTCAGACTGTACTTGCTGGATGTATGATTCAATTGCCGGCTCATCGTCTGAGATTGGTAAGCTGCTATTGTTGTTGGTAAGTTTATTTTTGTAGAGATCTCCAGTCAGTTTTTAGTTTGGGGTTTTCAAGGTGTTTTATGGCTAGACCAACGAACAATTGTACTGGTAGATGGTCAGATGACAAGTGGTTTAGTGTGCAGGCAACCATGGGGATTTGGATGTTGGTTATTGTGAAATCAAGGATGTCTGGTCTGTGATTGAGTGAAGTAGGAATATAAGTTGAAGCTATGACAGTAAGTTTATTTTTTTATGATGAGAGCTTTAAGATGATTTCCAGCATGATTAGAACTATTGCATCCCCAAGTTGTATGTTTTGCATTAAAGTCACCTGCTACAATTGTTGGCAGATTTAGTGGAAATAAGTTTCTTATGTCATTTTCTGTGAGTTTGTTTGTAGGTGAGTTATAAATGCCAGTTATTTTCATATTCCGTTTTTGTTGGTTAAGCAGTATGAAAAATTGTTCGTAGCCACTGTCATCTGTAGAATTATAGAATGTTGTTATAAGACTATTTTTTTATGATAATGCGACACCGCCTCCTCTGTACTTTCTATCACACCTGTATGTAGTATAGTTGGCTATTCTAAAGTTGTAGGTTGCATTGAGATGAGTTTCTGTTATAATGATGATGTCCGGGTTATGGTCAAAAATAAAATTCTTTAGTTCATGTTGCTTTTGTAGTACTCTGTTAGCATTCCAGAAAAAAATGTTGAGGGTAGATTTTTGTGTTATTTTAGTATTCACCTTGTTCTTCCTGTTGATGTGATTGGATTGCATTTTGCATTCTTTTGAAAAGTTTGAAACCATCGTTGTCTTGCATGAATCCTACAAAGAGCTCTCTAGATATCATCCACTAAAGCATTATGTAATTTCATCAAGCTTGGAGAGATTATATGCAGCTAGATCTTCTCACGTCCCTCCATTTCATGCCCGCATGCTTTCACTCATTCAAACTTTTCATTCCCCTTTTATGATGTATAATAAATCTAATGTCGATCCCATCATTTATCAACAACTCTTCACTTCTCATCATCACTGATATTCAGAGTATGTCCATGTATTTACTGACGGATCAAAATCTGCGGGATATGTAGGCTGTGGTGTCATCATCGCTGATGATGTCTATAGCTACATAATCCCAGATATTTGTTCCGTCTTCACTGCTGAAGCAGTTGCCATCCTCTTGGCATTGCGACTGATTTCGACGCGCTCTATAGGGAAATATTGCATATACTCAGATAGTATGAGTGTTTTGCGCCAGTTGGAAAATTTTAACAGTGAAAACCATCCGATTTTATGTTTTATTAATCACTTCTTGATTACACTTCACAAAAATAGATTTCATATTTTATTCTGTTGGGTACCTAGTCACGTCGGTATTCCATGAAACGACTTGAAGCTGATTCGGCAGCACGATCTGCAACCTCTGCTTTAACTCTATCCGTACCTTTCTTGGACACAAAAACTTATATTCGACAGCTCATCACATCTGTTTGGCAACTACTATGGGATCTGAAAATTTATAACAAGTTACACTCAATAAAAAAAGATTTTAACTCTTATCCTATCTTGAGTCTGCGGCATGCAGATGTAAAGTTAAACCGTCTCCGAATCGGTCACACTCGGCTGACCCACCTACATTTGTTATTTGGGGAGCCTCCTCCTCAATGCCACACTTGTAAAAATTTACTCACTATTCATCATATTTTAATCATCTGCCCATGTTTTATCCGTCATCGTCTTATCTTTTTTGGTAGCTCTATTTTAACTCTGCAGGATTTGTTAGGTTGACTCTCATCATCCTAACATTTTTGCGTTTTTACGCGCAATTTGTCTTTTATACTGTATATAACTGTTTTATACTATTTACACTTTTATATGATTTTATTCAGCTTTGAATGCAACTGTTTTATAATGCTTTACTACATTTACATTTTATCACTTATCATTATATTTTATCACATTAGTTTTACTCACATTTGAATACATCTGTTTTATTGTATCTAGTTTTATAAATTCCGTGTGATTTTTAATAAGGAAAATTTGTAATATACATCTACCTTTATTTTAAAACCGTTTGTTTGGCGCAGCATGTCCTTCTTTGGACTTCGTGCCATTAAAACCTACATTCAATCAACCCTCCAGTGCTGAAAATTCGTTCGGAAGGAACACTTGACCCTTGAATGGCCAAATACTTTTTTGCAAGAACTTTTACAATTGGAAAGTTGTGCTCATTCAACTTCCATCAGGTGAGTGGGTTTTCATTCAGGCCTACTTTAGGCATGGATAAATAATTTTTCAGTTCTTTCTCTGCTTTATTGCAGGGAAAAAATCGTCTCTGCTTTCAGTCTCTTCGTCATCTTCTAAGAGTTTTTCTAATCCTATTTCGGACTGTGGAATTATTCTTTCACAGCTTGAAACTGTTGGCAATTCGGTATGCAGGCTGATCATCTTTTCTAAAGCAATCTTTTTTGTTTCCTCTGCACCCTCCACATACGGAGACGAAATCGTGGGTCACTGAACGTGCTAAGTCTTAATAAAATCATACGCTCATTATTGTCATATCTATGAAATGATGACAAAATTTCTACTTTGATTTGTCGCTGCAAATTGCTATCCTTTTCCTCTACCTTTAAACGTTGTCTTATTTTCCGCAAAAGAGGAAGAACCGATGGCATGGTAGAGTAGTTTTCGCCAGAAAGGTTGTTTGTAATCTCCTGTAGCAGTTTTGTTGTTGACAACAATTCTTCTATAGCTCTAATTCCCTCATTATCAAGCATTAGATGCTTTTTAACTGAATGAGTCTGAAGGAGCTTGCATAGGGGCAATTGGTTGTCCAAAAATCTACGTTAATGCTTCATTATGCTCCACCACCTTATTATAAATTCCGTGTGACTTTTAATGAGGAAAATTTGTAATATACATTTACCTTTAATTTAAAACCGTTCGTTTGGCGCAGCATGTCCTTCTTTGGACTTTGTGCCATTAAACCCCACATTCAATCAATCAACCACCACCTTGTTATACATGCGCTGGGCAAAGAAACAACTTCTTTCTTAATCTTGCTACAGCTTTATTTAACACTGGAACTTTCAAAGCTTTATCAATTCCTATATTTATATTGTGTGCGCAAAACAGGGCATATGAGGTAAGTTTAATAATTTTATAGCATTAAGTATATTTGCTCCCATTACTTGTAGTACAACAGCTAAGTTCTGGCACTTTCAGAGGTATGGTCATCTTGAAAAACAGTACAGGAGAGGCAAAATGACTTCAAATTCCATTGAAGATCAATGAAATGTGCAGTGATAACAATATAAGGGACATTGGCAACTGATGTCCAACAATTAGTTGTTACAGCTATATCTTTTACCTGCAATTGATGATAATTCTTTTTTCACCTTATCAATTGTTTCATTATATAGTTTTGGGATTGCTTTTTGTGAAAAAAAGTTTCGACTAGGAATATTATACCGTGGGTTCAAGGTTTTATTCTTATTAATGAATGACTGGGATTGAACAATGTTATATGGTTGCAAGTTGCCAACAATGAATTGTGTAATTGATTCAGTACACTGTTTTGAAGAATTTCCATCAAGTGGTTGAAAATCGAGCATCGTTTTCTGCTTCTTTTTGGGGGGCAATTCTCCAATATGACCAGATTTTGAGCTTTTGTCATTTTCAGTCTGAAAAATAACTTGTTCAGGCTCATCACATTCCTCTTCAGCAGTTGCTGCAACCTACATGTATTTATTAGCAAGAGAAGTTTGTGAACAAATCATTGGATGGTTAACCTTAAGGTGACCTGTTAAATTTGTTGTACTCCCACCTTTTGAAGAAACGGGAGCCTTGCATACAATACAAATACTAATATCGGTTGACACTAGCTGGCCTTTTTCATTAGCTGGTTGTCTGAAATGTTCCCAAACAGGACTTTTGGTTTTCTTTTTTTGAAGTAATTGTTCATATTTTGGGCAGTCTAAAGATGGCTTTCAGCGGCAAAAATTTTAATATTTCTTCTAATTTCAAGTAGAAAAACTAAAATATATTCAAAATTTTATATTTTGTAGTGAGTAATGACAGAGGGATATAATAAAAAATAGATAAGCTATGTGTAATTTAATTGCGAAATGATATTTCCTTTTAAATTTTGAAACATTAAGAATGTTTTAACTTATCAGAAAAAAAAGAAAAACAAGTTTTGAAACTTTGCTTTTAATTTATTTGAAACTGAAATTTTAAATATATCTAAATTAAAATTTGAACTTTGTGTGAAAAGGACAGAGTAGGATTGCTAAGAGGGAGATATTTGGATAAGATTTTTAGAAAGTAGAAATCTGCCAAAATGCATCAAACTAACGTTATACGAATTATATTCATTTTATAAGTAAATATTAACAAGTAAGTGATTTATAATTGAATGTGGGATTTGATTTCAATAGAGTTATATAAAAAATATAATCAATGGGGGGGGGGGAAGAAAAGATAGGAGTAAATTAAATCTATGACTTTTTATAACTTGGTTTATCAATGTTTTGTAAAATTATTTATTGTAAATGCGTTTTTCTGTTTTTTTAATTAATCTTTTCATTTTTAATATTTTCTTCTTTCGAATTAAATAATTCAAGACAATCTTTTCAATTTAAACAAAACACAATTTTTCAATCTTTAGATTTTGTTGAAAAAAATCTGACATTTTTTAAATAAAAGCAAGAAAAGAAATAGTGTATTAAATAAATAGTTAACTAGTGAAATGAATAATTTATTAAAATTTTACATGCTGCTTTAAAAAAATGAGTAAATTATTTTAAATGAAGAATTAGGAAGGGTAAAAAAAAAATTATCTATCAACCTTGGCCAACAAATGTTTTGTTAACTTACAACATTCTCAAAGTTTGTTATGTATCTTAGACAAAAACCCATTAAGAAATTATTGCACTACATTAAGAAATAATTTTTCTAGAAAACAATTTGAAACAATTGAATTTATCTTAACATGAATATTTCAACAATTAATGCATATTTAATGTTTGTGGAGGGAGAAATATTATTGTAGTGTGCAAAAAAAAATTACTTTGTATAACTTTTAGACTTAATAATCGGATTCAAAACAGTCTGATTTTTTAAAATTTATTTTTCAGAAGCTATTCAACCAATTTCTTTCAACTTTTATATTTTAAAATTACATTCTTTAAAAAAAAATTATATCTTACAGTTCAAACTTTTTTCAGCTATTAATAACAAAATAATAAAAAAAAATGATTATTAAAAATCATTTTGCATGAAATTATCTTTGGATAAACGATTTTTATAAATGCTTGCTAAAATTTTTCAATTCGAGTAAAAAGTTCTCGACATATGGCGAAATACGCAAAAAGTAACATTGAGAGGTCCTAACGTTTGATTTCGCTCTTGACTAAATTATTAGGACTATATTTCTTAGATTGCGGCCACGGCCTATATTTTGAGGCACACGCATCATAATCCTTTGAAAAATTTATTCAAATTAGTGCGTTTTTGTGCTTCACTTCATAATTTAAAATATCGTCTGCTTTTAGCATATTTAAGGTCCTTGGAACCACTATGAAAGTCCTAATACGTAAAAATCCGATCATTAGACCAAAAGTTATTCTGGGTGATTCGAAAAATTCAGAACATCACAAAACAACCTAAGACATAGCGGGACCTGCAGCAGTATAAGCCCGCCGCAAAGTATGTCAGCCAATTGTAGAAATGATATCGATACAATTATAAAAATATAATAAAATTTAAAATGCGCATTGAGCCAAGAATTATAAAAATCTTTATAAACAGATAAATGTTGTTGCTGTTTGACAAGTGTAGAAAAGTACAAGTTAAATGGGACCAAAGGCATGTAGTACAGCCCTGGCCACATCTCCGACTTTTTGGGAATCAGGGGTGTCATGGCAGCTATTGATGTCGATGTTGAAGAGGGTCGAGGCAACCGAGACACAGCTGAAGAGATGCCCCGGATCCAGCTAAGCTCCTGTTGCATGTTTGTTCAATTACTTGATCACATGCAGTTTTGGTAAAACCACAATTATCTTGCTGCTGTACAGAAAATTTCCTTTTGGAAACTCATTATATATATCTAGATGAGTCTTTTTTAAATTCATCATTTCACAAAAGTAAATACTCAAATAGCGAGAATAATTCACTCTATCGTAAGCAAAAAACCATGGCAGCATAGAATTAATTGAAGAAAGATGCAACTTCCAATTTCCTTCTCGTGTAGCTCGAATAAAAAGCAAAATTGTCTTGACCATGTCAATATAGGAACTCCATAACTCAAACGTTGGACAAAGCAAACTTTTTTCCAATATAAAGGCATCATATTTTTTAAAAAATTCCTCCAATTCGGAATTTATCAAAAAGCTGTCTGATGATCCCGCAGGAAATATACTAGAAAAATTTTCAATGATGTTTGAAATTCTACTAGTTTCCTCCTCAGTATGAGAATCAAAAAATGCTTGAAAACGCAATCGCTCCAACGCTTCACACAGTAACTTATGAGCCCGAATACTTCTATTATAATGATGACCATTGATGACTCGAGTTATTGAGCCTTGAGCAACAATTCCAGCTTCGATTAAAATATCACTTAATCGAGCATCTTGGAATCGCTTTCCAACGACAGCCATGAAAGCCATTGACGTATGAAATGCTCCTAAACGCAAAATGAGTCGCTCATGAAACTCTTGATTTTGCCAACGTATTTGTTGTGCCTTAGAGTACATTGCTTGATCCATCACAAGTACAACCCTTTTCAACTGAAGGCTGTTGGAAATTTCAATACTGCGGTGAAGTACAGTATTGATAGATGACATGTTTGTTGGATTGATATCAAGAATTGGCAAGTATCCTACCTTTGTTTTTCCAAACATTCATTTTTACACATCAAAGTATTGAAACCAGTTCACCCAGGAAGAATGCTTGTCTTCGTCAAAATTTTTGCCAGATAAAAAAAATTATCAAGTATGCGATGTGAATTACCACTGCTTACACTATCAATATCTTGTAAAAAAGAAATATCGCTGTAAGATGGAGGAAGGCAATTTTTTCCCCCTAAAGAAATTAATTTTAATGGCTGGAGAATCCAAAGTTCGTTTTCTCGTTTTTTTGTACAGAAATTTCTGTTTCAGAGAGTGTGTTATGATCATTGTTCATTTGGTCCCACTGAAGAATGATACCATTGGTATTATGCGTAGTGCCTGCCCCACTTAAAGTTTCTTCTCCAAAGTCGTTGTTATCCCACACCAGTGTTGTAAACAATTTAGGTTCAAAGCCATCAGGAATATGTTTATTATTATTTAATTGCTGTAATGCTAAAGCAGTGTCATGTTCAAGCACACTAGTATGAGAAACAGAATGACCAAGGCCATGCCTAATGCAAGATGCTTCGGTGTCTGTATTCTGCCATTTGTGGAAAGAAAAATTAAATCTTGGGCTATAGATAGCAGTTTCAATCTGATGCCTGGCTCTACATTGACGTGTCTTTCTAAGATGACATCTTCTGAAGCGCCAATACACCAAGCAAGAAAATTAAACAGTTCTGGTGGAATAATTTTAAAAGCAGCATCCTCTGTTAAATCACATGCATTAGAAGGCCAAGGACAAACATTTGAAGGCACATCATTAATAATTGTTTTTAGTGCAATAAATGAGGTATACAAGTCTCATAGAAGTCCTCCTGAAAAGTTATTTGTGGCTCTAAATGTTTCATCGGCATCTTCACTGTCAGTGGAGCTCTGTTCGCATAAATTTATTATTGTTGGAGCTGATGTTAAGCAAACTACTAATTCACTCATATTCTTTGATTTTTGTTTGACAAAATCAATTTGAGGGCATGCTTTTTTAATTTTTTTTCTTTAAGGTATCATTCCTGAAATCTTTCATTTCAATACCTTCAACTTCCTTTACAGTTCTGATAAATTTTTCTTTTATCTTGTTCATATCATATACTTTGTGCTTTTTAATGATTTTTTCTTCCAAAGTACACTTTTTATACACCTCAAACGATTTTTCATATAGTTCTGAATTTTCAGAAGAAACTTCTTTTACAGTCAGAAATTTAGTGTAATTTTTATAACAAGACCTATGGTAGCAAACTTCGATTGCCACCATATCTTTGTCACGGATTTGCAAAAGCGATTTCTCATCGTTTTTTGAAATAGCAGCACACGGCAATTGATTTTCTTTAGTTTCACACTTACTTAGTGCTTCTTTTTTCCGCTTGCCAGAATGACGTTCTTTTGTGTATTTATCAGTACGACACAAAATACATATTTCAGGCAAAACATTTGAACGTTCTCGATTAATAAATTTTTCATTGTCACTTCGAGTAATTATTTTCTTTTCCATCATTTGAAATAAAGCATAGCAGTGATACAAATTATTGGAACGTTTTATTTGAAAATGATTGATTAAGAATTAAAGAACGACCTATTAAGAATGAAAGAACTATTTATCAAGAATTAAAGAATATTTTATCCAGAATTTAAGTTTTATTTAAGAATATATATGACAAATATACGAGAGCAAAAACATTTGAACGAGCATTTAACAGTTTGTTTACAAACACAAAATCGAAGCAACCGATGTTTTTTAAGAAAGAGTGGATTTGATTCGTTAGCTATCTGAGGCATGTTTTCAAACCGGCGTTTTTATTGGTTCATTGCTAGCGAGAAGAAATAAGGCTGATAAAAAAATAGTTCGTACTTTTTTAAGAACATATAAAATAATGTGCAATTATTGAACTTTAAATTTTGTGTAATAAAATATTACGAAACATATTTTTTTATTTAAATGAAAATTAAAGTTGCCCCTTTTTCATCGGAACGAACTTGAATGATAAACGCTCTTGGCCCCTGGGTCTATAGGCAGTGCCTGCAATCTGCGTAGGTTCTAGAGCGGTCGGGCATGATCTTCATACCTCTCATGTGCCCCGTCCGCAATCTGCTGATGGTAGTGGTAATTTCACGGTCAATACTAAGCTCCGGAAGGCACAATTTTTTCCGAAGTCCGCCGCAGAGCTGATGTTTTGAGACGGCATTTACATCGAAGCAAGTGGTTTGCATGGGAGGAGGATTAATAATATTTCTAGCCTCCTTAGCGAGGGAGTCCGCTTGTTCATTCCCCTCAATGTTGACATGAGCGGGGACCCATTGGATGGTGCAGATTTTCTCCCCCTGGCAACAAAGGTGGACAAAAGCGCGTTGATGTCTTGGACGAGTCTCGTTTTACCCCCTTTAATGGCCTCCAGGGCAGATTTACAGTCAGAGAAAATGATGATGCCTGGCAAGGGTACTGACTCTGAGAGGTAAAGGTCAAGAGCGGATTTAATGGCGATCAGTTCGCTAGTGAAGTTGGATTCGACTTTGCCGGCTGCGACCCCTATCTTTGAGGGATGTTTGATCTGGGAGATGCCAGAACCTCCTGTGTTGCATTTTGAGTTGGAAGAGCCTTCAGTGTAAGCGGTGACAAGATAGATAAAAAAACTTAATAGAAAATGATAAATAACACAAATTTGAGGGATTGAGACTGATAGAAAACTTAGAACAGCTGATGCGTGTAACTTCCGACAATTTCATTCTCCAGAATTTATTTATTACCTTCAATACTTATGAGGAAATGGAGAAAAATTAGTATAAAAACAAAATTTCCTGGAAAAAATTCGTTGGAAATTAATTATTATGGCTTCAATAATATAAAATTCAAATATTTAAAGATTTATTTTTATAATTATAGTCAACCCAATGTATTATGTTGCTAAGCTATATTTCATGAAAATAAAATTTAACTGCATTATCTTATAAAAATCGTTATAAATAAAGAATGAATTGAGAAAGATCGAGTAGCTATCAAGCCGAAAATGATGAATGATGATGGAATGACGAATCGAAAACGAAACGACTGTCTTAAAAAAGAAAATTTGCGTGTAATAAGTTGTCAATGTAAAAACTCGCTTGCCAAAATTTCTTGTAAAAATATTAGATTTTTTATATTTTCTAACAATAATAATTATCATTTTTCAATGATTGAAATGAAGAAAAAGTAGAAGTCTTGAAACAAAATTACGTATGTGAAATTTTATCCATATTGGAGAATGCAAATTTCTGATTTAACTAATAAATAGGTAAAATAAAATAAAAAATAAAAAACCGGAGCAGATATCCGTCAAAAATGATCTTTTCTTCAACAAAACAAAACTGATTTCAAAGCATTATCGAATAACAAAACATCAATCATCTACAGACAATCACTTTCGTTTAATGGATTTGCCCGATTTGAAGAAAGCACTTTTTCGTCCTTAGAAAGATTCGTTGGCGATGAGTTAGTTTCAATGCTAGTCACATCGGAATTCATCGTGCCAGCACATCGTTGCTTGATGATTCGCGTTGGAAGAAACACACGGGAAAAGATCGTCACGGCAATCGATGCTCTTTATAGGAGGGAAATGCTCGTGCTTGTGAACATCGATGTTGGATCGGGAGGATCGCGCTTCGCGGCATCGGGAAACATCGATGTCTACCACGCATCGGAAAACATCGTGCTCACATCGGAATTGACGATGCTTCGAGAAAGAAGCCAGCCCAAGCATCGGATCGGCGATGATTGTACAACATCAATGTTTTCCGATGTATTGCCCAGTCCTAGTGGATAGTGGGAGAGTTANTGTAAAAATAACTTTGCTCCAGTAATCGAAATTATCGTTTTCATGAAGATGCACAAATGCTAATCTTTTGTCTCTATTGACTTTACTAATGAGAGGTTTTTTACGATGAATTCTGCTATTATATCCTTCTTCTCTCAAGGCTCTTCTAACACATTCTGGATTTACATCAGTTTCTTTAACCTTTTCAAGATGTTTGGCTATGTCCACTGTAGTAGTTTTTGGATTATTACGAATTGTTCGAATGATTTCTCTTTTATCTCACCGTTCAATTTTGGTGGTCTACCATTACGAGGCAAGTTTTCCGTAGTTTTTGTCAAATTATATTTCCTTATTATTCCTTGCACTGTAGCTCTACTTCAACCAATAATTGGACTTATTTTATTGAGTGATTTTGCCTCATTTTTCAATTTAATAACCAGTTCTCTGATTTCTAATGATGTTTCAGTTCTTTTAGTCGCCATTTTAAAATCAATGAAATAAATTCCATTCAAAAATCTCCTCTAAAGCTTATATAAAACAAGACACAATTCTTACAAATATATTAAGAGAATAAAAAGATGGCCTGCAAAAATCTATTTGAATCCAACTGTATGCTCACTTTTGTGAGTTTGAAAAACGCATATTTTTAACTTAATCTGAAAATGATTATGATAATAATTAGACACATAATGATTCAAATGCATACTGGTAGCTATACGAATGAGAAAAAGAAATTTATTTGCATTTTATTTCAAAAAATGGGAAAATTTGCAAGTGTATGCTGACTTTCGTGTATCACTGTATGAGTTTGTTTTTTGAACTATTGAGTTGATAGCTTGTGACCCTTCTTTATTATTACTTAATTGAGTTTTTAGGCTGTCTGCTATTAGATTGACTGTATCTTGGGTTGAATAGATGATTTTACTGATTAAATTATATTTTTAAAAAAATTTTCTATTAGAAATAATCTGAAGCTATAAAAATTTAATTAAGCAATAAATATACAACAAAATTTAAGCATACTGACTTTATAAAACGTTATGTAAAAATATTTAGATGGAGCAAAATATATTTCATGTGTATATTACAACTTTAAAATATGCGAATTGTTAAAGAATTCTCCTTCTACTTAATTTTTTCAACCACGAATTGGTGGATTCTCAGTTCCCAGACATTGACGTATTCACGTATATTTAACATTGACGTACTTTTACATTAAACGATTTTTAAAATAAGCAATGGAAGAAAATAAGTAGTATATTTAACAATTTTCGACCCTTCGCCAATTTTTTTGTTGACTTGTCACATCGCCAGTAGTTATTTTCAGGTCTAATAAAAGGGTTTTGCAGTTTGAAATTTTTTTTAGAAATAAAATATGTGATAACCTTCCTTAGAGTGTTTATGAGCTACACTCTTTTAATTAGACCTTCCCGCTGTGTTTTTTGCTTGTGTGGCGCTACCAAGATTAATTACTACCAACAGGTATTCATACCGGAATTTCATTGTAAAGGATGTTACAATTTTTAATAAAAAAACATTATCAAATTAAATAATTTAAGTTTCAAAATAAATATTCAATGTTTAGTTTTTTTCATTGTAAAGTTTAATTTATTTTCTTTTTTGAATTTCAGCTATAGCTCTTCATTATCAAGAAAATCTACTATGAAGAAACTGTTTGTTTTCAAATTCAGAAAGTTCTTCTCGGGGGCAGATTCAATTTTGTGAAGCGTAGCTGGACACTGGAAATTGCACACTCTGATGTTCTAAGTTCGATACTTACAGCAAATGAAGCAACCAGTGTAGATATTTCACGAGGTGCACTTTAAATCTGTCATGGCGGAAAGTCCTCGTGTTGATGGTGTTGAAGTTAGAAGAAAGAGGGAAATTTGTGAGATTCATCCCTGTTTTGTGTGGTACACACATTATTAACTGTTGCTGAAGTCTCGCGGTGGACTGATCGTTAAGACACGGTTCCCAACAGATCACCGAAGTCAAGCATCACTGGCTGCGGTCAGTGTGCGGGTTGGTGACCACTTGGATTAGTCTGCATTAAACTGTTCTACCGTAAAGTGCTCGACTTCGCGTGCAGGTCGTTGGGCTATCGGAGCGGGGGTGCCACCCCCTCTGCAGAGAATCGAAATTGAGATGGCATGTTTTCGGATCATCCTCAGGGATGTTTCCCAGACCGTCGCCAATAGCCCATTGTGTAGCTCTAGTGCGACGTAAATTAACTACAACAACTGTTGCTGAACGTTTCATTAAATCCTTAAAAAAAAAAGCATTTAATGACTGCTTGGAAATATAATTTCAAGTAAACAATGTCTTGCAATCGGAGAAATAAACTCAAACTGTATCAAATCTAAACTCAAACTGTATCAAATCTAGTTCTAAAGTCATGAAAAAAAATTTTTTTATTTAATAACAATCATGCATTTTTAACTTCTGTTTTACCAAAGGGATACTGACGTTCCTTTTAAACAGTGAAAGTATGTATTGCATTTACAATTGAGTGAAATTTATTTTATTGTGCGGTTTGCTTTTAAATAAAATTATTATGCTGTGAAATAGTAGTAATGTTTTTTTTTTCTTCTTAATTACTGTAGTGTGTAAATCTTCAAAATTTTAAAAAATTTGGATTGATAAAATTTTTAAATCATATAGTGCTTAAGTGTCATGAAAACAGTTGAATATATTTAAAATTTGGTTATTTTTAATATGATATCGGAAGCAATTTCTCAACTGTCTCAAACTTGTGAGTATTTTTACTATCAGCATTGTGTTTATTACTTCGATTTTAGAAATTTTCACATGATTATTAGCTTGAAATAAAAAGTTTATGCTTTTTTTTATCATGTTTAAAATAATTGTAAACATTTCTTTGACTTTAAGCTGAGTAACATTTACATTATAATTAAAAATTCCCAATCAATGTAGAAAAGAATATTGCTTTAGCTTTCATCTAAAAGGTTTTGTATATTCTTTGCGAGAACAATCATCATCATAACATATTCTTTTTATAAAAAAGTTCCTTTTAAGAAGTTTACATATAATAATATGTTTATTTTCACTATGTTCGTAATGCATAATCTCTTATCAGCGAAATACAAGAAATGGAATTGATTTATTTTGAACAAAAATTTTGTGATAACAGCGTATTCAAAAAGTAACTGATGGTAGTCAAATCTGGGTCATAAATACTAAAGGCAATTTAAAGTAAAAAAAGATGTTATGTTTTTTCGTCTCATTCTTGTATGCAATTAAATGATAGTGAAAGTTTAATTTCGATAAAATAAAATATTTACTAATTTTTTTAGTTTTCGAAATTTAAATGTTACCTAAATTTTTCTGCTTGAATTGTTGTTAGTACATAGTATCTTTAACTAATTATCGAATCGTTAAAAATTTCTGATGTGCCTATGTAAAATTATTTTTACGTAGAAAAAAAAATTATTGACAAATTTTTTAATTAAAATTTATCAAGACTTTGCTGGTTTCACCCCCTGAAATTTTTTTTACCGGTGCCTTTGGGTTTTGTTTCAAGTGTTACGTTAAGTAAAATTTCAGGATAAAGTTAAGTAAGTATTTTTCCATTTAACTCCAGGGGAAAAAATTATGCAAGAGATTTATGTAAGTAAGTAGTTTGAATATTTAAAAAATTTCTTTTTGTCTCAATTATTACAAAAAGTAACAATTTTAAAATTCGAGATATAATTTTTTTTAATATTTTTGGAAAGAAATGACAGTTATTTTAGGAGAAGAAAATTTTTTAGGTAAATTTTCAACTCAATTCAAATGTGAGTTTAACTTAAAAAATTATGTAGTTTGGTTTTTTATAATATAATTTCAGAATATAAATAATGAATTATAATAGCGAAATTACAAACTGCTTAAGAAAGCATGATTTACAAACTAACAAATTCAATTGAGATTTTGATAAAATAATCTCATTTCTAAAAAAAAAAAAAAAAATTAGAATACATTTTAAATTTAAAGACTTGACAATTATTAATGATATAAAATTCGTCAGAAAGCCCATTGTATGANATTTTAAGAGAAGAAAATTTTTTAGGTCAATTTTCAACTCAATTCAAATGTAACTTAGTTTAGTTAGTTAGTAAGTTTAACTTAGTAATTATGTAGTTTGGTTTTTTATTATATAATTTCAGAATATAAATAAAGAATTATAATTGCGAAATTACAAACGGCTTAAGAAAGCATGATTTACAAACTAACAAATTCAATTGAGATTTTGATAAAATAATCTCATTTCTAAAAGAAAAAATCGAATGCATTTTAAATTTAAAGACTTGACAATTATTAATGATATAAAATTCGTCAGAAAACCCATTGTATGAAGAAAAGAAAAAAATATCAATAAAAGCTGCGATATAGTATCTGAAATATTCTAAAAAATCAGCTGAACATAAGATATACTTTGGAGTAAGAGGGAGGAAAATGGAAGGTAGAAAAATTCGCTAATATAATTTTATTTAGTATTTCTGTATTGCCATGAAAATAATGCATGGGATGACATTATGAAACTATTGTTCTATGTTTTACTGCTTCACAGCAATACAGAAAATTAAGTAAAATTATATCGCCCAATTATTCTACTGCCATCCAAATCTTCCTCTTGCTTCCTCCAAAAATAAAAAGCAACGCAAAATAAAATCGGAAAATACAAAATCTAATATTATGTAGCATCAAAACTAATGCAAAATAATATTGCGAAGAACGCTGAATAATATTAGTTTGCATATAATCTAATATTAGAAGTTGTGCAAGATTTTACTGAT
This sequence comes from Parasteatoda tepidariorum, assembly GCF_043381705.1. Taxonomy (NCBI): domain Eukaryota; kingdom Metazoa; phylum Arthropoda; class Arachnida; order Araneae; family Theridiidae; genus Parasteatoda; species Parasteatoda tepidariorum. The sequence continues at coordinate 90,099,389 of NC_092206.1, read as the reverse complement.
GCCATCTAATATTAGATGCTACTTGAGTCGTATATAAAACATGCTAACTCAATTCAATCTCGAGGTACCTTTTGATAATTGACATTGTCGATAATTAATTCCCCACATTGGTTACTAGAGGACGTGGAACTTCGAAATTAACGCTGGACCACATTGAATACTTGACTTGCTAACTGCGTCAGCGTCCTCACGCTGTTGCTTGTTAATGATTAAACTTTAAAAAAAAAAAAAAAAAAATCTGAATTTAATAGTGCGTAACAGTATGTTAGCCCATTAAACATTATAATGATATATTTTAAGTTTTTCGTATAAAAAAGTATTATTCAATAATTTTATTTTAAGAATGTTTTACACAAATTTGAATCTTCTTTAAAAATGAGTTTTTAAATAATTACAAAGTAGTAACAGTATGTTAGCCCATTTAACATTATAATGATATATTTTAAGTTTTTCGTATAAAAAAGTATTATTCTATAATTTTATTTTAAGAATGTTTTGCACAAATTTGAATCATCTTTAAAAATGAGTTTTTAAACAATTACAAAGTAATTTTTTTTTTTAAATTTTAAGGTTTTTATTTGTTTATTTTTTTTAATTAAAATTCTGCATTCAGTTTCTAAAATGCATTATTCTTATATAGATTAAACCTTGATTCGAATGTAATATTGCGCACTACGAAAACCTATCTTTCAAAACATTTAAAAAATAACCTATTTTAATACTATTTATAAGCAAAGTATATGATGTTTTACCGAAACTATTAATCTCATTTATCAGTTTAAATCCCGTGAAAACAAATTTACAAAAAGTAGTCTAAATTTCGATTAACTTACTGCTTTGCCAATTATAATTAGATCTTTAGTCTATGTTTATTATTTGTCTATAGTAATTAAGTCTTTGGTCCATTATTATCATTTGTCTAGAATGATTGTCCCTGACTGTAATGATTAGTCGGAAGATTATTTTTTTCTTTTTTAAAGATGTAAATTTTATTTTTAAGGTAAGTATGGACTAATTTTTTTCTCTTTTAAAGATGTAAATTTTATTTTCAAGGTAAGTATGGACTAATATTTTTCTTTTTTAAAGATGTAAATTTTATTTTCAAGGTTAGTATGGACTAATTTTTTTCTTTTTTAAAGATGTAAATTTTATTTTCAAGGTAAGTATGGACTAATTTTTTTCTTTCTTAAAGATGTAAATTTTATTTTTTAGGTAAGTATGATTGAATTCAAAAATTGGATTTCATCTTTTGTAACTGGGCTGTTTTTTTTTCTTCTTTCGGGGAAGGTGGAGTTTCTTTTTCAGGTTAATACGGGTTTCAAGAGCCTGAGGTGGTGCCTCTTTTTCTCTCTCATTTTCGCCAAACTTTGTTTTTAGCACTATGTGGTCTATCAGCTTATATGTAATATAATTTTGCTCAGCATAATCTATTCCGGTACTTGTGCCATTAAAAGCTAAGACAATTCAACGTAAAGGATAATGAGATTTTTTTTAAAATTAAATTTTAAAATAAAACTATTTTTAAAATTTATGTAGGACCAGGGCTTAGTACCGATGCATTCACGACTTAGTGTTTAGGACTATTTACTCAGCTTAAGTTATACAGTTTAACGTATTTCGGTTCTTATGTTAAAAAACAAAAGCAATTCCTGAACAGGAATAATAAAATATTCCTTAAAATTTAACATTATTTAACAAAATTTTTAAATATTCATGTTCAAAGATGCGTATTTTCGAAATTTTACATTATTTGCATGCGTCACGAGAGATGCGCGCAAAGCGATGTCATTCCATTCATCGACTATATTGTTTTACTTTCTTCATTCGCTTAAATCTACAATATTGGAAACAACAGTCGCCATGCTTCAAGCGCTCAAAAATAACCACAGTGCCCGAGAGGAGCAAATCAGGGCAACATGCATTTCCACGCGCTATGGGAAAGTGATAAGGGACTAATATTGTTAACAAAAGAACCCTTGTGAACGACATTAGTTCCTCACCACCTTCCCATAACACGTGGTAATGCATTTTACCCGGTTTTTCTTGTTCTGTTTGTTCTCACTCACGCTTAGCAAGTCTTGAAAATGGGCTCCTAGTTTCTGAGCGAATGAAGTTTGTAATAAAGTATTATCAACTTCAGTTATTGGGTATATTTATTTCTTTAATATTATATTGTTATCCTTATTATATGAAATCAATGTATGAAAGGTTGAGTTTCAATAGAAGGCCTGACCATATGGAATTACATTTGGTCTTAAGACAAAGTACGAGGATTATTATATACACCTAGACATCGCCTAATTTTCTTATCGTATAAAACCTTATTTTTAATCTTAATTCTTAATATAGAAACTTAAAGTATTTTACCCACCAATATAAGACAATAATTCAAACATATAGCGGAGAGTCGGGTAGCCCCGCTCACTTAAGGAGTATTGCTTATATTTCAGTATAATACTGAGTAATAATCAAACTTTTTGTATGTTTCTATTGTTTTATCATCTAATTGAATAATGCAAAAAGAATAAACCAAAAAAAGAATAGTTAAACTTCAAAAAATAGAAATTTAAAAAAACATGTTTTTCAGCTCTTTTCAAAATGTGTCGGGTAGCCCCGCCCAGTTACAAAAATTGTGTTTTTTGGCTATTTTTTCAGGTGTAAATGAGAATGACCAATGTATTGACAATAGATAAACCTCATTTATCATTTTTATCACAAAATTATTTTATTTATTACATATTTATATACTTTTAGTGAATTCTATCATTTAATAACAACAAATGTCATACTTTTTATCATTATTAATGTATATTAATATATTATAATATTAATATATATTTATATTAAATATTTAACGAAAATAATTTAATTTAAGTAACAATAATTAATAACAATAGTTGTTTTTCAATATAAACTTATTTGGTTGATCTCTTCTTATAAACTTAATATAAAATACTTCTTATAAAATTACAAATTCACTTTGTATTTTGATTGCATTCAAATGCTTCTGTAGATTGATTCGTTCACAAATAAGTGAAAATAAATAAGTAAGCAAATAGCTTATCATAATATTTATGATTTCTTGATATTAAATTTAATTTGGATATATCAATTACATTTTAAAAATATTTAATTTTTCATTTTTAAATATATAAATTTATGTTTCATATAATATTAAAACATATATTTGTTGTTAAAAATGCATATAACATTCAAATTTGAAGCAATAAAATAATAATCTTTGCAACCGTACATTTATCGACGAAATAAAATTGGGCGGTGATACCCGACATTCATGTGAGCGGGGCTACCCGAAATCCAATTTTTTTGTAAATTTGTAATTACTCGAACAATTTTTTACATACAAACTTCTTTCTTTGTGCAAATTAAACTTAAGACTACATACTTTAATGCTGTATGTATAGAAAAAATTATTTTTTTAGTATTAAAATGAAGTTTAATCGAAACATTCAACCAATTTTTCTTAATTTCATGACTACTGTATTCAACATATTTTCAAAACTATTGTTTACCATGTTACCAGCTGCATAAATACTTGAAACTTTGAAAATAATCTTTTTTTAATACAACAATTAATGTCCGATGGCCCATTGACTTGAAAAAATATTCTATACATATGAAATTGACTGTGGGCGGGGCTACCCGACTCTCCCCTATGTTGGACAATCATACTCTTTGTTGGCGAAGTAATTAAATTTTTAGAAAATTATTAAAGCTTAAGTAGTATTGTCACATTTACACTTAATGTAAAATGACAATTTAATCTATAATTTTAACTAAGCCTTTAATTTTTCTTTAAACTTTATTCCTCTTTTCAATATAGCAATTTTATTTTAACTTTCTTGTTGACCTCCCTCGCGGTCATCGCGCTTCCTGTGGGGGAAAATCAACCCCTCCTTTTTACTTCTTTTATTTTTTTAGGGGGGTAACTAACCAATCTCTTTCCTTTAATTTTCCAAGTCTCCTCCTCTTTAAATTTAATTGGTTGTAACTTTTCTGGTCCTACACCAGTTAAGGAATTTTTAAGTCACTTTTAATACATTCTCTTTTTGTGCTTCCTTCTTGCTGGTTTTTTTTCTTCCGAGATGCGGACTTCGGTCCGTATCGAGGGATTTCTTTTTACATTTTTTCTTGACCTTTATCTTAAATTAAATCCATAACTATAATCAATTTCTGTAAATTTAAAATCAACATTTTATAACTTTAATTTTCTTTAACATTAAAAAAAAACCTTCTCGAATTTAAGCTTTCTTTCCATATTTATTTTAACCTTTAAATTACTCATTCTTTTATATTTTACTTTTATCTATGACACCTTCTGTGTTTTAATTCTCCCGTCACCCATTTCAATAAAATGCCTTTCTTGTGTTAGTAGATGTGGTGAAAGATGTATGTTACTAAATAAAATGATATGTTAATAATTTGATCTTGTGATGGAGAATTTATTTGCTTCTATTTTCATGGATTGTCTTTATCATGTCCTCCTGTATGTGTGGTTTGTGCCTTTTTTATTTTTAAGGGAACTTGTAATTTTCTCATTGGAAACATCATCTTACTGTATTAAATGTCAAGTCTGTATCTGGATATAGCATATCATTTATTGTTTTCATCTTTAATCTTAGGTTTATTTTTGTTTCGCCCTTTTTCCAAATTTGGTGATACCAAATTATCCAATTTGTTCAAACCTCACACTTTGTGATCCCCCTTTGAACCTATTGGGTTATTGTTATCCCTCATTAGCTTTGTACTACCACTTTCCTTAAAGATCACATCCCCCTTAATTTAATTTAATTACCTTTTATATATTTCTGCCTTAATTTGTTTTTTTTTTTTTCATTACATTTCAATCATTTAATTATTTTTTATCATGACTATATCCAAATACAAGTATTTTACCAATGATTTCAACCCATCTATCAATTTTAATACATAATTTTATTTAATACGCACCAAATAATATATTTTAACTCTAACAAGTATTATGCTGCCAAATTAAGAAATTTCAACTCAACTTGATAGCTATGAGCCGCGATGGCTCAGGGGATAGAGCGTTCGCCTTCCAATGAGGTGAACCGGGGTTCGATCCCAGCGATAGCTGGTCGATACGAATTCCGCATCCGGCTTGCTCCGACCACGGTGCTGACGTGAAATATACTAAGTGGTGGACGGATCATGGGTTAGAGTCCCCTTGCCGTTCTGCTAACCATGGGAGGTTCTCGTGGTCCTCTCCATGTAACGCAAATGCGGGTTAATTTCATGAAAAAAGTCCTCCTTGAAGGCAGATTTCTCCCAATACTTGATCCAGGAGTTCCCTTGCCTGCTGGATTGGGTTCAAAATTACAAGACTGCAGAGTNTTAGTAGTCGTAAACCCAAAAATTGGGTCGACTGTTCAACAACGGTTATAAAAAAGAAAGAAAAATTGCTAGCTATACTGCAGGTCTAGTAGTCATTCAATAAAATACTTAGGCAATATGTGAAATATTATTCATTTCATATTTTACCTACTTTAGCCATTCTATAGAATGCCGGATTTCATACAGTGACTGTGTTATGTACGTACAAAGAAAGGAAAAAAAACAAGTCATGAAAATATCAAAATATATTTAATTGGGATCCGTATGTTACAGTTCCAAAAAGTATCACAAGGAATTGGATCGAAATCACGCATTGTGCTGAAACACACAAATAATACATTTCAAATGGATTATCTACAGTCAATCTTTTTCTTCACACTAATAAACTGATGTAAAATAAATGATGAAGTATGAGCGTTATTCAATGGCCTAATTTTTTTCAGACAGTTGCTTCTTTTTCTTGAACCTGTTGTTCGGGATGTGCTTCATATTTCTCTCCTTTGCGAATTAAAATAATGTGTATAATAACAAATAAAATCGCCGCCAACGATGTCGCACCTGTTAGGAAAACAAAAAGCACATTCGGGTATGTACTGAGGTACATGCTGATGGTGAGGGGGACCACCATTTCCAGCACACACGAAACTAAGGTAAATACTGATGCTATACGACTGTTAATATTGATGTATCTCTCCACCCACGCAAGCACACCCGGGAAAAGGGGTGCCATCGAAACACCCAGCATGGCACCACCCACCCACAGAGATGTCACGGATATATTACCAAAAGTTAATAATACTATAGCTGCTGATACTGATAATACTAATGAACATGCTAAAATTTTTCTGATGTCCAATTTGCAGGTTAGAAAAATGGATAGGAATCTGGCGGTAGTGAAAGCGCTCCAATAGGCGGATGTGATGTAGGAGCCTTTGCTTTTCGAAAGTCCGTGAGAGCTGTTGACCACATAGGTTGTGATCATTTGTGTGAAGCTCACTTCAATTCCTGAGGACAGACCAGTGAGTATGCACGCGAGGGCGACGACGATGGATGTAAATAAATAGCCCGGATTTCGAACGTTTTCACTTTCGGAAGCTTTTTCGGAGGATGCGTTTTTAGGGGGAAGGAAGAGAACAATTAGAATAAAAAAACAAGTAACAAACGTTGCGAGGACGCCAGCAATCATGTATACCCATGTTATGGTTGGAACTGTGGCGACAATTTCCACTTTGTCTACAGTTATGTTTAGGAATGTGACGTTTGGAGTGACTGTAGCATTGAGCTCTTTGAGTGGTGCATTTAAAGAATCGTCCAAGAAAGGTGCAGCTAGGACTGGTGCAAGGAAGGCACCACAGCCATACAGCAAGTGGAGTCCCTGTAACACTGGAGCACTTTTTTTACCCCATATTCGGAGACAGCTGGCATTACATCCTGAAAAGAAAATTAATAATTAGAATGTTTTACAATAGTTCCAGGAAGTGATGGGTTAGAAGTAATAACTAATTATTTTAATAAAAAGTTAGGAACCAAAGATAAGCCAAACGAAATTGGAACGATATGTATGTTAGCAGAAACAGCACTTCATCAGGGGACATACTGTCTGCTAACAAAGTGTGCCCCCTGATGAAGTGCTGTTTTTGCTAATATACATATCTTTCAAATTCCGTTTGCCTTATTTTTGGTTCCTAACTTTTTATTTAAATTGCATAAGACAAAGCTTTTAGTGCTTTTCCATTTTAACATATTATTTTAGAGTTTTATCCTAAAATTTTTATCTTATAATTTGTTTAAATCAATTTCATACTTTGATTGGATAACTATTTAAATTTTAATAGAGATTGTTTACAAATTTCTGATAACAAGCTATCGAAGTTCACTATTAGTTGATTCTTAGTAGTTACAACAGCTAATATTGAATTACGATTGTAATTAATAATGAGGTTAAGCCATTTCTGGGTTTTTAAAACCAAACTACAACTTTCAAAACCGTTTCTGGCACCAAAAGCTACAAACAAGTAGAATTAATAATTTATGAATATTTATGGTTAAATTTTGATTACATGTGATCCCGGTTGTATCTTATCTTTATAACTAAATTTTACTTTAATTGTAATAATGGACATTTGCAAGGATAATTACATTGATCAAAAAATAATGGATAATTTCATTTTGTACGACTATGGTTCATATGAGGCTTCCAATTTCAAATAAGTTCAATCATTTTTTCGGCTTTCTTCTTGTGTTTATTCTTACATTATTTGAATGATTACGAAACTTTCAAATCCGTCAAAAAAGTGTGCTTGTTCAGTACCTTTTAATGATTAATTTCGTATCTTAAGATATCGCTTGAATTAGCATATTTAAAGTTAGACCCTCGAACCATCGAGTCGAAATACGTGAAAATTCGAACATTAAGTCAAAAGTTATTCAGGATTTTCACTTTTTAATATTGGGCCACGATTATCTGGTCGATAGGGTGCTGGGTCCATGACCGAGAGTTCGTGGGTTCGAACCCCGCCGGCCGAAGTCTCCCGGTGTAGTAAATGGTGACTGATGCACGTTAAGTCTGTCGAGTCGCGAAGTCCTCCATGTTCCCATAACAAATCAAAACCTCTGGGGGTACTGGATTGGAGATCGATCGTTTTCGGAATCAGGTCAAAATTACGATCTATGGATGTATGAATGGGTCCGCCCTATAAACGGATGTGACGTATGGGTGTGGTAGAAGTCGAATTCTTGACCATAGATGGCGCCATTGGAAAACAAGAATAATCACACTCCTCTACCTAAACAGGCATACGAAGAGAGAGAGACGTTTTAATATTACTCGCCGTACATAGAACGATAGAAATTAATCGTCCCGAATAACTTTTGGTCGAATCTTACCATTCTAAAATTCAATCTTAATGATTCGAAGGGGTGACCTCAAATATGTTAATTAATGCAAACGATATTGTAAGTTACGAAATTAGACACAAAAACGTACTTTCTCTGAATAAACATACCGTTTTTTCGGCAATTTCGGATTTCTAATTCCCAAAGTATAGGGTGCAGCCGCAATCTGAGAAATAGGGTGTCCCAATAGTTTAATCAGTAGACCCGACCAAAGTTTGGATCCCTTAATGTTTTCACTTTTTGCGTATTTCACCGTATCTCCAGAACTTCTAAGCGAATTGGGAAAAAATTTTTTGCATACAATTATAAGATTTGTTTATTCAAAGATATTCTTATTAAAAAAATAGCTTTTAGTAAATATTATATTTACTAAAAGTCAAAAAATTTTTAAATTGTAAGGTTTAAAATTTTTGTTTTGTTTTACGAGGTATTATCTTTGGGTATATGAATTTCATATTCATGTGCTAAAATTTTTTCAATGTGCATGAAAAGTTATCGAGATACAGCGACATACATAAAAAGGAAAATTAACACTAAGGTGACTAAACTTCGGACTGCTCTCTTGACCAGACAATTAGGATCATATTCCCCAGATTGCAGCTACCCCCTAAATTTTGGGAGTCAAAAATCATAATCCCTAGAAAAAAAGATATATTTATTCCGACAAAGTACGCTTTTGCGTCTGATTTCGTAACTAAAATATCGTCTGCACTATAAGTAGCATATCTGACGTCTCCCCCTCGAACCCTTAAGATTTAGTGCTAGAACGTGAAGATCCGATCATTAGATCAAAAGTTTTTAAGGGTGGTTCTTTTTTTCATCTTGCGCTCTGTTCATCAAAACCACCTATTAAAAAAATACTGCAATTCATTAATTTTTGTTTTTCATGTTAACATATGTTTATGAAGACTACATAAATTGGAATACTATCTAGAATCTACTTGTGTTTCGTCAGAGGTTTTTTCTTTTTCAGGCAAACACTGCTTCCTCGATTCTAAAATACCATACTTCATTTTATTTTGTCACTTTTAACTTATGTCTCCGTTTAATAAGCTTAATATACTATTATATAAGCTTAATAATATATTATTATTATTATTACGTATTGTTAAGTTTCTAACACGAATTTTTAAAATCTCGAATTGCGTTAAACGTGTTTTAAATCCCTGAGAAATAAGCGATTTCAAAATACAAACTTATGTCTAGAGCTTTGTTTTGGTTTCCACTGAAACAGGAAGTCAACTGAATTTCCAGACAGTTGCATCATAATCTCTTGCCGCAACAGCTTTCTCAGCATCGTGTTATGACGTTAGGACGATTTTTATTAATACAATCATTTTTGAAACATAATTTATTTGGCGTTCTTGTTATTGGTTATAGAAAATTCCTTAGCAATGATTGCATTTGCCAATAAATTATTTGCATTGTAGAGAAGTTGATCAAAATAACGGAAACACTTGAGCCTCGATGGCTCAGGGGATAGAGCATTCGCCTTCCAATGAGGCGAACCTGGTTTGAATCCCAGTCGATACGAATTCCGCATCCGGCTTGCACCGACCACAGTGCTGACGTGAAATATCCTCAGTGGTAGACGGATCATGGGTTAGAGTCCCCTTGCCGTCAGGCTAACAGTGGGAGGTTCTCGTGGTTTTCCTCTCCGTGGAGGACTTTTTGATGTATCAAAAAGTCCTCCACGGAGGCAAATGTGTCCCAATACTCGATCCAGGAGTTCCCTTGTCTTCTGAATTTGGTTCAAAATGACAAGGCTACGGAGTTGAACTTTAGTAGTCGTGAACCCATGATTGGGTCGGCTGTTCAACGACGGTTATGAAATAAAATAAAATGCAAACACTTCTCTCTCCGTGTAAATAATTTTTCTTTTAGAAACAAATGTTTCCGAAGATTTTACATACAAAGCTGTTGGTACAATTTGAAATGTCATCTTTGAAGCTTTTAAAAATAAAGCATTTTTACTCATGTAATAAATAGAGGACATTTTCTTTTAGTTTTGATACCATTTTTATTTGTAGTGGTGTAAATATAGAAATTAGGTTTCAACTTCTTGCGCTCATTTTGGCCGATGCAAATTTTTCATGCTTGTAAAAGACACCATTTCTAAAAACTTCAAACATTATCTTTCAAGTTGTGCCAACATTTTCGCCATGTAAAATCTGCTACTAAATGAAAGATTGTTTTCATAGAGTTAGGTTTCCATTATTTTGATCAACCCTATATACATCAAACTAAAAATAATACATGAAGGGATCGTGTCAAAAGAGTGATAAGCCACACTTATTCCAATTAAACATTTTTACAGCAAACAGTACAGGTAAGTACTCAACAAGTTTCCGGTATTTCAACTGCATAACAACACACTGCACATATTGCTATATTAATTAGAAATGGAATTTTCCCCCAGAAATTGTTCGATAACATGGTTTATTATGATATTGTCCCAAACCCTGCATTTATAATTTTTATTCGAATTTTTATAATTACCTGTGTTGCTAAAACCTATTGCAAATCCAGTAATAACAAATGTTCCAAGTAGCATTGGTAGACTTCGACAAAAAGGTATGACAAATGCTCCCAAAGCTATGAATAGGCTGCTGCAAATCATAGCCAATTCCTTCGTTTTCAAGCAATCAAGTATAATGCCACCTAGTGAAAAAAAAAAGTCTTACTATAAAGTACATGTTAGCTTTCAAAATTCATTTGATATTTTAAAGTTTCGTAAAAAAAAGCTAATGTTGATTTTTTTTTCATTCAAAATGTAAACTGGATTACACCGTAGGGAAATTGCCCTGCAACAATTTGCATTTTGATACTTTCAAGGAAAAAAAAGATCAGTATTTGAAACTTAGTTTACCCTAGCTTTTTCCTAAATTCATTTTTCCCATTCTTTAAATTTTAACTTATTTACGTCGATGATAGAAAATTTGCCACGAAAGATTTATCCCGCGGTAGAGTCCTCTTAAACTATCAGGATGCTAATTAATGAGTGCAGATGATGCTTCATGTTAAGAAATCAGACTCAAAATTATACTTTCTCTAAATAAACACTTTTTTTAATACTGCTTTACATTTTTGACCCTTGATGTTATTTTTAGTTTTATTAAGAGTTTAGATCTATCCGAAATTATTTAAGCTAATAAAATTATTTTTGTGGACAATTATAAAACTAGATTGTTCAAATGCCATACATAAAATATTTTCTGATTTAGTTTGTGTAAAATTTTGAGTTGCAATACATGCCATAACTTGAATACCATTTTAAGCTATGAAATTTTAAAACAAGAGTCAAAATCTGAATGGAAATGTTCAATTAGTTCAAAAAAATAAAAATTTATTTCCTCAATAATTAGTGGTAGTTCTCAATTAATAGATCAAGAATAGGATTTTATTTAAAAGGATGGAGAAGTACATATACGTAATCAAAAAAATCCGGTTATCGTTAAATTAAACTGCAATAAATAGTTATGACTAAAAAGGTTTTTTTTTGCAAGTTTTATAATTACATTCCGTATATTTTAATTGGCTCATAAAGTTTCCAGGATATGCCGAAATATGCAAAGAGTACGAGTAGAATTTACATTAAGACAGAAATTTTTTAAACAACTCAGTCCCTGCTCTCTATGTTTTGAGGATCCAAAATTGAAATCCCATGAAAGCACAGGCTTGTTTATTCAGAGAAAATTTATTTTTGTCCGCTTTCGTAACATAAAATATCGCCTCAGCTGATTAATAAGCTATTTAAATTGATATTTATAGTCAAATCTTTATAACAAATATGAGTACATATTAGTTCCGTGATTAAGATCTATTAAGAGTTATAGATGTTTTAAACTGATACGTAACATCTTTGCATTTCTACGCGCGATTGGTATTTTATATTGCATATAATCGCATCATTTTATTATGTATTTTATTACAACGTACCGTTTTAACCTGTTTTATACAATTTTAATCAATTTCCACCTTTGTATGATTTTATTGACTTCTGAATTTTTTGCGTGTCATGTATAGTTTTAACAGTATAATGTATTTTGACAAAACAAATATGCTATATCTTACATTTATTAGGGAAAAAACAGTTTGTTTGGCGCAGCATGTCCTTTTTGGGACCTTGCGCCATTAAACCCTACATTCAACTCAACTTTAAACCGATACAACGTTGTAAACGGACATAGTGTGTCACATGATCTAGATAAAAAAAAGCGCTATTTCTTTATTCGTAAGCCAAACCGAAAAAATTGCATGCCAACCTAAAGCAATCAGTGTCTAGGTAGAATAAGTGATGAAGGATATTTTCCTCTTACTTAAGTTTTAATCAAACTAACGCACCAATATTTATTTTTTACCGCAGCAACAGGTTCCAATTTGATTTAGTTGTAATTTTAACCTTGCTGCTTTGATTTTAAACCAGTTACTTTAGTTTTGACCTAGTTGATTTTGTTTTAAGTTCCCTGTGTTTTAAGATAGTTTATTTGATTTCATTTAAGATGCCTGTATTTTAAGGCTATTTTTTCGAAGGCTCCGTGAATATAAAACTATTCTTTTTTGCGAATAATAGGCTATTTTTATAACTACTATGAGTTTGGAACTGTTACTCATGACTGTTAGGTGAACTAACAGTCATGAGGTAGGCTAAATGCAGTATAGAATAATATAAAAATGCAGTATAGAATAATAAAGCTGGCTGCTAAATGCAGTAAATAATATAGCTGGCTTCAGATAGGCTAAACGACTATCTAAAGCCAGTTCTTATTCTGAAAGTGGCGCAAAACGTCAATATGGAGAAAAGCTACAGTTTTGTGAAAATGAAAAGCGTTTGTGGTCTAATTTTTTAATATTTAAAAACTTACTCCAATTCTGCATTATCTGGGCTCGAAAAAATTTGCAAAAACGGAGAATGAGGCAGTGATTTTGAACATTTTCATCTGTGTGGAAAAATGCCACCACATTGGCAATTAAAAGAAAAGTTTAATAACTTTTAAAATATTTAAGTTATTTGTCTGTTCTAAAGCCCAGATAATTCTTCAAGACAAGATTATATGTATAGTTTGAAATCCTCGCATTGCTTCAATTGTAAGCCACGTAAACTACGCTTTTTTTATTTTCTTTGGCGACAGAGTTTCGAAAAACAGCGTAAGCCTAGTTGATTTGATTGTCTTTAAATTGCCAGTATTTTGTTTGATTTTATTTCCGTCAGTATTTTAACCACGTTTTTGTGATTTTTATTTGGCTTTAGGCGTAGTATAGGCAAAACATGTCTCTTGCACCAAAAATTTATATCTATCTTCTTTGTAAGAAGGAATACTTTTAATATTAATTTTTATTTATCTTCTTATATATTTTTCTTCCTAAACGAGGGTGAATTGGATAATTTTTTTTCAAGAACTTATGTTATCGTATTTCACGAATAGCGTTGTTGATAGAGAGAAGAGAGACCTACCTGAGAGAGATCCAACCAAGTATCCTGTTGCCCGAGCCACGTAGATGAAAGAAATCCCATAGGCATCTGTTCCGCTGGAATGTGTCAAGTCTATAAGTGTTGGTCCTGGTATGGACATCATCAGACCCTATAATAAACACAAATTATCTTACTAACAACACTTTTTTTTCTTCCAATGCTCACCTGGGTTGACATTTCGTCAATTCAGGCCTATTAGGGCAAATTTGTTGGTCACTCTTTCAGTGGCACCCTATTAGGTGGGCCCATGTTGCTCCCACAGTAAGAACAGATGGTGCAGAGAATGCATCAGAACCTTTCTGATGCAAGGCGAGTTCCCTGACCCCTACACTGTCCGGTCGGTTACTCACAATACTTCGATTTCACCATTTGTGCCAATCAAACCTCCTCAATCAAAAAAATTGTTATGGACGAAATATCACAGAGGGAAAAAAAAAGATTAGTATTTGCTGGATTTGAGCATCGATTGCTTGAGTAAGTCATTATAGATAATGATTACATCTTGAACTACTACTTGTAAGCGTAAAGGTATGAGCTACCATTACAAGTAACTACGATGATTGTTTTTTAAGTAAGAGCCTTTTTTTGTTGTGTACACTAATAGGTGACGCATGTCCCGGCATTCCTAGGGAACAACTGTAAACAAGAATCCTTGCATGTTAAATTGTTATATCGTTAAACCGTGAGCGTTGTCTTATACCGGCGGCTTAAATCAGATTTCTGATACATCGCCTAAAATGAAAGTCCCAATCGAGCGGCTCAAATCAGGTTTCTGATGCATCACCTAAAACGAAAGTCATTATATCGGCCTGCCGATATATGAGTTAAATCGATATTTCGATATACATCCATTTATCGCCCAGTCCTAATCATGAATTAAACGAAGAAATTAAGAGGAAAGATGGCTTATCAAATCATAAAATAAATGCGAGAAAATATAAGAGATCTTTTATACTGACTGACATTTAAATCAGAGTACCTAACACTGAGAGTTAATTTCCTCCTTCATCGAATTTGATAATAATTGAGGGTAGGAAGGGAAGAAGTCTGAAGTGGGTGAAAAAATTTATTTCGTGAAGGAACGAAGTCTGGAATATATTTAAATAAAAATAAGAATCAATCGGAAAAATATGGAAAAATAAATTAAAATATTTACAAATAAGGGGGTGAATTTCTCGCCTCCCCAGTTAGCCAGGCTTCGTAGTTACAAAATTTGTCTAAATTTGGGTTAAAATGTTTAAATACTACACCTTCTATACTAAAGAAAGCTGTGCCAGGACTAAACTTAGCATTTGTGTCTATTTACTCAAAATCCAATACTTTGTTCAATAATATCTTAATAAACTCAACGCTTCTTTAAGGATATTGTAACACTGCCATTATAACGAAGTATCTTTCGCATAGTTTATATTATTATACTAGATTATTTATATTTAAAGCGATAGTATTAAGTTATGATTTACAATTTTATTTTTAAATTTAAAAATTTGATTTACTGTGATTTCGAACTGCACTATATTATATTCAGTTTAAACAAATATACAATGTACCTGGGAATCAGCCAGTGAAGTTTTTAAGAACTGACAAAATGACATAAACTGAGAATATTTTAACTGTTAATTTCCTACGATTTTAAAACCCTGGTTAGTGCTGTAAGATTTCCAAGTTGTCATCTACTTATCTCACATTTGATGCATAACTAAAACTATCGATATTTCTTAGAGTTAAATTTCTTGGCTCTTGTTTTTAATTTTGAAGAAGGAAAATAAAAAGGAAGCGTGTCAATATGCAATAAAATTATTTGAAAATGTTAAAGGAATTCCAATTTACCTTTTTCGTTATTACAGAAAGGTAAAAAAAATTTTTTTTGTTAAATTACATGCGTATTGAAATGAAATTTGAACTGTTTTATTGCACAATATCTTACCAGAATTGCATACATGTAGTAGTGTACGGCTGTGCCCACGTAGTCCAATGTTTTACCTTTTAAATGAAACATTTTTTCTGTGGTAATGCTATGCTGAATCTGAAAAAAAAGGAGAGAAATTATAAAAAATCAAACGAAAGAAAATTTTTAATCGCATATCAGCACAATAATGTATCAAATTGTGTTGATTAAAAAATAACAGAATTAACAAAAGATGCACAACAGTAAATGAGCATGATGGAAATAAGAGAAAAAAATGATCATTCCCTTTAAAAAAAAACATACTAGCAAACGAACCATTTATAAAGAAAAATAAGCAAAACTGAGAATTAAATAAGAAATAAGCAAAACTGAAAATTAAATAAGAAATAAGCAAAACTAAAAAATAAATAAGAAATAAGCAAAACTAAAAAATAAATAAAAAATAAGCAAAACTAAAAATTAAATAAAAAAATAAAGAAAATTAAAAAATGGAAAAAAATAAGAAGAACTGAAAATCAATTTTAAAAAAAGCGTGCATAAATTCAAAGAAAAAGTTGGTCTCAGATCTTACCAAATTATTTGGAATGATTCTTACAATCCGTGATGAATACGCTTTAGACGATTTTTTTTTGCACGCTTCTTAAATTGGGAAAAATAATTATTCTGATATAACCTAAAGTAAATCTATTTTCTTAAAAAAAAAAATTAAAAATTCTTATCTAACTCGGAAGTTTAAAAATAAATTAAATTTGAAAATAAAAAAAATAACTAATTGTGCACAGTTTCAAATCTTTTTAAATAAAACAATAAATACTTAGTAAACAAAAATATTAAATTAATCAAAATAAACAATAACGTTAGAGAATTTTAAGGAGTAAATGCACGGAAATACACACATTTTTCAAAACAGAATGTTTAATGCAGCTCTCACATTTTCTTAATCTCTTTAAAAGAATAATAGGGCTTCATATTTTTTCTAAAATCTAAAATCCTTAATCTAGGTATTATAATTATAAAAAAAAGTACAGTTTAGTTTTACAATTATAATAACTATCGAAATTTTTTTTAAATCTGAGTAAGGTGGTGCGCAACATTATGTCGACATATTTGACTTAAGAATCAAAACTTATAGTTTAAAAAAATATAATAGTCTATTTTAAGAATCAAGCACAAATTTCAATTAAAAGCGATTCTCTCTATATAAATAATTTTATTAATTCTTAATTAAAAGAAATTATACAACAATTATTTAAAATCTACCCTTAATGTTAAAAATAGTGTTTTAAACTTGCGCGTCAAATTGTGTTTTGCTCCTAGAATAGATATTTTAATGCAAGTTAAAAGTACTTAAGTCTTATGTATTGGCGTTACATTGCGGGTCATGTACCTCACATTTTCAAAATATTTTAAAAATTGTTAATAGTTACATTAATATAATTAAAAATAGTTCAATTTTAAATTTGAATTCCTCTTTTTAGAATGAAATGTCTTCTCAATAGTACGAAGTTCAACTATCCTTTTGTAAACAGAAAAGGAAACAACATTTATCGCTCTGCCAGTACTAGTGACAATCCTTTTTAATTAAAGTTCCTTACAATTGTATTAAACCATAATTTTATATTAGTTTTTCCTTATAATTATATTGTGATGGATAAAATTAGGTTTAGCACCCACATAAAATATTGGAATTTTTTTCTTCTTCTGAATATAGTAACTTTATATAATATATTAATACAAAAGAAAAATTGATAAAAATAGTAAATACGTCTAAGATTGATGTTCTTTTGTTAAATTTCTTTTTGAAAATCTCAAAAAAAACTATTGCATGTTGAAGTCTTGGTTTAAATGTCACTAAAACCATAATATTGTTTAGCTCTCATGATTATAGTTTCGAATTAATTTATAGCAGTATCACCTAGCAATGTATTAAAATGCTAATTGGCATCAGCGATTATTACGAAAATATATAGGGGTTGGAGAAAATTATGGAAACAAACACACATCGGACAGTGAAATGTTTCGAAAAATATTCCACCTTTTATTTAGAACTTCGCCGGATTTTATTTTTTTTAATTTAAGTCCGATTTTCTTTTGAAAGTGAGAAACACCTATTACGCGAAGAAGTACAGTACAAAATATGTAAACATTTCTATACGAACTCCTTGTAAACAATCTTAATTTTTGCAGCAAATGCTAAGACAGATTTTACATGGCAAAACTATTGGCAGCATTTGAAAGATCATTTTTACGAAATGAGGAGAGGAAGTTAAAAACTTTATTTAACTTTAATACCAGCAGTTTTGATATCATTCCGCAAGATTGCAATATTTATATTAAAATGATTTCTTTTAAATCTTAGTGGTATTGGAAAAGACTGAAAAAATTTTAACTTTCTATGCTCATTCTGTTCGATGCAAATTTTTCATGGGTGAACCATTTCTTAAATCTTCAAGCATGGCCTTTCAAGTTTTGAAAACAGCTTTGCCACGTGAAACCTCCCAAAACATTTGCTGCTAAAATAAAGATTGTTTAAATAGAGTTAGCATAGAAGTGTTTCCATACTTTGTACTGTGTAGATCACGTGATAGACTTTTCTGACTTTGAAAAGAAAATCGAATTTAATCAAACTAAAATAAAAATCGCATTAATAGAAAATCCGGAGAACTTCTAAATCAAAGGTGGAATATTCTTAAAACCAGTCCGATTTGGGGGCAGATTTCCGTATCGTGATCTGTGGCAAAAAAAAATCGCCAAGTCTTTGAAACTTCCGGGCAGTGGCCCGCGAGAAACTAAAAAAAAAAACATCACAGATAAGGACCAACTCGAAAGGTATAACTTGTAGCCATCCCCGGGCAACAATAAAATGTTTTGTTTTTTAAAAAAATTGCAAGTTTAAAATCTATTTGGCACCTTGGCGATTGTAGTTAGCGCGACAGATCACGATACGGAAATATCCCCCGATCTGGTTTTGTGGGTGAAGTTGTGATTTTGTGAGTAGAATTTATAACACCTTTCTTCTGAATTGCTGGAACTTCCAAGTCGAGTGCCTTTTGTGTCGAAGAACAATTATAAAATTACAAGCAAAAATTCTAAAAAATAATAATGTTTAGACCTCTTCTTGAACGAAAGGTATACTTGCTTTCTTAATGCGATACTAAATGCAAATCTCGAGGGTCGACATGAAGATGGTTGGCGTAACAGAAAGTATAAATTCTATCTACCGCACGTACGGCAACATGGATGTAGTCTTTTTCGTCCTGTTATGCAATGTGAAACGATTTTTTTAGGGGGGAGGGAAATAAATTCGATGCACATCAAGAAAGTCTTTCAAATTCTAGAGAAGCAGTTTCATTTTATATCAAAATTTCAAGCTGCACTTGGTGAGCATTCACTTTTCAAAAATTTAAACCTATCACACAAAACTGATTGCACTAAAGAAAACAAAAGTAAAAATAACACTTAGTTTCAAGACACATACTTCCTGGAATTAAATATCAAAATACTTTTCATGTTTTTTGGTACAAACAACTTCATATGACTAAAAGGTATCATGTGATTGAAAGGTACCTTACAGAAGGATATCAAACGATAACTTTTTATGACTCAACCAACTGGTGGTCGACGAAGCACATATACTCCGCTAAGTAGTCCAAACGATCCTTGTTATTTAAAATTTAATTTGTCTTATTTTTTTAGCATATTATTAAAAAATATAAAATGAGTTTATCTATTACATTAACAATCAGTGATAAACTGTTGTAGATATATTTAATGAACTCCGTCTTATTTATTATTCTATTCTTAATAAATTCATTCTTATTATTCTATTATCAATAAACTATTTTTTAGTAACTTCATGCCAATTATTCTATTTTTAATGAAATTATTCCATTTTGAACAAATTCATTCTTATTATTCTACTTTTAATAAATTCACGCGTATTATTCTCTTTTTTATGATCTCTTTATTATTCTATTTTAAATAAATTCCTGTTTATTATTCTGTTTTTAATAAACTTGACTATTATTCTATTTATAACTCAAGCATTATTATTGCATTTAATTGTTCTGATTATTAAGATAAACGTAGAAAACTAAGGAATAGAAAAAAATAGGGTTGTCAAGTGCAATATTTTTCTTTAATCTAAATATCAAGCACAATAATCAGTTAAAAAAATATTTCACCTTCATGCTATGCTAACTATTAACCCATATTTTTATTTATTTATTTTACTTTTATTTTTTAAATTTTTATTTATTTATTTTATTTTTATTTTTTAAATTTTTATTTATTTATTTATTTTTTTTTTTCATTTATGCCTCAAGAACTCTGAAAAAATAATGAAAATAGTCTAACAAGATTAAAGCTCAACAATAAAAAATAAAAAAAAAAGTGCGTAACTTACCCCAAATGAATGGAAGTTACGGAGCGCGGCAGTCGTTGCTGCTAGATCGAGCTCGCAATTATAAAAAGGAAAGACAAATAGACAGCAATGATTAAAATACTCAATTTTAGATTGCTTTCTTTCATCATAATCATTTCACATGAGTCTTTAAATACTTTTAAGAGATGCGATGATGGCGTCCAAAGCCCTTTTGTGACCTCAGGACTGATGACGTCACAGGCATTTATTAAACATTTCCCTGGCATTGAAACTAGAGATTTTTTCGTAAGTTAGAGAGTTATTCTTTTTAAATCTGCTACTTTCTCTCTCCCATCACTAAAAACACGAGAAAACAGAAGAAATAGAAAGAAGAATGACGGAAGTAGCAGATCTGTTAGGATTTCCCTCGCACGTTGATTGATGGAAACGTGACGTGATGATGGAGATGGCTTCCATCGTTTCCAATACACGTTTCTAGAAATTTGTAAAAAATCATCGACCCTGTTCTCAAGGCACTTTTGCGATCAACAAATACAATCCGATGGAAGGTTCCACGACTATTTTTTATTTATTTATTACTATTGTTTTGTTTTTTTAATAGTTTTCGATCAGAAGAATTGTCTTTCATCGCATTGTATTTTTTTAAAAATAATTAGTAAGATCTAGCAGTGCAAAAGGAAATTTAAATAATTTTAAAAGAAATTCATTTCGTCCTTTTTTATGTAGAGTTGCATACAGTTATTAGTATCCAGTAAAAATAGGTTTTAAGCCTGATATCATCTGGAAAAAAAGTTCAATCCAGTGAAAAACTGATATCTACCCTCCTCTTACTAAAATATTAGAAAAGTGCACGTTGGATTTTAAGGGTGGGGGCTAAGAAAGTTGTCATATAGGCGAGTCATTCATTAGCAGGTACTTTTTAGATAATTCGGTAAATTAGCCGAATGAATTTGGTTTTCAAATTTATAAATGAAAGTGTAACTTTGTGTTGTCGTAGGCCATTAAGGCACAGGGGGTGTGATTGTTTTTGCTTTCCAGTGGTGCCATCTATGGCCAAAAATTCGACTTCTGCCACATTCATACGTCACACCCGTTCATACATCCATTCATTCATCTACAGATCGTAATTCTAGTCTGAACCAGAGAACGAACAATAACAAATTTAGTAACCCCAGAGATATAACTTGTTATGGGACCATGGAGAACATTGTGAACCGACAAACTTAACGTGTACCAGTCACAATTTGCTAGTCTTCGTCTGGCTGGATTCGAACTTCCGTTCTCACGAGCGTGCGTCCAGAGCCCTACCAACCAAGCTGTCCTGGCCCCAAAGCAGAACTTATAATTCATTTATTATTCTCAACCTTTTCAATAATTTTAATGATATTGCGCCTTTTTTTCCATTAAATCTTTTAAACATAGGCTTTAAAACGTTCAAATGTGTAACTAAATTTGTGATATTTCAAATTGTTATAATTATTCGAGATATAATTTTTGTTTACATGATTATAAATATTTGTTTTAATAACTTTTATAACATCAAAATCATTTTTCCTTATCTTTTAATCTATCGGACCCTAGCTGATCGGAATTATTATAAATTAGTCAGACTTCGATCAATGTAAAATTTTCTTCGATTCCTAACCCCCAAACCCTGCTAAAATCTTAAATGCATATTAGATACTAGGGGGTTAAGCCCCCATGATCACTGACGCTCATCGACCCCGATGATTGCTGTTCCTTGGAATGAAACAGTTGAAACTATTCAGCTAAAGAAACTATTCAGCAAAAACCATGAAACTATTCAGCACCTGGCTAGGAGAGTCCATGGAGGCTAAGGCTCTACAATTTTGAGTCGGACGGCATGATGGTGGCAACGTGGTCATGATGGCACAGCGACTGCCTTTACTTTCCTAACACATTGGTATCACGATGGCTCTGTGCCATCGACGCGATGTGTCACGATGGCACGGATTCATCACGGCTCTTTTGCAAACATTATATTATGTGGAAATAGGCTTTTCAAGGTCACGCTATTTTTCCACTCTCCTCACCTTTCCTCTCTCCGTCACCATGGTTTCGGTAAATCTTGCTTTTTTCCCATGCCGGTATATTTTAAGTACGTACTGTCATGGGAAAAAGCAAGATTCACCGAAACCATGGTAACGAAAAGGGGAAGTTGCGAAAATTGCGTAATTTTGAGACGTCTATTTTATTTACGAAGAGTGTAAGAATGTAAAATGCATTATAAGAGAAATCTTTCACGTATTGAAGAAGTACTTGGGGGAAAAAAATAATTTTTCTCGCAATGGCTTAAAACATGTGGCGATCGATTGCTAAATTTCAAGACATCCCTGACCCTGACACGAGTCGAAATAGTTCATTTGTTCTTAAATTTCGTAAATAGTTTCTGTGCAAGGTTGAATCGCAACACTATTTTATCGTCACGTCAATTCACACCCACAACGTAGTTAGACGTCATTTGCAGAGCCAGAGGTTAAATGAATAGGTTATGTAGGTTATACATTCGAGCAAAATTTTTGAAAACAAAATATCCCCCCCCCCAAAATAGAATATGCTAGTGAAACAATCCTAAACATCCGAAGAATTAATTCCTCTTATTTATTTTTCTCTGTGAATTATTTTTTTATTTATCCAAAATAGGAAAGTGATTTGTTTGATTGCGTCAAAAAAGTTATTTGATACAATCGTTTTGTTTGATAAGTCGTTTCTGTAGTTTCATCTGGGCAGTATCAAATTAACCTTCGGATTATTCTGAATTGAACGATCTTTAAATAAAGGAGGGAAAATCATACTAAATTTTTTTTAAAGAAGGCGTACAGTGCGCCGAACAAAAAACGGATCACCATGAATAACTTTTGATCTAACGATTGGATCTTCACGTTCTAGTACTCAATCTTAATGGCATGAGAGGGTGACTTCAAGTATGCTAATTAATAAGTGCAGACGATAATTTAAGTTACGAAATAAGACATAAAAACATACTTTCTTTGAATAAACATGCCTTTTTTTTGACAATTTCGGGGGGTAGCCACAATTTGGGAAATAAGGTCCCCATAGTTTGGTCAGGAGAGCGTTTCCAAGTGTCGATCCCTTAATGATAATTATTTTGCTATATCTCGAGAACTTTTTTCTCTCGAGAACATTTCTTTTGCTATAGCTATCGAAAATTTTTGAGCACAATTATACAATTCGTTTATCTATAGATAATAACCACGCAAAAAATCACTTTTAGTAAATATTTATTATTTAATAAAAAAAAAATTTAATTGTATAGTATACAAGTTTTTGCATCATTTTGAAGAATATAATTTTACATATAAAAAATACGAAATTTGAACGAAATCGTTCGAATAGTTGCTTAAAAATTTAATTTTAAATATCTGACTTTTTTTTTAAAATTCAATTTCTCGTGAACTTTTTTCAACCATTTTTGCTGACATTTTTGTATTTTGCCATGTAAAATTGTGTTCTTTAAAATAATGCGAAGAATTTGATACTTTACTATTCAAAATATTTTCCACCATTAATTAATAAAATAATAAATGTTTACAATAAATTATTTTTTTGCATGGCATTACTTTTGGACAAACGAATTTTATAATTATGTGTAAACATTTTTCAATTCGCTTAAAAAATTTCCGAGATCTAGCGAAATACGCTAAAAGTAAAATTAATATTAAGGGGTCCAAACTTTGGAGCGCTCTCCTGAACAAATGATCGGGATCCTATTTCCGAGATTGCTGCTACCCCCGATATTTTGGAAAAAATCCGAATCCGATGAGGAAAAGTTATGTTTATTCAGAGAAAGTACGTTTTTGTGTCTAATTTCTCAACTCAAAATATCGTCCGGACTTATTCACATATTTGAGGTCCCCCCCTCGAACCATTAAAGTCCGAGAAAGTGAAAATCCGATCATTAGATCAACAGTTATTCAGGGAAGACTTTTTTGTGCACTGTATATCACATTTTTTTAAAAAGAAAAATAACTAAAGCAGAATACTTTTTAAAATCTATTAAGAAATTGGAAGTAAAAAAAAAAATTAATAATCTTAATATATTTTTCTCTTATGTGGTTCCATAAATCTTGATATTTTTCTGTTGGAAACACTATTATTAATTTTCTTTTCGTTGCCTTAACAAATAATTTGAGGATCACAAAGAAATTTATTATGCTTTATTTCGGCGTTAGGTTGTCTTAGTAGTAATTTACGCAGTGTTAAAATAATTAGTTACACGCTAAGAATTTAGTTAGAATAATTTTGTATTTTTATAGGAATAAAAACTTAGTTACAAAGTATTTATTTCGATAGGTTTTTATTCCTATCTAAAATGTCTGTAGAAATTCTGAATATGAACAGTGATAGGGAGCCGCATACTGTCATAACAATTATTGGTACCGAAGTTTGCCTCTGCGAGTAATAACACAAAGATATTGGATGATTTTCAATTTATGAATCGAGAGGTGAGTGAGGAAGTAGTATAGCACTTAATGGAACATTGGGATGGATTTTCTATTTCATGTCGCGACAAAGGTGGAAATAATTTTAATATTTCTGCTGTCTACAGTGTTCCCCAACCCGCGGTCCACTCAAATGGTACCGGGCCGCCCAATTTCATTGAAACTGAATTTAAATTCCTAGGTTCATACCACAAATTAAAAATATCTGTGCTCCATTAAAATTTTATTTATTTAAAAAAAATGGGCCCCCGAAGGTGGTGACATAAATTTTTTAATGTTTTAAAACGATTACGGCCAGATGGAACAGTCTCATTGCAAAGAAACAAGCTCAGGGTTCTCATTGATTTACCCTTCTGGTATGTTAAAATGTTAAATCACTTCATATTTATTTTTTGGTGCAACTGTATTTTATTTTGAAGGCATGTTTAAATAATATTAAATTAAAATTAATAAATCAAAATAATCTAAAATATAAACAATCAACGCCCCCCCCCCTCAGTGGGCCGTGGTAAAATTATCAAACGTTGATAGGTTCGCGATGATAAAAAGATTGGGGGACACTTGTCTACAGACTGAATTGAGTACTTCACTTCAAGAAGAAGAACACACATACCCACACACATGACCCATGACGTCAGCACCAGCTAATCTTTGTCGGTGAAACGGCGCATTAAAGTTGAGCTAACTTTCTCTACACGAGTTAAAATGCTAATTAGTTAGAGAAGAGCCGTATCGCACATCGAATGAGTTGAAATAGAATTTTTTCTCGTCTGTTTTTCTTTTATTTAACCTAAAATTATTATTTGTTTATGTATTTTATTGTAACCATGATATATTTTTAGTTTTGTGTACCTGGCAACTTCAATGCATAATTAGTTCATTTATGTATTACCTGGCTCCATGCCTATCTTTGCTTTAAGAAATATTGTGAAAGAATTGAAATCTTTAAGATAGAATCTTTTTGAACGAATATAGAATGTGTCACTTAAGATAATTGGTACTTGACGGGCTTGGCTTACTCGAAATAGAATGGAAAGAACAGTTGCTAAAGTTAACAAATGCCACGTTTCAACAACCCCCACTCAACCTCACTTGCAGGTATCCCATTATCTCAAATTATTTCTGTTATTTAATAGCTGCCGGACAGATTTTAAATCATTTATAAAATTCAATACAACTTAGACAATATCGTGAACATCTGTTGAAAATAGTTAAAACTGAAATCAAAGTACATGTGCTCGGGCAAAGCCGCGTACAACAGCTGCAGTGGTTACAACTGGCGGCCCGCGAAGCTTTTTTTTGTGGCCCGCGAACTAAAATATAATAGTTGTCATTTCTTTGCTGATAATTTTCGTAAAAAATATATTTGGGTTTAAAATACTTTTCGTTCGTTAAAAAAAAAGAAAACTAATTTCTTCATTTCTGTGAAATTTANAAAACTTATGTCTTTATTTTTGTGAAATTTAACTTACCAACGGTGCAAAAAAATTTATTTTTTAGGTAAAAATCTACTTCTACTATTTTAATCTGTAATTTAATTTTGTTTTGTACAACTTGATAAAAATCTGGCAGTTATATTCAAACATAAAAGAGTCATACATAAAATTTTTATAAAGTTGCGGCCCGCCATTTGACTGGTGTTTTTAATTGCGGGCCCCCGGGCCTCATGTAAGTCGGAAACCCCTGAGTTAGAGGGTAAAAAATAATTTGGTTCACATATTCTAATTAAAGTTGTAATTCGTTGTGTGACACGGCTTTGTATTTAATTAACTAATAGTTAATTATCATTCTAACTGACGTAGAGAAGCTTAGCTCAACTTTAATACGCTGGCGTCATTGGTCAGATGTGTGGGTATGGGAAGTCTTCTTCTTGGATTGCAAGTACCCAATTTGAACAGAAAAAACAAAAGAAAAAAATAAGCGATGCGAATCGATTCGAAGTTATTAGCAAATATGCATAGAGATTTTTAATATCAAAGATTTGTATGAAGATTGCTGAGAGTTCAAAGTAGTTATCTGTTAAAGCAAATAATTCGCGAATGATCGAATGAATCTAGTTGACCTAATTATCGAAGGCGATAATTATTAATTTCCTCGTTTTTTTCTCCGTAAGATTTCATATATTCCTTTCTAGTTTTAACTTTCTAAGTGTAATAACTTCTCCATTGTAAAATAAAATACAAAACCGTGTCTGAACAGCTAAAACTATAACAATGGTTATTGGGACTATTATTAAAAAAAAAGAAAAGCCTAAAAAAAATTTTAAGTTGTAGTAAAGCAGACATAATGAAATGATACATACGTTCATATAGCCATCGTTATCCCAAGAAATATATCCTTTTCTACCTATTAGTTCTTTGACTCTAAGCACGAATGAGTTCTATTTAATCCTAATGCGAATCTTTGTACAACGGACACTGTTTATTTATTTATTTTTTTTAATAGTTGGTCTTAAACAGTTCGAACATTTCAAAGATTCAGATATGTAGATCCTTAATTGAGAAGAATAATCATCTAAAATTGTCTTAATTTCATCGTAACGGAGATGTAGAATTATTCAATTGAATGAAAGAGTTCAACGGCACAGGAGGCGCTAAACTGCGCCGCTACTCAAAGATTACGTTACGACGCTACAAAAACATTCAATATTTAAAACAAGAAGAAACTCGGGACGAGCACTAGTCTCGCAAGTACTAAAATAAATCCTATGAAATCCACGAGATGGAAAATTTGGCACTCTTTTCTCATTTCTGACGTCATACTCATAAAAAAAAGTAATTCTCTTTTGTTGTTAGGTAAAGGAGTGCAGATATTTATTTAACCTTTTAAACTTGTTTTGTTTGGCAAGCGACTTTAAAATGATAAAAATCACCAAAAAATTAAAAAAAATACAAAATAAACATATAATTTTTTCTTGCATAATCTGAAGTATTTTTTTAATTCAATTTCGTTTTATCTTCTTATGAATAGTTTTATTATTAATTATTGGACTTTACAGTTTTAATATAAAGACCAATTTTACATCAAAAAAAATATTTTTAAATGGAGTATAAAATATTAATAAATATAATAAAAAGGCATTAAAATTATACAACAATTTATTAGTGTTACCTAGATGAGTGGTTCCTAAATGGTGTTCCGCGGAACCCCATGATTCTGTGGAAGAGTTACAGGGGTTCCGTGAGTTAGTATTTTTATTGCCACATGCAGCTGACCACCCAACTGGAGGATTCAGCTTCTGCACCCTAAAGGTCTAAAACAGCGGTTCCCAAGTGGTGTTCCGCGGAACCCTAAGGTTCCGTGGAAGAATGTAAGGGGTTCCGCAAGTTAATACTTTTTATAAGTGATGAGTTTTAAAACTTATGATTATATTTAGATCCAGCCTATAATTCAGAATTTATTAAATCTTTTCGGATGCCTTTATGAAATTATTTCAAATTAAATGATATGGAAATGACATTTCTTAAAAGAAAATATACTCTCTGTATCTCAAAGTCAAAGAGACGTTGAAAAAAAATTCGAGATAGCGAGTTTTCGATAGAGCAAGTTCAAAACTAAATATATTCAAAAAAGTAGAAAAATATATTCTAAAATATTACTTTAAAAAGTAAAATCATGAAATATGAGAATAACTATTAATAAATATGTATGTAATGATAGTTGACTGTAAGTCTAAATACATCAATGATAATTTTATTTTTAAAAGTAAGGCAAGAACAATTATGCATTCAATAGAAAATTAATTTGCAATGAACTTACATTGTGATTTTTCCTAAAAAATTCATTTTCTATTTCGAAAATAACTTCCGACATAGTAAGGTTTTGAGAAGAAACCTTTCGACATTTTAATTTCAATTAACAGTAGGTGGATATATAATGCTAAAGGGAAAAATAATTATTTGACATAACAAGGTTCTCGAGATATACAGAGTATATTGTATTTTTAGAAAAATGAATTGAACAAATTATAAAAAGAATAAACATTTATAAAATATTGCATTAGTACTACCTATAACGCTTTTCAAATCAAAATAAAACAACTCTTTAATAAAGAAATATCTTTTTTTAATAACCATTTCCAACAGCAGTTGCAGTTCCAGAACCATAATTCGCTTGTTCTTATTCATTCATGTATAGATATCAAAAACAAATTCAGAACAAGACTAGATACAGAACAAGGTTTGCTAATTTAACTGTCGGAAATTAAACCTAATTTATACTTATGGATCATAAAACATTGAAAAATTTTCACTCTTCAAATTAAAGATTTTAAGCACAGTTTTCTATATGTTATAAGATGCACTATAACCTTAATAAATTTCATAAAATCGGAGTTCCGTCGCGAAGTAATCAGTGACGAAGTTACTGGGGGATATAATTGACGAATAGAAAATTTTTTTTTACTGATGGCGCGAGTATGACGCCATTTTCTCAAAAACATGTTATCAAAGTCGATGACTAAAATTTTGCAGCTCCTGATATATTTGATTTTTGATTTGTTTTGCAACCTTTTTTTCAGCTAAACCTCCTCAGATACGTAATTTAAAGAAACACAGAAATGTATACCTAGAATGTATACATATAGAAATGTATACAGAAATGTTACACAGAAATGTATACCTTAGAAAAAAAATATTTTATTAAATAAAACTTCAATTACTTAAACTCTTTTTTCGTTTCCTTTAATTATTAGATAAAAATAATAATTAATTTTTAATTTGTAGCATTATTTCGACATTTTTTTGTGTTGACTCAATATTTTTGTCTGTCCATGGTGTTTTCGGAAATTTGGACATCGACTAAATTGAGAAAGTTTAGACCCGATCTTGAAAATTGTTTAAAAATTTTAATTGGCCATTGTTGCAAATAAAACTGTAAGCAATTTTTTTTTAAGGTTTCATCGTTCGTTTTTTAATGTTTCATTATTTTTTATTATCTTAGTGATCAAAGCGAATTGTATAAGAACCGGTGCTACGTCACCAAATAAGCATTTCTAATATGCATAAGTTTAGGAAATGTTGAAAAAAAATGAAGCGCAATTTATTTAAATTCTTTATGAATTTTAAAATTAAAAATATATAAAATAAAACTATTTTAAAAAATTATTTCCAGGTGTCATAGTCTTTTTAAAAAATGTATTTTAAAATGTGCTGCAAGAATTTGTAATAAAATTTTTAAAAATTGCAGATAAAAAGTAGTGGTTTTCAAGTAATAAATAACTTCAAATAAACCGTCGATTTTTTTCATCAACTATAATCCAATTATATCAAGAATCAAATTTTATTTATTATCATATTATATTAATCAAATTATATTAAATTAAATGATATTTTTTAATTAAACAATCGCTTTGTCGGAGATGGAGAGTTTGCAAGCTTTAAAAAAATCGAAATATTCCCAGAATTTAATTTCGATTCTTGCGCTTGTAATTATTAGAACCATATGTTCAAACAATTACGAGAAAATTTACAATTGCGATGACGTAACTAAAAGAGAAACAAAAATTTAATTTGGCTAACTCTTTAATATCGTTCATAACATCTATTTTTAAAACAAAAACTTTGACCTCTTACTATATTGTCTTCTTATAAAAAAAGTGTTTCAAATAGTTAGAACTAAAAGAAGATTTCAAAAGATGAGAATTATGATTTGTTTTTCATTGGTTTTAGTTCCAGCATTGAAACTTTAAAATTAATTTAACATTCTAATTTAAGCATATTTTCAAGTTTGAGAATACTTTATGGAACTATGTATTCTAAAGGTCTTTCAGAACAATAAATTCAAAGATATCGGAACAATAAATTTTGATATTAGTATTTATTAAAAATATACATATAAAAATCATAATAAATATATTGTGTTATGAGAATAAATTAATTTACATTTTCGCATTTATATTTAAAAAAATATCACATCATTTAAATATGACACAAGATATATGTAAAGTGATTATATAATAGCTATTTGGATATATGATATATATGTATGATAGCTATAGAATTTTGAGTGTTAGCTTAATCCTTTGACGCAGATGGGACACCGGTGACCTTTTTATATATTTTTTTTCTGGCTCTCTAGTTACAAGCGGAAATATATTTTGATATTTTTTAATTATAAAAAAACAGTTTGACATTTATTAAATAAAAGTCTGTTAGATAATTGGAATTATATTTGTACTAAAAGATAAAATCCAAAAAAAGTAGTTTAAAAATGTTTTTTTCATTCCTGTTCAAACATTTATCAATAAGTGATTTTGTAAATAAAAGAAATTTCAATGACGAATAACTGTTTCTCTTACATGTAAATAACTGCACAATTGAAAAATTATTGTTTGGAAGAGAGCCATGTTTAGAAGATTTTACTTTAACGTAGAAAAAACACCACGGTGTTTCATGTTGTATTTCATGACAATAAATTAATAAAATGCTATGTAAAATATTTTTACCTAAGTTAATACAAAATAATGAAGAAAAGTATGGAAAATATGTTTAATAAAAATTCTGCGTCAAAGGGTTAAGCAGTATATTTCACTTACCAAATATTGTGTCTCTTCGGCTACTGCAAAGGGTGATGGCTGATCATTGATTGCCTGTGTTTCTGACTCGACAAGGGCATAGCTAGGACCTCCATAGCCGAGGGGTATTGTTCATCTGCCAAACGCTTTGACGCTAAGAGGTAGCGGGTTAGAATCTTCTCATGACCTTAGATGTATCTTTGTGTTCGTATATTTGCTCTAACTGGTCTTCTTTAATTTGAGTACAGTTTATAAATTGAGCATATGTAAGAGAATAAATAAATAGCTGGATTGGCTGAAAGAATAAGATTCCAAACATCATAAGAGATGGTCGCAAGTTCGTGCCATCGAAGAACCTCAGTGCTTGATAACGAGTATCATGACCGATGAGGTGTTCTGGAGCGGTATTCTTGTCCATTGGGAAGAATTTTATCATTTGGCAATCCAGAAATCTCTGTAGAGATCAGATTCAGATCTGCAGTCCATTACTGGCAATCGTGATGACTAGTAGACGCAATAGGTTCGAATCCTGGATGTGTCTATGTGCCATCCATCTTTAAGTTTTGCTATCTGCACTTCTTCAACTTGACAAGGATTTAGATGTCGCTCTTTGTACAAAACAGAGAAGCCTGCACGCGTATGTGAATAAATAAATAAATAAAAAAATAAGTGATTACCAGAATCCTAATTACGTATTACAGTTTTAAACGTAATTATAAGTAATCATAATGAACAATTATGATAGTTTGATATTAGTTGTTGATGTTGCTCGAGAGCTACACTCATGGGCTAAAAGCGATGACACGAGGTTTATCTTTTATTATGACTTTTTATAATTTTATAACCGTTGTATAACAGCCGACCCAATTTTATGGTTTTAAGACTACTAATGTTCAACTCCGTAGCCTTGTCATTTTGAACCCAATCCAGAAGACAAGGGAACTCATGGATCGAGTATTGGGAGAAATTGCCTTCGTGGTGGACTTTTTGATGGAGCTAACCAGCATTTGCGTTACATGGAGAGGAAGACCGCGAGAACCTCCCACGGTTAGTCTGATGGCAACGGGACTCTAACCCATGATCCGTCTACCACTGAGGATATTTTACGTCAGGCGGAATTCGTATCGACTAGGATTCGTACTCGGTTCGCCACATTGGAAGGCGAACGCTCTATCCCCCAGGCCATCGCGGCTCTTATTATGACTTGCGCCCAGACAATACACTAGCTCAATTTTGGTCGGAGGCTGTTGGTGGTAGTAATCAACCGATCTCCGTACCATGCTCCCCAATCGCCTAAATATGCTTGAACTTTTATGACATTGAAATGGGGTAATAACATTAGAGTGGATTCCGAAATACTAACAATGCACGAACGGAGAAAGTGCAGTTTGTTTAGATAACCAGCCATCAGCACTGGGAATCGAACCCCGGCCAAATCTGTGCTAGTACAAGCCTCTACCGAGATGCCGACTGGGCGGACATTAATAATGCTCTATTTACAAAGGTACACTTTATGATATTAGGAGAAACTTTCTTCACAGACAAGTTTGTTGCTTAGCAATCATAAGGAAGAGTCTCGTATCGACTAAGAAAATTAAAATTTAATTAATCTTACTCTTCCTAGTTGAATTTGATAAAATTTTTCCTTAAACAGTGAATTATTGAACGAAAAATCCTGTATACATCACTGAATTTTTCTTTGTAAAAGATCTGAGATCCTCTCTAACTACCTCAACGATCGAAATAATGTGTCAAATAATCCACTGTTTTTGTCAAATTCCTCAACGTACAATTAAGCTGTAGTTCATTTACGTCGCCCTAGAGCTGCACAATGGGCTATTGGCGACGGTCTGGAAAACATACCTGAGGATGATCCGAAGACATGCCATCACAATTTTGATTCTCTGCAGAGGGGATGGCACACCCACTTCGGTAGTCCAACGACCTGCATGCGAAGTCGAGCATTTTAAGGTAGAACAGTCTAACGAGGACTAATACCGCACACCCTCGGTCCCTACGCAGACTGATCCAAGTGGTCACCCACCCGCACACTGACCGCAGCCAGTGATGCTTGACTTCGGTGTTCTACTGAGAACCGTGTCTTCACGATCAGTCCACTGCGGGACGTCAACAAGTAGAAATTGACTCCAAATGAGGAGTATAAATAATTAAAAAAAAAGTAGTTTAAAACAATCAATAATTATATCGAAACAAAAAAAACTGTTTCACGCATTATTTCTTAATGGTTTCCGTAATTAATAGGCATACAAAATTTCAACACGATTAATAAGTGACACTTTGTGTATTTTCAGTGTCAGAATTAAAAAATGAATTCGGAATAAAAAAAACTATGATTTCGTTTGCGTGCCAACAGATTAGAAAGCCCTGGTATTGATAATTAAAAACAAGAACTTTCTATAGTAAAATATCTTATGTCACAGGGCAAAATTAACGATAGCCTACTGATCCCAAGGAGACTAAATAAAACAAAATTCAATTAAAAAATTATCTGATCACCACTTGATCTCTATTTTTTTGTTGTTGTTAAAGTACATCCCATTTTCATATTTTTTCTTTTTTTTTAATAAATATGGAATTATTACGAATGTTTTATAATATTATGCTTGTTTCGTAAAATGTATCTTAACTTTGAAATAAACCTTGCGATGTTTACTAACCCTTAAATTATTAGCATCAAGAGTTTTTTCAATCATTTTAAATTTTTGTAAAAGTGGTTACATGTTTTAAAAAGTGGCTTCTGATAAAAATGCTACAACTAACCATCGGTCAATAGCAAAAGTTCCTAATTTTGCACTATATTTTACATAGTTATATTTACTTCCGTTGCTATTTATCATTTATCTCTTAACTTTCTGAGTAAAAATACATTATACGATATCAACAGAAGTTATTAATATTGTAATAATAATATAAAACAATCAGATCATATAATAATACCAAACCACAATTTAAACACTCCGCTGGAATATTTGAATCAATTGCTGGAAATATGTACAAAATTTTTGTCCTTATCAAAATAGCATTCTAAAAGCGAATTAAAAAAATATACGCTAAAGGTAAATAATAGGGTGCATTAAAATTCTAATTCACTAAATATGTACTTGAATTTCATATTTTTTATATTGTCAAAAAGTTTTTTCTATATTAAAAAAAGATAGTACATTACCTAAAAGTGAGAGGCATCTTCCTATTGCGTAGCTGCTTCTGCAATGGAAAATCTATTCTACGTCCTATTATTATGGTCACACGCATGCGTCAAATGGAAATCAATAGTCGATGTATACCAATGTCCGAAGGAGAGAAAACGTGTTCATTTCATCAGTATTCAGTGGCGTAGTTTTGGGGGACAACCCTCCCCCAAACCGAAATTCTACAATTACTTGATTATTGAACTACTACTTACTATATATATATATATATATAGCACAATAAATAAATACAAAAAGGATAAAGAGAAAAATGAAGAAAAAATGAAAAAAATTAATAAGTTTTATTTACTTCTTATAAGCTGCAAGCATATAAAACTTATAAAATAAGTTCAAAATTTAGAGAAAACATGGAAAAAATTATAGAAAAATGGAAAGAGAAAAAGAAAATTATTGAAATAAAATAAAAATAACATAATTTAAATAAAATTAATACAAAAAATTTCAATCAAAATTCGGGTGAAAAAAAATGATATCTCCTTATCAGCTCACACGATTATATCCGCAAAAAGGAGTGCTTTCTAATATTGTATCAATAGAGCCAAAGCAAAATATATCAATATAATAGTGCGAGAAGCTCTCAAAAAATGTTTGCAACAAAAAATTTTTGAACGATGAACAACCGACCCAATTTTGAGTTTATTACAGTCCGTAGCCCTGTAGTTTTAAACCCACCCCAGAAGACTATAAAACTCCTGGTTCAAGTATCGGGACAAACTAACNTATATATATAGCACAATAAATAAATACAAAAAGGATAAAGAGAGAAATGAAAAAAAATTATAAGTTTTATTTACTTCCTATAAGCTGCAAGCATATAAAACTTATAAAATAAGTTCAAAATGTAGAGAAAACATGGAAAAAATTATAGAAAAATGGAAAGAGAAGAAGAAAATAAAAATAATATAATTTAAAAAAAATTAATAAAAAAATTTCAATTAAAATTCGGGTGAAAAAAAATGATATCTTCTCATCAGCTCACACGATTATATCCGCAAAAAGGAGTGCTTTCTAATATTGTATCAATTTAGCCGAAACAAAATATATCAATACAATAGTGTGAAGAGCACTCAAAAAAAATTTTTGGAACAAAATAGAGCACATTAAGTAATAAATATAACGTAAAAAACAGAATATAAAAAGTAAAGAAAAAGCAGAACCAAACACAAAACGAAATCTATAAATAATATTTTATTTTATTTTAATAATTTTCTTCTTCTTTTTTCACTTTTCTGTAAATTTTTCCATGTTCTCTCTACATTTTGCTTTTCGAACTTATATTTGAACTACATTTAAAAACATAATTAAAATACATACAGGTTTTTATGTATGCAATGTCTTTTATACTTATATTTTTGGATTCCTTGCTAAAAATGAAATTAAAATAGGATTTAAATTTGAAATTTTAGTAAAATTGTAAACGAAATATTCATTTAGAAATTAATAATCTGATTCGGGTATTTTCAGCAGGACGATCAAATCAGATCCAGTTCCTTAAATCTCTAAAAATTGTGAATGGAATTTTACTATGTTTTAAAATTGTAACTTTTTCTGACAGAATTATTTAAAACATCGGTAAAAGAATAATTATTAAATGAAGGCAATGACGTTACTGGGAAATTATGAACTGAGTCATTCGAAAAGTAGCAGTTAAACGTTTGCTTACATTTAAAAAGTTAAAGTAATTAAGAGCGCGCTCCGTAACGCAGATTTCATGCAGTCTGACGCAGCGCAACATTATCTCTATGGTTACCAGATTAAACGCTTTGTCGAAGATAAAAAAAAAAAAATTAAAACGTCCGTGTTTTACCCTGAACTGCTTGTGATAAAAAAAATTGTAGATTATCAAATATTTAAACTGTCTAACAAATATTTTGTGTGAAAAAATATTTTGCTTTGTTGCTTTCAATTTATGTTCGTATAGTTAGGGCAAAATTAGCAATCTTCACCGACGACAGGGCGACTAGATATAACAAATACCGATTAAAAATGGTTTGTAAGTAAGCACCCGATCACCACTTTTTTTTTCTTCATGAAAATGCACCACATGAAGATTTTATTATTGTTTATATAATAAATTTGAAGCTATGGATGGTTGGAGCAGATGGCTCTAGAAGTTAAAAATCGTCGTAAGACTTCTTGGTTACTACTTCCGACTGATTTTTACACCTAAGTCTAAAAAAAAATGTACCATCTAATATTGTTATACTTGTAGTGTTTACAATATAAAGCGTTCTTTCAATATAACTCTTTCAACGAAACTGAGGGGAATTATAAAACGACTATGTCAACTATCATCTATTAAAAGGTAACTCAAGATAGAATCGAATTAACATGTCTTATGCAATACACTAGTGATTCGGTATTTAATATTTGTAGTGGTAGTTATGCCACATTACTCCCCTTCCAGAATTTTATCTGTGATAGAAATCGATGAACGGTTACCACTAGTTGATTCATGCTGTTTATACATTTATATCATTTTCGCTCATTATATTTTTTTCTTCATTTCTTATAGCATTTTGCTTATTATTTTTTCTTATTTTTGTTTTATAGCATTTCGTTCATTTTTTTGAGCTGTATATTTTTGAGCAAATCAACTGTTTAATGTGGATCATACATCAATATCGGCAAGTTCTTATTTGCCGGGTCACCAATGAGGGGTGACCACGTCCGGGTCACCAATGAGGGAACCCGGACGTGTATATAAGACACTTCACTAGTGTATAAGACAAGTTAACTCGATTCTATCTCGAGGTACCTTTTGATAGATAAAGGTTAACATTGTCGATATATTAATTCCCCTCAAAACAAACAACAAATGAACTCATAAGATTTAGCAAGCTAGGATGCTATCCGAAAAATAAAAAACTTTGCTATTTTACGCAAATATACCCAAATAAGGGATAACGTTCAAAAGATGGCTAACCTTACACTTTATTTATGCTGGGATTTTAATTTTGTTAAATTTGATTCTGACCTGTTAGAATTTATAAATTGCAGGAAACTCTTATGAGTGGAAAAATTAAGCGTAAATTTAAACACATATCACACTAATACAACTTCCTAGCATTTTAAGCCTGTTCACACATCGCTTGGTAAGCATAACATAAGCGGAGGGATACACCGGAAGTCTCCTAAATTTGTTCTGTTATTGTTTACATTCAGTCAACCATCCATAATGAATATTTTATAATATTCCGAAAATTATTTCACGCACGTTTATTAAAAGCTTTCTTCATCGTAGAAACAAACCTCGCAATGTTTACCATGTTTCGAGAAATGCCTGAAATTATTAAGAAAAAGCACCCTTTCAAAATTATTTGAAATTTTCCATTTTTGAAAAAA
Organism: Parasteatoda tepidariorum; assembly: GCF_043381705.1. Classification (NCBI taxonomy): domain Eukaryota; kingdom Metazoa; phylum Arthropoda; class Arachnida; order Araneae; family Theridiidae; genus Parasteatoda; species Parasteatoda tepidariorum. Next base: position 90,061,779 of record NC_092206.1, on the reverse strand, counting down.
GTGTCTTCACGTGTTGACCACTACTACAAATGCCACAACTGGCCACAGATCAGTAGCAAAGTTATCTACTTTTGCCCTAAAGTTTAAAACTGAAAAATTGTTTTGGAAAATAAGCATCAAAACTGAATCTTCCACCCGCTTTGGTGAATGTCCCAAATATATACAAGTTATAGTTAAGTGCCACTGCTTGGTATAGAGTTGCCTGATATGATCTATATCAACGCTTTTTAAGGTTCAGTGGAACTGCCCAAGATGCATTTGCTCGGTACGCCCTACATCAATGTTTTTTTTTAAGGTCAAGTACCACTGCCCAGGATGCATTTCACCGGTACTCCGAACACTGATGTTTCTCCCAATCTATTCTCAGCAGATATTAAAATATCGAATAAATATAATAATATCAACGAATTAATATCAAATCGGATAGAACATATTTTGGACATTCATCAAAGCGACTATGTGACTGTTGACATTCACCGGTGAAAGTCGACATTCTTGATTCCGGTCTATCATTGTAACACACGCTTTTTGGGTGATTCCGCAAGCAGAGACTATTAAAAATAATAGTTTATGCAGGATTTGTTTTTTTTCTTCTTCAGAATATGAATAAATTGTTTTATGCATTCCGATTTTCAAGAAAATACAATTTTCCGGTTAATTTTTATTTATAAAATATATTTTTTTTAACATTTATTACATCGCTTTATTTTATCTCTGTATATTAAACTGTCTCCTTTGAGTATTCATTTCAAGGTTACATTTTAGTTTGATGCGTAAAACCTATAAAACTTAGAAACTTGAAATTACGAAGATGTGTCGTAAAACGTACGGTGGTTAAAAATGAATCAAAACAATTGAGCAGTTGCTTAAAATTTCAAGATAATTAACTGTTAAAGGTATATGGGGGGAAAAAAGCCTTGCGAGCCGCTCTACAGACCGCTGGAAATGAACTGCAGAGTTTTAATTTTATAACCGTTGTTGAACAGCCGACCCAATTTTTTGGGTTTACGACTATTTATGTTCTAAACCGTAGCCTTGTAATTTTGAACCCAATCCTGAAGACAAGGGAACTCCTGAGTCAAGTATTGGGAGAAATTTACCTTTGTGGAGGACTTTTTGATGGAACTAACCCGCATTTGCGTTACATGGAGAGGAAGACCACGAGAACCTCCCACGGTTAGCCTGCGGCAAGGGGACTCTAACCCATGATCCGTCTACCTTTGAGGATATTTCACGTCAGCACTGTGGTCGGTGCACGCCGGATGCGGAATTCGTATCAACCAGCCATCGCCGGGATCGAACCCCGGTTCACCTCATTGGAAGGCGAACGCTCTATCCTCTGTGAAAGGTCTATTTTTGTTATGAATTATTTTTTAAAATTCCAATTCATTCGAGAGTTATTATAATTATCATCGCACTTTTTTGTTTTCAATAATGATTATTTATCGCGTTTTTTTGAAAGATTTATCTCTCTGGAGAGATTTGAATTTTGTAAGCGCGCACTTGACTTGTTGTAAAAAGTAAAATAAAGAATAAATAAAATAAAATTTATAAAAGAGTAAAAGATAAAATGTTTTCAAACATGAATCGTAACATTTATATTGAAATTTTTAAACTAAGTTGGAGATGTAGTAGTAAATCTGACTAATTAATTAAAAATATAAAAGTCGACAGATAAAAACCGTTTCCATTTCGAATTGTTATGCAAATTAAGGTTATCGTTAAAGATTGTTAATAAGAAAAATTAACTCTAATTTTGTCTTACATAATCTAATTTTGTCTTTTAAAAATGATTTTTTTTTTCCAATTCAAGTAATCGGTCATTTTATGACGGTAACAAATTAACAGAAGGTTCGTAAATAGAATGATAATAATTAAGTAAATTTTAAAAGAAAAAATTTCGACTTCTGAGGAAAAATATAGCGAGAAATGAGAGTTCACCACGAGGGTTAATGATCGGAACTTCGTTGTCATTTAAAACATATTTTCATTTGTTTGTTATTCTAAATAAAATAGAATAAAATTTTCAATTTTTTTCAAAAAAGGAAATGTTTTCTTTTAAAAAAATTTTAACTAAGAAGAATTCACTATTATTTCTTGTTTTCTATTATTTCACAAAATTTTTAAAAAAAGGATTTTTTATTAATAAATGCATATTTCTTTATAACTCTTTTAATTTTTACTTTCCAGATTAAAATATATACCGCTTTGATTTTACACTAGACCATTGCGAGACATTAAACTTTTTAAAATTTTACAGCAGGGAACTTTCCAGACTAAAATATGTACGGCTTAAATCTTACACTAGACCAGGGATGGGCAAACCACGGCCCGCGGGCCAACTGTGGCCTGCCGGAAGGTTTTATCCGGCCCGCGGATAGAATTTTATCTTGCCGATCCGTGACGAATATAAACAATATGCATCCATTTTCTTGTCTACTTTGTTCAAAGCTATTTTTGTTCTCTCTTTTTTAACAAAGTATTGATGATCTTTTTGCTTTCTCTATTTTTGTACTACAAAATATAAATTGATGGAAATAGGTATTGGTAAAATGATGAAAGCATAAGTTCTTCATAGAATAACAGTAGATTGGCTCCATCTGAAGCAGTTGTTTCTAAATATGCCGAAGCTAAACAGTTTTACAATTTATTACCAGACGCTAGTTTCCCAAATTTAATATTTCATGGCCAGAAAATCAGTGCTATGTTTGCTTCATCTTATATATGTGAACAAGTGTTTTCAATTATAAACCATTGAAAAAATCATTTCAGAATTAAACTAACAGGCAAACTTTTAGTCTTGAACATTAAAATAAGTACATCTCACTTGGAACCTCAATATAAAGAACTTTTAAAAATGAAATCGCAATTTCAGTCATTTCATTAAATATTTAAATTAAAACTTTGCATATCGTTTTTCTATTTAAGATGTTTTTACTTAGCCCACCAAACTTTTTTTCTTTGTTTTTTTGCCTTCGACCAAAAAAGTTTGCCCATCCCTGCACTAGACCTTTGCGAGACATTAAACATTTTCAAAAAAGCTTTTTTTTTAAAATTTTACTGCAAGGAACTTCCCAGATTAAAATATGTACCGCTTAGATTTTACACTAGAACATTGTGAGACATTAAACATTTTCAAAAAAGCTTTATTAATTTTTACTGCAAAGAACTTTCCAGATTAATATGCGTGCTGCTTAGACCATTGCGAGACATTTACTTTTTAATCAATAGCAGACTTCTAGATTATTTTGCTTCCGCAGTTTGTTGGCAAACATTCAAAAGAATTGAGCGATTTTAACTCTTTCTTTTTATTTATTATTATAAATGTCAAGTGTTAAAAAGAAAATACAGATTCTGTGAAGTTCTGTTGAGAGAAAAGAAACTCTCTCCATGCAAAATTGTTTACTCAATGAAAGAGGTAATTGATAAACAAGTTGCGCTTATTTTTAAAACAAACTTAACGTATTAATGCAAATATATATTTTTTAAACAGCAGGCTATTTTAAAATAAAATTGAAAAAAAAAAACTGAAAGAAACAAATCCCGTGAACGTTTTTTTCTCGCTCTGATTTCACAAAACTTTTTTCTCTATCTTACATTTTAACCATGCTTACATTTTAGTTAAAAATTTCTTTCCCTTCAGAAATGTATGAATAGAAAATAACAGTGGGCATGTTTCAAGCGATACAAAAATTGGCGCCCATTTTCAAGACTTACCAAACATGAATGAGACGAAACAAAAATGATTTAAAATAAAAAAAAAACATGAAGTTGCCAACGAAAAATGGATAAATAAAGGTCGGAAACGAAGCTATAAAAATCACAGTAGCTGGACGAGGAAAAGTAGAACAAGAGAAACCACAGTGGCCGAGAGGCAAATCAGGGTAAAATGCATTTCCACGCACTATGGAGGAGTGGTTAGGAACTAATATCGTTAGCAAAGGAATCAACTTTCATATGAATAAAGCAATATTCCAGGGCATCAAGTTTAGCTGATGTGACTAGGGTGGAAAAAAATATTAGCATTGTCAAAATCAAATTTATGCCCAAGATCCCAACAATGTGCAGTCATAGATGAATTCTTGATAACGAACATATCTATCGTGTTCTTAAGGTCTAAATCTCAAAGCGCGTATAGTTATTCCGATGTAGCCAAGGTAAATGCCTCCAACGATTGTCAAAGTTAATAGGATCTTCAAGAGACTTAAATTTGATTTTGTTAACATGCCTGAAAATGACTTTAAAACCAAAACGGGAGAGGATATTAGCAATGTTATAACAAACTGGAGGAAGGAGAAAAAACAGTAAAGTAAGAAGTTCTCTGTAAGGATTAAGACGAAGAGAGGTCTATTGAGTTAAGCAAGAGCTGGATCAACCATAGAAGGGTAATTCCAGGGTTGGCAGCAAACGAAGTGAAGTTCTGAGAAGAGGGAGTCAGAGAAAAGGTTGAATGCGTGGAAAAAGGAAGTATAAAATGTAGACAATTTTCTAACAATTAGGACGATTTCAATTAATATGAGCTATTTACTATTTGGAATAGTTTTTAAAAAGGAAATATGAAGGTGTAACAAGTTTTTCTCGCTTTTATTATGTGCGAAAAGAAATGCACTATAAATTTTAAATTGTATTAATTTACGATTCAATTTCTTTTCTTAAAATATGGAAGAACACATTTTTTTAAGACTATCACTTGAGCCGTGATGGATCACGGAATAGAGCCTTCCAATGATGTGATGCAGGTTCGATACCCAGCGATAGCTGCCTTATACGAATTACGCACTGACCACAGTACTGTCGTAAAATATCCTCAGATGTAGACGGATCATGGGTTAGAGTCCCGTTGCCGTCAGGCTAACCGTGGGAGGTTTTCGTGGTTTTCCTCTCCACGTAAAATGCGGGTTAGTTCCATCAAAAAGTCCTCCGCAAAGGCTAATTTCACTCAATACTTTGTCTTCTGGATTGGGTTCAAAATGACAAGGCTACGGAGTTAAACATTAATAGTCGTAAATCCAAAAATTAGGTCTGCTGTTCAACGACGATTGTAAAATAGAATTTAAAAAAAGACTATCACTGTAAAAATAGTACATACGAGTACTATTACACATACGAGTATAGTGATGCATTTGTCCCACTTTTTGATTAAACTATTAATTTGAATTAAGAATGACAATAATTGTAAATAAATGTTTTTTTCCCTATTATATTTACCAACTTGTAACTTATAGTGTTGAGTATTTTTTTACATAGATATATAATAGCATACATAGATATATAACTTTTTACATAGCATAAAATAGTGAAAATATAATTCTCGATAAATACTTTTCCAAAATGAGTCTTTCTCTTTTTCCTGAATCAAATCTTTCTCATTTAGAGGAAGTTTGACCCAGTGACCGAACTATGAGACAAACCCACACATTAAATATAAAATGAAATCATGTTAGAAATTGATATTGACGTGAAATTCTAAATTACATATTTATTCTTTACTAAGCGATGCAGTTTAATAAATAATTATTAATAACATTAATAACTAGGACGTACAAAACCGTTATTCATCATTGTCCCCCCCCCCCTGAAACGCGAGTATTTTTTAGAAAACACATAATATTTTGTTTTCAAAATATACAATTATTGCAGCTTAATGTAAGAACATTTTGTTAACATATCAATCATTACTAAATTGACCATTACATGTGTTTGAAAAATATTCATTTGAACATGACAACAACAAAAAAAGTTTAATTTAAGGAACGCAGAATGTGTAACTTATAAAAAGAAATAATTGTGGAGTAATTTTAATCGTTGACGAAGCTTATAACAATTCAAATAGGATAAAGTTCTTATCGCTCTTTATAAATTTTAAAAAAAAATTTACTACAAATATTTAGGTTTATATCTGTCAACACGTAATCTCTCATTCTTTGCTACTTTTGATTGGAGAGCGAGAGTTCATAGAAGATGTTGTGATGAAAAAGTACATTTTCTACAACAGTTCACACATAGTCAATCATTTAGAGCAAAGAAGCTGAGAAAGAAATCATAAAAAAGAAAAACATTGCAATAACTTTCAAACAAATCGGAATTTCGAATCAAACTTTGCGTTAAGTTCACTAATAAAATTGTTTTTGTTTTTTTTCCATCACGTCAAAATTTAACTCCGTAGTTGCATTTCAGTGGGCTACAGATTGTCTAAACATGGTATTTTTTCTTTTTAACAGTTATTAATTCTCGAACTAAGGGTCGAATTTTACACTTTTTTTTATATTCCGCCCTACTACCTGGAATTTTTTTTTTTTTTTTTTTACACATCGCAATTTCAAGTTTCTAAGTCTTATAGATTTTTTGCAGCAAAGCAACGTGTTATGCACAGCTTAAAAAAATGCATTTAAAATTTAAAAAACTTTTAAATAAATTTTAATTTGAAAAAAAACTCTACTTTAAGTTCATAAATTCAGTATGTTCAGTATTCAGTAAGGGCCCTTTCAGTATGTCGAATTTCAACTCTGAAGTTGCATTTCTGCGGCATGTAGAGCGGCCCGTATGGTGTTTTTCCCTACAAGTTTAACTGTTAATAATTCTCGAACTAAATGTCGAACGTTAATTTTTTAAAAATTTTGTTGTACTCTCTGTGCATTTTTATAACACACATTTGTAGTTTCTAAGTCTTACAGGTTTTGCGTAACAAAATAAAATGTAACGTTAAATTGAGGTACAGCGTCGATGGCACTTACGATTTTTTAATATAAAGAGATATTTCGTAACTGTGTTTACTGGATTTGATAGATTTAATTATCAAAATAATTGATAATGGTAAAAATTCCGATTTTTTAAATTTAATTTCTGAATTTGTAAAATATTCTAAAATTAAATGATAAACGTTTATCTTATAGTTTTTTAAACGTAATATTTCAATAATTAACATTATAAACGTTTGCTACTACTATAAATTGCTTTAGAGAAAAATAATGTATTATTTATTATTTTGTTATGCGAGAGCATTTACCCAACAGGTACTTCTGGCAAAGGGCAAATATACAACATGTAAACATTTTACTAACTTTAAACGTATTGTTCCAGATAGCGAATCGTTATAGTGGTGAAGATAATATCTCCACCTATTTAAATCAAATTCAGATTCTTACGTAGGCCCACACTACTTCACTTGCAGGTATCTCATTGAAAGAACAGTTGCTAACGTAAACAAAAACCACGTTTCAACAACCAATCAGGAGCGAGATACCCACACTACGTAATTTGCAGGTATCTCATTGAAAGAACGGTTGCTAACGTAAACAAATACCAAGTTTCAACAACCAATCAGGAGCGAGATGCCCATACTACGTCACTTAGAGATATCCCATTATGTACAAAATGTTTTGATTCGTTCAAAAATTATTGATTTTAGAGATATGACGAGATTGTAGAGGTATAATTACAGGTGTAAAGCGATATATTTTAGATTAATTGGTGAGATATATTTTAGAGATATAACGAGATAGATTTTGATTTTAGAGATATACTGAGATACACAAGAGTAAAAGTTAATGTTAAATGACTCGGTAAACTATTGGGACCCTTGTTTAAGACCCATCATGCTTTTAAGGTCAATAATTAAATTTCTCTGAAATTAATTTCGAATTTAATTTTAATTTATTACTTTCGTGAAAAAAGTTCACTCTGAGACAGTACATTTTTGTGCCTGACTTCGGAACTTAAATTATCTTTTGCATTAAATAATTACTTTATTTAAGATTTGCCATTCTATTCATTAATAAAATGAAAAGGTTACTTCAAGAAAATCCGATGAATAGATGAAAAGTACATATTTTTATTCACTGAAGCCATATTCTATTCTTCTGAGACTTAGTGTCCAATATATTTAACAACATTTTGGCAAAATTTTATCACTAAAAATTATATTTTAAGTTGTTTTTATTTTGTTTGGATGTTTTGACAGAGTGATTGTCTATGTGAAAAATATAATTAGATTTATCCTTGCTGCTCGAATGTTTTTAATTACAATGAAAAATTTTAAGAAGGTAAAAAATTCGGCTTAAGTATTCTTTTGGACAATTTAATGGCTTGTAAATTTTTTATTATTTGAGTGTAATGAATTTTGTTTTATGACAAAAATGTGAAGAAATACACTATAAAAATAATCTACAATATATAAAAAATACTAAAAACTAAAATATTTTATCATTTTATGTATTAATTTTTAAAAAAAACTAAATAATTAAGTTTGATTATTTGATTCTTTTAAATATTTTATAGCACTTATGAGGGTTTTTTTACCTCAGCTAAAAGAGAATTTTTAGCCGTTATTTAAAGCTTGGTTCTCAGAAAAATAAGTACACATTCAACGAAATTATTGTCCAAACCACTACTTTAAAAACAAACTACTTTCAATTTAGTACTACTTATAAATTACCAGCATTTTTTAAACAATGTATTTAATTCACGTTTAACTAGGTTCAGATAGGAGGCTGTTGTCAGAAATATTCAAATAAAGCTTTAGAATTGAGAGATAAAGTTAAAAACAACCGAATCTGAATGTTATGAGATAGAGAGAAGTTGTAAAGCAGTCAAGAAATAACATACAAACAATTCTCTTTCGACCTTCAATTACACGATAAAGACTGTAATTCTTTGCCATGTTGGCGAAACTGTCTCGAAAAAAACTTTACCCCTTTTTCCACAAGACAAGAAGCTAGCGAAAAAAAACTGTAAGTAATATTTTCGATTAATTATTTTATCACGCAATTGTTGTGTTTTCCTATTTTAATTCTAAAAAGATCCATTATCAACAAATTTTGAATAATGTTCTTCAGGTAAATATAATTATAAAATAAATATAATCAGGTAAATATATCAAGTTACCATTAAGCTTAATTGTTGGTCTTCAGGAAAATAATGAAAGTTTGTTCCTGTTAAGAAGCTATAACGTAGGAGAAACTTTTCATCACAAATTCTGTTTCATCTTCATTAGTAATATGAAGAGATAAGTTAATTCATGTAAAGCTAGATTAAATCATAAAGCTTCAAATGTGAATTTTTATTTCTCACCAAAAATCAAAATGAAAAAAAAGATTATTACAGGATAACCTGAAGCTGCGTAATCCTGCGATCATATATTTGCATTTTGATATTTTAAAAATCTAAATTTTGAAAAATATTTTAAAAACATCATTTAAAATTACATGGTAACTTGACGTATTTACCTGATATTACTTTTAATTTTAAATTACTTAATATAAGTGAATGAGAATTTATCATGAAGGCTAGATTAAATCATAAAGCTTCAAATGTGAAATCATTTTTTACGAAAAATGAAAATGGATACAAATTATTACAGGATAACCTGACGCTGCGTAATCCTGCGATCAAGTATTTGCATTTTTTGATATTTTAAAAATCTAAATTTTGAAAATTATTTTGAAAACATCATTTAAAACTTAATGGTAACTTGATATATTTACCTGATATCACTTTTTCTTCACTTTTAATTTTAAATTACTTAATATAAGTGAATGAGAATTTGTCATGAAGGCCTAGGTGCTTGACCAAGGTTGGGTGATATGCCCTCTTTAACCTGTATCTTTTGTTTTGATTAGTGTAGAAAGTTCTCCATAATCAAATTAGCACCTTCCAGAAGGAATCATTATCGAGCCATAAAAATAATATGTTAAAAGGACGCGGTGCAACAGAAGGAAAAAGATATTATTCTTAAAGGTAATATTTTTACTTCAAACTATTTTTTGGCACAGGCAAAAATTTTACCTGTTTTGAAAAATTCCATTGTTTTTTATTAAAAATTTCAAACTGTTAAATGAAGTTTTAAAATTAAATTGAAGAATTAAATTATTTTTATGAAAAAAATTCACCCATGGTGTTTTTAATAAAAAAGCTTTTGAAAAAACATTCTTCCGAATAATTCGAAAACGTGGCTTATCATTTTACAGCCCCAAGTCTAGAACATTTAAATGTACATTAAAAATTCTTTTCCTTTTAAACATTAACGAAAAAAAACTTAACTAATTTTTATTTTTAGAAAGAACTTCATAGTATCTGAATTTTGTTTAAAAAATAGACTTGCTAAAATCCAAATTTTGTTGGAAAAAAATAGTGTCATTATAACGTATAAAAATTTTAACATGTTCTTCAACTAACTACTCAAGTAAGATTCAAATGTAAACAAAAAAGGATAAATTGTTCTTGAGTTACAGAAGTGTTTTATTTTTCAGTAATTTAACCGATTTCAATTAAATTTTGAATTTAATATTGCATATTTAAAAAGCATGTAAGAATTTTATTTTTATATTACTGTTCAAAATTTTTTTACATTATAATTAAATTACACAAAAGTTATTAACTATATTATAATCGTTTCGTTTTGCAGGATGGTTATAAAATAAAATGGGATATAAATGGACAAAAACCTTTTGTATTACTCTGTTATTTCTGAGAAATGTCAAAATATGCAAAAATGAAATAACTTGAGGGTTCAAATTTTCGACTGTTTTACTGACCTCACTATTCAGTCGCGTATCATGCAAATGGCGGCCAAATCGATCGGAAGAAATTTATGTTTATCTGTATTGTGTTTGATTTTTTTGTAATCTAAATAATTTTCGTCCCTAATTAAGTAGCATACCTTGCGTGGATGTCTCAATGGTAGCTTCAATACTATAAAATCAGGACATGAGTTTATTATTTATCAGCATAATTATTAATATTTTATGGTATGCAATGTTCCTTAAAAGCTCACTATAACGAGCACTGCCTATTACGAGATGTCCGCTATGACAACCCATTTCAAAGACACCGTCATAATTAAAGCGTGAGTATGTTTATTACGAGTTAAAAATTTCTTACCTCTCGCTATTACGACACATTGTTTTTAGGGAAATACATTTTCTCACTGTATAGGTGAACGATATTATACAAAAAATATTTAGATGGAAAAGACATATTTTTCGACCGGTGCAATTTTTGACACCACAAACAAAAGTTAAAAAGCCTTCTTACAGTTTTAAACACTCATTACTTTTTTTCGAGAAAAGAAGGAGAAAAACAGTGTATGGTTAATCACCAGGTAGCCTAAGTTATTTTCTTCCTAACGCAATAAAAGAGATAAGTAGTTGGGGACATATAGTAGGCAGAAGAAGTATTAAAATTACTTCCTCTATCCTGAGATAAGATAGAAAACTTATCCTCCATTACAAGCTGTACAATGTTTTTTTAAGGTTCAGTGCCACTGCCCAGTATGCATTTCACCGGTATTCCGAACATTAATGTTTCTCCTAAACTATCCTCAACAGACATTAAAATATCGAATAAATGTAATAATATCAACGAATAAATTAATATTAAATGGGACAAATAGTTCGGACATTCACCCAAGCGACTATGAGATGGTTGACATTCACCGGTGAAAGTCGACATCCTCTTGATTTCAGTCATTCAAAGTAATATATACAGGGTGTCTCAGTTAAGCGTTTCAGAACTTCTAAGAGAGGTAGGGAGCATCCTGAGAACTCGAAATCATATAGCAATGTGGGGTCGGAAATGCTTTCCTGAAGCGGTGACGTACACAGAGGCACCATAAAGAAAAGAGACCGTAAGTGAAAAATCGCTATAATAATACATAGAAAAAATTATATGGTACATGGGCCGAAGTAAGTGTTCGAAGTTTCTGCCACCGACTACAATGTACACCTCACATTGCCGGCTCATGGACATTCGAACATTCTGCAATACTCCAGGCATATCTCGCAGGCAGCTACTGCGATTCTTGCAACCAGCATTATCCACAGGGGTGTCATAAACCAGTGTTTTCATATGACTCCAGAAATCAAGACATGATAGGTCGGGTGACCGAGGAGGCCATATAATT
>NC_092206.1:90030921-90049727 GCF_043381705.1 Parasteatoda tepidariorum | reverse complement strand
AAGCCGATGCTTTACATCCGGCGTTCAGTGGCAGACTACTATTTCATATTGTTTTACAACACATGGCTTTAGCCCTCTGGTGGGAAAGACTTTAAAACAAAACTTACAACAGTTACTTTTCTCAACTGAAATTTAGAATAGTGTGATTAAGAAAAATATGTGAACTGTTTGCAATTTCAAATTAATATTGAAATGCACAGGTTTAGAATATTCTGCAGTGAAAAGTTTTCGGAACTTCAGTGTTCAAAAAAGTATACAAAAACTAGACGTTAAGAACGTATCCAATGAGCGAGCAAAGCGAGCATCGGATTGCGAAGCAATCCGAAATGAACTGCGAAAGCAGTTCCGGGGGTTGGCGAGCGCCAGCGAACAGGGGGCTAAGCCTCCTAGTAATATGTTAAAAGGACACCGTGCAACACAAGGAAAAAGATATTATTCTTAAAGGTAATATTTTTACTTCAAACTACTTTTTGGCACAGGCAAAAAGTTTACATGTTTTGAAAAATTCCATTGTTTTTTTATTAAAAATTTCCAACTGTTAAATGAAGTTTTAAAATTTAATTGATGAATTAACTTATTTTCATGAAAAAAATTCTCTCACGTTGTTTTTAATTGAAAAGCTTTTAAAAAGACACTCATCTGAATAATTCGAAAACGTGGCTTATCATTTCCCTGTCCCAAGTCTATAAATAAGTAGAACATTTGAATGCACATTAAAAATTCTTTTTCCTTTAAATATTCATGAAAAAAACTTAACGAATTTTTATTTTTAAAAAGAACTTCATAGTATCTGAATTTTATTTAAAAAATAGACTTGCTAAAATCCAAATTTTGTTGAGAAAAAATAGTAACATTATAACGTATAAGAATTTTAACATTCTCTTCAACAAACTACTCAAGTAAGATTCAAATGTAAACAAAAAAGGGTAAATTGTTCTTGAGTTACAAAAAATTTTTACTTTTCAGTAATTAAACCGATTTCTACTAAATTTTGACATTTAATATTGCATGTTTAAAAAGCACGTAAGAATTTTTGTTTTTATATTATACTTCAAATTTTTTTTATATCATTATTAAATTACATAAAAGTTATAATCGCTACTTTTTGTACTATGGTTATAAAATAAAATGAGATATAAATGGGATAAAAAAAATTTATATTACTCTGTTATTTCAAAGAAGTGTCAAAATACGCAAAAATAATATAACTTAAGGGTTCAAATTTTCGACTATTTTCCTGACCTCACTATTTAGTCGCGTATGGCCAAATCTATCGGAACAAATTTATGTTTATCTGTATTGTGTTTGATTTTCTTATTTTGTGTGATTTTTTTAAATCTAAATAATTTTCCTTTGTAATTAAGTAGCATATCTTTCGTGGATGTTTCAATAGTAGCTTCAATACGATAAAATCAGGACTTGAGGTTATTATTTATCGGGATAATTATTAATATTTTTTATGTTATGCGATATTCTTTAAAAGCTCTCTATAACGAGCACTGCCTATAACGAGATGTCCACTATGACGACCCATTTCAAAGACACCGTCATAATCTATTATTAAAGCATGTGTATGTTTATAATGAGTTAAAAATTTCTTACCTCCCGTTATTACGACGCATTGTTTTTAGGGAAATACATTTTCTCGCTGTATAAGTGAACAATATTATACAAAAAATGTTTAGGTTGAAGACATTTTTTTTGACCGGTACAATTTTTGACACTACAAAAAAAAGTTAAAAAGCTTTCTTACAGTTTTAAACACTCATTATTTTTTTAAGAAAGGAAAAAAAAAAAAAAAAACAGTGTATATATATATCGAAATGGGTGGTTGGCGTCTTTCACCGATGAATGTTGACAATCATATAGTCGCTTTGGTAAATGTCCGAAATATATACTAGTTAAGTGCCACTGCCTGGTACACATTTGTCAGGTATGCCCTAATGTTTTTTAAGGTCCAGTGCCACTGCCCGGTATACATTTTGCCGGTACTCCGAACACTGATGTTTCTCCTAAACTATCCTCAACGGATATTAAAATATCGAATAAATGTAATAATATCAACAAATAAATTTATATCAAATAGGACATAACAAATAGTTCGGACATTCACCAAAGCGACAATGTGATGGTTGACCTTCACCGGTGAAAGTTGACATTCACTTGATTTCGGTCATTCAAGGTGATACATATAAGTTATAGCTTGTCAATAATGGGTATGAGACTATGCGACACCCTATCACCGTTTATGTTTAAAATTTCTACAGCCTTTTTGGAAAGAATAAAAAATAAATCTAAATAATGACTTTGTAACTAAGTTTTTCTTTTCTAAAATAAAAATACAAAAGTATTTTCATAAAAACAAATACTTGTCTTATAACTAATTATTTAACACAACTTAAATTATTAGTCTAGACAATTTAGCAACATGAATTATTATAGATGGTGTTGATAATTTAGATAGAGAAATACCCGTGTTTTTTGGTACCATGTAAGAAAAATAAATGGATAAATAATTTCAGATCTTCTCTTGTTTTTTTTAAATTCTTAATGCATCTCTTTGATTTGAATTCCAAATGTGCTGTATTCAGTATTAGCCGTCCAGAGAAACACGAGAGTGCAGGTCCACCCGATTATTGTTCACATTTTTATAATATAGAAGATTAAAAAATATATAATCAAGTATTTAATTTATTTTTTATGCAAACGCTTAAAATTTTTACGCACGATTCCCTCCCCCATTTTCATCAAAATTTGTATAAAAATATTTCCAACCTTAAAACACTGTTCATATTTTCCTAAACTTAAATGCCCCAATTGCTGAGAAATATTCACTATAAAGCACATCTTAACCCAGTGTTGCAACTTTAAAGCTAAGAGACGGCGATATGTTAATTCTGAGTATCCTGAATTATCGACTTTAATTGGAGACAATATCCACTTAGAAACCTTCTTGAATATCTTAAAGACACTGATGGATACTTTTAATTTTGATCAAGTGTTGAGCGCGGTATAACCTTCTTTGGCTCAAAACATTTAAACGAACTTACTCATCAAAACTTAAAAGCATCGTGCAGCACAACAAGAATATTAAAATGGAAAAAAATTTTATTACTTACTTATATTTTAGTCGAAAAGTAATGTTATAAAAAAGGTTGAGAACCTATGGTTTTAGCAAATAATTACGAGAGATATAATATTATTTTCTACATTTTGTAAAATTATATGACACCACCTAAGGTCAGAATAATTCGACTAATATTGTTTTTTCTTTTCATAGTGAAAACAACTCGAGGATCTTAAATCAATCTTTGGAGAAATGGCATTGTTATCAGCAAAAAGTATCCGCATTTTCAAAACATTCAACTTGTATGGTTGTTTTTTTGTATTGGTAAGATTTGTTTCAAAGTGCCTTTTTTTTTACTGCATTTTATAATGCGAAATAACAAATATTGTTTACCGAATATTCTTGAAGTGCAAGTTGACAGGAACGTGACTGATAGTACGAACTGATTATAAAAGCTAGCATCACAGCACAGTGCTATCTATGCATACATTTACTTCAGAAAACGGAAAATTTGTAGATTGCATATTGCAGAGAAAATTCATGGAGGAAATTTGACCTGTCGATTGATTGATCAATCATAATTATTTAGTGGTACAGTATGTTCTCGATATCCCGAAAACCATGTTGCGTCAAAAAATATTTCCTCCTTGGCATTGCAAATCTACTTAATGTTAATTTGAATTCCTATGTCGAAGGGTTTTTTCTTAAAACCTTGCTACGTCGAATTTTGTTCGAAAAAGAAATTGAATTTTTTTCCGCAAAAATCACAAAGCAAGTTCATTGTAAACTAATTATTTTCTATTTAATGCGTAATTATTTTTGTCTTACTTTTAAAAATAAAATTATCATTGTAGTATTTTGACTTATAGTCAATTATCATTACATTCATATTTAATAGTAGTTATTCTTATGTTTCATGACTCCACTTTTTAGAGTAATATTTTAGAATATATTTCTCTACTTTTTAGAGTAATATTTTGGAATATATTTTTTTACTTTTTAGAACATATTTAATTCTGAACTTGTTATCTCGAAAATTTGTTATCACGAAAACTCGCTATCTCGAAATTTTTTTAGCGTCCCTTGAACTTCGAGGCATCGAGAATAGACTGTCATTAATATTAAATGCTAAAAGTAATAAATAGTTTTGTAAGCTGGAATAATATTATAGATAGAAAAAAAAATAGTTACAAAATTCCATTATGTGTTCTTTCTATTAATCATTATTTATTATAATCAATAAATCGGTATTAACCAACACTATGAAATTAAGATAAAAAATGACAGGCTGATACCTATAGTAAAACAAAAATGTAAAATATTTTCAGTTTTTTTATTTATTGCTTTATGTTATCAGATTAAACAAAACACGCTTTTAGAAATGCATCCCATCAGAATAAATTCTGTATTCAGACTAAATTCAGTATCATTTGGCATGATGCTATCGCTCACAATCAACTCATAATACTCAAAATACAATCAAGTACTTTTTCTGGTACACAATATTAAATGCCTACAGTATTAATATTAAATTACCTATGTTATTATAACTAGTATATATTAAAACAGCACCTTATTCGATAATATTAGTAGTACTAATTACCGAAATTAATTATGCATCATTGGTGTCAATAACAGTACTATTGCGAAATTTTACGGTATCCTGAAACGAATAAGTACTTTTACGCAACTTATTTTTTTTTATTTCATTTAACTTTAATTTGAAATTATTTATTTTATTTAGACCATAAAACATTTTTATTTCTTAATTTCCTTCTCCAATTACAATAATAACTAACTGCAACAATAATAATCTCCAATTACTACAATTTTCCTGTTCCCTGAAACAAATAAGAACTTTTACACAACTTTTTTTTTATTCCAATTAACGTTAATTTGAAATTATTTAGTTTATTCAAACTAAATATTTTTATCTTTTAATTTTCTTCTCCAATTACAACAATAATTAACTACAACAATAATAATTTCCAATATTAACAATAATAAACTAGTTTCATAAATGTAATAGGGTTCGAAAAAGATGTAACAAAAGAATATTAAATGTTTTCGGAATAACGAGATAATTTTGCTCTAAATATTAGATGCGAATTTCGTACCGACAGTAATAACTGGTTGCCTTCAGATAAAGGCACTTTATATCACCATTACAGTAGTACTTTATTTACGTCTTACTAGAGCTGCACAAAGGGCGATGGTCTAAGAAACATCAAGGAAGACGATCCTAAGATATGCCACCATTTTGTTTCTATTCGGAGGGGATGGCACCCCCTCACTAGCAACCCGATGGCCGGCGCACGAAGTCGTGCTCTTTAGGGTCGAACAGTTTAACGAGGACCGTGCACCTTCAGTCTCATCGCAGGCTGATCAAAGTGATCATTCTCCTGCTCAATGTTCACTGTCAGTGATGCCTGACTTAGGTGATCTACTGGGAACCGTGTTTAAGATCAGTCTACAGGGATTATGACACATATAAGTTATGCTGTATTTTGTCTTCATGGCGTCTTTTTACAATTCATGACTATTTAGAGTGAAAAGTTTAAAATTAGAATTCATTTCTTTTAGCAGACTCACTATATTTTTCTTTCATTTCAGGGATTGTGTGTTGCCATACCAGGTCCAACATTAATTGATTTGACTCACCTTGTACACACCGACATAAAGACCATAGCATTCATTTATGCAGCCCGATCAGTTGGATATCTTGCAGGTTCTTTACTCGGTATGAGTTTCATCTCCACACACTTCATAGTACAGTGTGTCTCACTCAAACAGAGCCACCTTGATTTTAAGTCAGAACCTGACGCAACGAAAACCCATTGAGAATTAGATACGCATATTAAAAAAGTCGATATTTAGATATACATTTACAAGTAATAACTTACTTTCTGTTCCATCTGGTAGGAAAGAAAAAACAAACATCTAATAATGTTAAAAAAACAGCTGAAGTAAGGTCTCCTCTGCAATAGCTAATATATCCGTCATGGATGATGTGTACCATTTACTAAACTCTGTAGGACTTCCTACCAAAAAGCTTTCAAAGATATTTTTTTTCCAATGCCAGTCTGGGGATTGACTTACGTCATACAGGCATCTGAAGGGCAGATTTGTTGGCCACTCTTTCAGGGGCACCCTATTAGGTGGGCCAACGTTGCTCCTACAGTAAGGACAGATAGTACAGAGAATGAAAAAAAACATCCATGCCTTGCCCGGGATTCGAACCCAGAACCTTTCTGATGCAAGGACAGTTCCCTAACCCCTACATAGGCCGGTCGGCAGTTTCAAGGATCTGACAGCCTTCAATTCTGCCATAAACTGAAACTGCTACTTTTTGGTTACATATACAATTGTACTGAGGATAGCTCCAATGTTTTCCTGTGGACATAGGTAAGACAAAAGGGAAGACCATTCATTACATGCACCCTATGACCCAAAAAGCCAACAGTGTGAAGTTTTCTAACCGTATATGAATGCATTGTTCTGACCACCTGTCAATGGCTGGATGAACTATTGTCTGCCTCCATACAGCTTGAACGAGAGTTCACCACCATAGCTTAACATTTCCACATAATGAATGAGTCTCCACCCAGTGGCATAATAGAGAAAAAATTATTTTCTTTCCTTGTGTCTTTGTAATAGCTCCCAAAACTATTTGGATCATCTCAAAAAATTTTAAATTTTTCTTTTCGTTTTTGCGTGTGGATAGCTTTAATCATGGGATACCGCTAATTATTTTATATCATAAATTTCTTGTAGGATATATGAAAGAGGAGAACAAAAATAGACGCCGACGTGAAGGGGGGCTCATGATTGCTGCGTGAAGGCTTGCAGAAAACTATCAGGCCGTATAAAAGCTATCAATGACTAAAAAAAAAAATGATAGAAACTCATTTATTGGCATTTGAAAGGAGAATTCTTGTCCCAAGTCGAATTTCCCAGCAAGAGAAATGAATGCCTTCATTTTCGTTGCAAAATCTTCTAAGTTGTAGTTTTGGACAGTGACATTCGCATGACCTTCAGTCCTTCAGTCCCCGGAGAAAACGTGAAGGGCTCCTCAGTGATGCTGTATTTTCAAAAGCAGTTTGTGACATAAAAGAAGGCCGCCATCAATTAAGCTTGAAATAATATTCGATACCATTGTCTTCCAGAGGATGGTAAATGATATGCAGCATAACATATTTTGAGTCCTATTAAAATAGGAGGGATATTTTAGCTTTTCAAAGCGGCTTTAATTTGGTGAGATATTCCTCCCCTCCTTCTTTACCTATTCGATATGTTTTGCTAGTCCAGGTGAAGCAGGAAGTGAGTTACTGCTTGTAAGCAGAGATACTGCTGTTTAGATATACACTTTTTTTAATACATAACTTTGGTTCTCATTTTGTCTGCATCTAGTTATAGCACAAAATCAAGATGGCTTCATTCATGTGGGACGTACTGTATATCGGCTACATTTTAAGGAAAATCTATTCTAATCTATTGATGATGTTTATGCTAGCGCGAATGACCGAAATCCAGAGAACGTTGACTTTTACCAGTGAAAATCAACAATCACATCCGAAATATTTGTTATATCCGAATTGATGTTACGCTGATATTATTATATTTATTCGACATTTTAATATCTGCTGAGGATAGACTAGGAGAAGCATCAGTGTTCGGAGTACCGGTTAAATACAAACCGGACAGGAGCACTTGACCTTAAAAAACATTGATGGAGGGTATACCGGGCAGCGGCACTGAACCTTAAAAAAACATTGATGTAGAGCATACCGGGCAGTGGCACTTAACTAGTTCTAATATATATTTCGGCTATTTACAAAAGCGATTATGTGATTGTCAACATACACTGGTGAAAGTCAAGAGCCACCGATTTCGGTCATTCACAGTAATATATATAAACTTTTCGTGATATATATTTAATATATATATAAACTTTTTTCAGATTCATCACTCCTACAGAGGAGTGATGAATCTGAATAGTAAGTTCAAGGCTGAACTAGATTAGTAACTTATCTGTCGCATATACTAAAATCACCCTAAATACTAAAATGGACTTTCACAGAAGCAATGTTGTTTCCGTTAGATAGCTAACGCCTCTATGTGAGTGGTTGAAGATGCCTTTCAGTTTTAATTCAATACTTTTGGCTTCGTCTTGCCAATTTATGTAAAAGGAATTATTTTTTAATTTATTTTTAAGTATAAAATATCCCTCATCTTTTCCGATGTTTCAAACATCATTTTTGGCGACAACCAGTACAATGATGAAGAAGACGTGAAAAAGATTGTGACCTTTTGCTTATCGGAGCAGGCTGCGAGTTACTACGAAGAGGATTTTCTAGATCTAGTTGTAAGGTATGATAAGTATTTAAGCAAACTTGGCAACTTTTCTGAAAAAAGAGAAACGTATGAAGAATGGAAACATAAATTTTGTTTCTTAAAGATTTTCTTTCGTTTTGTTTTTATTTTCAAACAGGAGCTTACTTAAAAAACAACCCTCGAGGAAACACTTTTCTGTAATAACGAAATTTAGCATGTTATCTAATGCAAGCGTATAGTTTTTTCAAGTTATTATTTCAGATAAATGTTCAGCTAATTTAGCTAATTCAGGAGGCTCCTGGAACTAGAGTTGAAATATCTCTCTGATTAAATTTAGGTAATGAACAATCTCGTATACAAATCTCGAAACAAATTTAGCCTTGGTTAGTGTTAAAACTTTACGCAAGGTGGTGAGTAAGTAATAAAGAAGTATGCTAGTTTGTATTAACTTAAATTAATTGCAGTTTTTCATAATTACAATATTGCACTAAAATTCAATATTTTCCAACAATCCAACTGCAGCTTTAAAGTTAAGATTAAATAATTATCATTATCTAAACTTAAACTCATTACTGTTTTTTTTTTCATTTTCAATGCCCACCTTTGTTGAAAGTTCGTCTATTCAGGCATTTGAAGGGCAGATGTATTGGTCACTCTTTCATAGGCACCCTATTGGGTGGGCCCGCGTTGCTCTCACAGTAAGGACAGGTAGCACAGAGATTGAAATAACATTCATGCCTTGCCCGGAATTCGAACCCAGAACCTTTCTGATGCAAGGCCAGTTCCCGGACCCTTACACAGTCTGGTCGGCATATTATTATTGTTTGGATGTGCATTTCAATAGTAGTAAATGAAGCAATGGCTAAAATGTGTGTTTATTTCAAACAGGTGGTGTTTTCTTCGATATGATTTCTAGAAAACAGATTATTTTGTTCTTCGGTAATGTTGTCACCACGATAACTATGTTTGGAGTTCCCTGGAGCAGACAAATCAGGACTCTCACCATATGGATGGTAGTAAATGGTTTAACTTTGGGTGTTCTCGATACAGGTATCTCATCCCCATATTTTTCATTTAGATTTCAATGTCATTGCTCATTATGTAATTCAATAGACAATTCTGTACATTTTGTCATAAATTCTTAAACTAGCCTTAAGACGAAAACTACATTGGATGACTTTGGTTTCTAATTGATTTATTTTCAGACATACACTATCTACCAATAAGTATTTGGACACGGAAAAACAAACTTTATTTATAATCAATAGTTGGTAGAGCCTCGAAGAGAGGCAATTACAGCATGAACCCTCCGGGACATACTTTCCATAAGTCCTTGTGTGACGACTAGTGGTATTTTCGTCCACTCGGCTTGTAGAAGACATGTAAGTTCCTTCACCGATTTTGGACGGGCAGTACACCCTTTAATTCGGCGATCCAACTCGACCCAGAGGTTCTCGATAGGGTTCAGGTCTGGGCAGGCCAGTCCATTCGATTAACCCCATTGACACCATACCAAGCCTTGGTGACCCTCGCAACATGACAGCTGGTATTGTCGTCTTGGAAGTAACAGGGGTCCACCCCGTAAAACTGCCACAACGTAGGAAGCCCATTGTCATCCAAAATAGTGCAGTAAGCATCTTTCAAGGGACCAAAGCCGATGTTGTTCCCTACACGATATATACCGGTGGAGAGCGTGACTTAACTCAGGACAGCAGATATAGTCATTTGCATAGGTGTCCAAATACTTATTGGTAGATAGTGCATAATCGGGACAAAACAAATGAATTTCTTGAAATGAAAAAAAAATAACACGCGTTTTCGTTACATGCACAGGAAAACCATTTATTCTTGTAATTGTAAACCCAATTCAGAAGGCAAGGGTACTTCTAAATCATGATTGGGTCTAAATCATGTCTTAGTCATGTATGTCAAATCTTCTAAATCAAATTTGTCTTCATGGAAGACTTTTGAAAAAAAACGAACACACGTTTTCGTTACATGGATAGGAAAACCACGATGGACAAGGTCAAGTGAGGGGCTGACGACAAGGGGACTCTAACCCATGATCCGTCTACCACTGAAGATATTTCACGGCAGCACTGTGGTCGATGCAAGCCGGATGCTGTTTGGTATTGACCAGCCATCTCTGCGATTCGAACCCGGTTCGAACGCTCTATGCCCTGAGCCATAATTAAAGAATTTTATATTTTATTTTATAACCGTCGTTGAACAGCCGACCCAACTTTCTTGGGTTTACGACTACTAATGTTCAACTCCGTAGCCTTGTAATTTTGAACCCAATCCAGAAGACAAGGGAACTCCTGGATCAAATATTGAGAGAAATTTTGCCTTCGTGGAGGACTTTTTGAATGAACTAACCCGCATTTGCGTTACCTGGAGAGGAAGACCACGAGAACTTCACACTGTTAGCCTGACGGCAAGGGGACTCTAGCCCATGATCCGTCTACCACTGAGGATATTTTACGTCAGCACTGTGGTCGGTGCAAGCCGGAGGCGGAATTCGTATCGATTGGGTTTCGAACCCGATTCGCCTCATTGAAAGGCGAACGCTCTATCACCTGAGCATATATGGCAGTACTTTTACTTTCGTTACTTGTACCGCCGGAACAAGTAAAAAGTACGTACTTTTACTTGTACTTCGTTACTTTTTAAATTTAGTACTTTTACTTGTACTTTCGTTACTTTTTTAGGGAAAAAGTACAAGTATTTGTAACGGAAATGTCGAATGAAATCGTTACTTTTTTCNATTATTTAAAGTTAGATAGCAAGTTATTAGTAAATATTAACCATAAAAAAAATTTTATGTTGAACAAAAGTCACAAAATTCTAAGAAATTGTGTCATTATATAGATCATTGTTTTTCTAATCGAAATTAAAAAGCAGTCAAAATGACTTCCTTGGGGAATCTAGTGTTAAATAGTAAATGAATCAATGGCTGAAATGTGTGTTTATTTCAAACAGGTGGTGTTTTCTTCGATATGATTTCTAGAAAACAGATTATTTTGTTCTTCGGTAATGTTGTCACCACGATAACTATGTTTGGAGTTCCCTGGAGCAGACAAATCAGGACTCTCACCATATGGATGGTTGTAAATGGTTTAACTTTGGGTGTTCTCGATACAGGTATCTCATCCCCATATTTTTCATTTTGATTTCAACGTCATTGCTCATGATGTAATTCAATAGACATTTCTGTGCATTTCGTTATAAATTCTTAAACTAGGCTTAAGACGAAAACTACATTAGAAGGCTTTGGTTTTCCAATTGATTTATTTTCAGACATATAATCGGGACGAAACAAATGAATTTCTTCAACCGGTATTATTTTTTGCCTTGTAAACAAAGAGGTATTTATTATTTTTTTTTAAAGAAAAAATATCGTTAAAAATATTTTAGTTTTCTTCTTCAGGCCAAACTGGAATACATGGTTAAAGTAATTATTTAACTGACTTGTCAATGTTTACATTATCCCGAGAAAACATGTTTGATGACATGAGAAAATATTATCTGAGAAAACATGGTTTGTTTCTTTATAATTGTTTTACAAACAGCCTCAAAACAAATCAACTGTTTCAGAGTGGTTACATTGTTTTTGGAAACAATGACTGTCTAATATAACGTCCGGGGTTTAGTTTTATCATCGTTTTTACTCTAAATTTTACCATTTAATAAGTTTATTTAACTTTAAATGAGGGATAACCGGATGGTGCAAGGTCGGGTTACATGGGGGATGCGCAATCACTTTCTTTCCAAACTCCAATAATTTTTAAAGATGTCTGAGGCCTCTCACTGTTGTTTTAGAATGCTATTCCTCTGTGATTTCGAAATGAAAGAAACTTTTTAGATGGTAAAAATTTCAGTAACAACGATGATTTCAAAGCGCATTTTGTTGATAAGGAATAGAAGTTCAATGAGTGCGGGAACATGAAAATACTGAGAAAATGGAAAAAGGTCATCGAATAAAGTGGAAGATATTTGACTGAGTATTCATTTTTTTGGAAATAAAATGATCGAATTTTATTTCACTCTAAAAAACCCAAATTACTTTCTAGCTAACTATGTAATCTACATTATTGTAAGACAATTATTTATCTGTGTTGCAAAGAAATCTTTTGTGCACGTTTGTCAAGCTGTTAAAAAAGTATTTTATTTTATAACCGTTGTTGAACACGGACCCAATTTTGAGTTTACGACTACCAATGTTCAACTCCGTAGCTTTGTAATTTAAAACCCAATCAAGAAGACAAGGGGAAAAACTAACTTTTCATTGCATGGATAGGAAAACCACGAGACTCTAGGACAACGACAGCACTGTGGTCGGTGCAAGCCGGATGCTGTTTGGTGTCGAGCAGCCATCTCTGGGATTCGAACCCGGTTCAAATCATTGGAAGGCGAACGCTCTATCCCCTGAGTCATAATTAGAGAATTTTTCATATTTTATTTTATAATCATCGTTGAACAGCCGACCCAATTTTATGAGTTTACGACTTCTATTGTTCAGCTCCGTAGCCTTGCAATTTTGAACCCAATCCAAAAGACAATGAAACTCCCGGATCGAGTATTGCGAGAAATTTGCCTTCGTGGAGGACTTAATTAAAGAATTTGAAACTAATGTGCCTTATTTTATTTTCAGGAGGAAATGTTTGCTGCCTCAATCTATGGGGTAAAGATAGCGGTCCGTTTTACCAGGCACTCCATTTTACGTTTGGCATCGGCGGATTGGTATCACCTCTTATTGCTGCTCCATTTCTCGGTGATTATTCAGATTTCGAACAATTTTATGACAACGGAACTCTAGAAACCAACGAGACTTGTTATCAAAATCATACAGATTTTTCCAACGCTACTTCTGTTGCTATTCCCAGGGTAACGTGGGCATACATGAGCATCGGCGTCATCTCCTTTTTCGTAACCATTTTATTTCTTGCAATGTGCATCATAGCACCTGTTGACGAGAGCGGCAGGAAAGGGGGCGAGTCGGAATCCGGTAAAAAAAGTTGGGCCTTCACAGCTCTCATTGTATTCCTGACTTGTATCTTGATCTTGACCTCAATGGGTACTGAAGTGGGTTATGCCCAAATGCTGACCACCTACGCTGTGAAAGGACCTCTGCACCTGTCCACAAGTACAGGAAGCTACATGACTTCAACTTATTGGGCTGCCTTTACAGCTTCGAGACTCGCGGCCATATTTTTGACCATAAAATTCAGCAATTTCAGTTTGATAGTTTTTGATGTGGTTTTAACATTCATCGGCGGGTTAGTGTTGTTGTTTTTAGCTGCCTCTTATGATTGGGCCCTTTGGGTCGCCTCCATACTTCTCGGGGTCGGGATAGCCTCTTTCTTCCCAGCGTCCGTCAGCTGGATTGAACAATATATCAATGTTACCAATAAAATAGCCTCAATGTTCGCCGTTGGAGCCTCTTTCGGGGAAATGATAATCCCCTACACAATCAGCTATTTTATTGATGAAAAACCAGAAGTTTTTATTTATGTAGTTATTGTAAGTTGTGTTGTGGCCATTGTTGTGACTTTTATTATGTATTTAATTTTAAGAAAAATTCCTGATAAATACACATCACGGCGAACGAGCTCTGTGAATGCTGCACGTTCTGGTTCTGTGAATGCTGCATATAATAACACAGAGATATAGTGTAGAAAGTCTATTATTTATATATAAATATGAATGTCTGTCTGTTTGTGTGTTCTTTATGGACTCCTAAACTATTCAAGCAAAAAGCGATGAAATTTGGCACACATGTAGTTTGAGGCACGAAGAAGGTCACTGTAGACGGTAGAACATTCAACGACTAACTGTTCGAGCTGAATGAGCGAAAAACGAAATGGAATTTTCGGATTGGTTAAGCGTTAGCTATTCTTTTAAATTTAACTAAAGAGGTTTCAATTTTTCAAATATTTTAACGAGAACATCAGTGATATTTGCTCGTTTGCAGTTCTATTTGATTAAAAAAAGTGTTTATTTCACGTATTTTAACATTTAATTATTTTTTATTCGCTATGTCAGATAAATTCAATGAACAACATTACATGTGTACTAGGTAACCAAATAAGTATTCCTCGTGTAATCTTATACCACGTGTTTATTTTGCATATAGTAATTTTTTAAACGTGTTTCTATAAAAGTAAAGTTCCATACTGACGATAATGATGCCTAATTAATATTGATAATATGTATTAATTGAGATAAAAAAATAAGCTATGTGGTTAAAAGCAAAGTTAATGGAAAAAATTTAAACGAAAATTCGTTCAGGGGAATCATAGAAAATCGACAACGGCCATTTTTCTTATTAATTACGACGCATTTAAAGTGTTTACTAATTTTGAACTGTGTCTTCCTTATCGTATGGGTTGAACATAAAAAGCAAGCATTTAATTTTGAATAGAAAAAAAAAGGTTTACATGAATTTTTTTTGTTCTACACAAAAAATTAAATTTAACAACAGCAACAAAAAATCTGATTTTTAAAGCATATCATAAAAGTATGGAAACCGTGTTTCTGTGTCAGTGAAGAAAATTCTGTGGGAGCCTACGTAAGTAATCAACAAAACAGGAACACTTAGAAACAACAATTTTCAAATTGCTCCATACTCTCCAGTTTACGTGATCAATGATGTCATCTGATTGTAGTGAATTTGAGTCATTCTATTATAATAGTTTCGTTAAAAATCTATATATATATTTCTCTTACACGGCGACAAAAAAAGCCTCACTACAACTCCCCGAATGGCAACTCTAGAAAATCGACCAATGATTGCCGCTAAAAATGTCACATACCAAATCTAGCTGAGGTGGCTCGACATATAGCGCTTTTAAAAACGGAAACTAAAATAACCAGAGAGAGCATTCTCTCCAAATGTGATATCTTCCGAAATTCACCCTATCAGCTGCGGCAATCTCATACTATTAAGCTAGGCAGAAGTGAGTAGTCTTTGTCGATAGATCTCTATTTTAGTATTTTGTCGAAAGCGCTTTTTTTCACGAATTTATATATTACGAATTTATTTGACGATTTTTGATTTATATCACGAATTTATTTGTTTTACTAGAATTTATTTGTTTATGCAGGTTTTTCCATTGCAATTCACTTATTTCAATTTTTAATAGACTTAATTATAGCCAAAATTTTAACCTTTTTAAAGAGATATCAGTTTTAGAAATTTTATCTTAAGATTTTATACTATAGCACATTTCTAATAGGTTTAACGAATTACATGTCATTTATTTGAATTCAAATTTATTTTAATGACTTAGTATTTACTAAAAAGATGTAATTTTTTTTTTAAAAAAAAGTTGTTATATGGATTTGAATGATTGCTTTGAATTCTTAGAATTTTGTGCATTTGCAATGTACCTAAGTTAGTAGCGAGCGAAGCAAACCATATAAGATTGCGTAGCAATTTTCGGGGGTTGGCGAGCGGCAGCGAGCGAGGGGGGCAGCCCAGTAGTTATTTTTAAAAATGAGTAAACAAGAAAATTTTATGGAACAAATATCGGACTCTTTCCTTTAAGAATTTTATAAACGTATATTAATGTGGATAGAGAGAGTCTTGACTTTCATTGACTGATATTTCATTGCGCGTGGAATTCAATATTTTTTCCGTTACTGTAACAATATACACATTAATTTTAATAATGTAACGCAGTAACAATATCACATAGTTGTTACTGCGAATGACCGAAATCGGGGATTGATGACTTCCCCTGGTGAATGTCGAAAATCACATAGTCGCTTCGGTATATCTCCGAAACATATAGGTCTAGTGAAATGCCACTGCCCGGTATACATTTAACCGGTACTCCGAACACTGATGTTTCTCCTAAGCAAATCTATTCTCAGCAGATATTGATATANCTAGTTATTTTTTAAAAATGAGTAAACAAGAATCCTTCCCCTGGTGAATGTCTAAAATCACATAGTCGCTTCGGTATATCTCCGAAACATATAGGTCTAGTGAAATGCCACTGCCCGGTATACATTTAACCGGTACTCCGAACACTCATGTTTCTCCTAAGCAGATCTATTCTCAGCAGATATTGATATATCGAATAAATACAATAATATCAACGAATAAATTAATATCAATTCGGATATAACAAATATTTCGGACATTCACCAAAGTGACTATTGTTGACATTCACCGGTGAAAGTCGACTTTCTCTTGATTTTGGTCATTCTCGGTAACAGAGTTATAAATATTTGTCTAAATAATTTTCCTGAGCACAAAGATTTAGTCTTCCTTATTTAAACCTAAAATTCCAACTTTTCGCTAACCGGAGTCGGATTCGGGCAAAAAAGTTTCCAACTCCTCGACTCCTTCACATTTGATAGAAATTAATTGACATTTACAGCAGCATGAGACTTTTAAAAAAAAGTACAATATAAGAAATATAAAACTTACGTTGTTAGCGATGAGATATTCAATGAACTTCTTTCAAGTCAACTATTTAAAATAATATTCTAACAATACTCACACTAATTCTCACGCTCTGACACACACGAAATTCAAACACTTCGATTTTATATAAGCATGGTACAGTGAAGCACGTGGAAAGATAAGCCAGGTTCATAAGTCCCGCGATAACACGAGGTGGCAGTTAATTAATGTTAATTCAAACAAACGTTCTATAAACATGCTACGTTTGATATATTGAAAAAAGAATACGTACTTCAAAATTCCTATTGTATTTAAATTTGTCTTTGAATAATCACTTTGTTCTTAAATCCCTGTTACATTATCGTGCGAACTTTGACTGGATTTAGCTGTACCGAACCGGTTTTGGGAAAAGTACTTCGTAATATTTTTTCTTTCAGATAAAATTAAATTATTTTTTAAGAGATAAAAATGCGTAATTTGTCATCGAAGAATCTAAAACAAAACAGTTGACACTTCTCACCTGATAGAGAAAATGAGCTTCTTGTTATGAAGCGTTGAAAATACCCAAAATCTAAATTCAGTTCTTCTTTTCAAAAATGTGTAGTTTTTAGATTTAATATCTTACATGATTTACAAACTGCTGTTTGTAGTAGTTAATCGTCTGTAACGTTATCGATTAGCGGTAAACTAACGTATTAAAAACGTCCGTAGTAACGTAAAACTAAATTTCAGCGATTCTATTTCATGTGAACTTGAACGTTTTATTGGTGAAAACTGCTGCCAAATCATATCCCACCGAAGAAGAAATATGCGTCCCAATTGCTGAACAATGGGGAAAATACTTAGTTTCAAATGTCACACAGCGAACAGAATAAAAAAAAAGTGAAACAGAATTTTAAAAAAAAATCTATACCGTTAAATAAGAGATAAATAATTTTCCGGTAGACAATTTCTTTTATTAATTTTATTTTCATTTTGAAACGATGTATGTATATATATATACATATATATATGTATATATATATATATATACTCTGCTACACTTATTTTATAAATGGTATTATATGAAAAAGTAAGTGCCATGTTTTTCATTGTCTATCTCAATATATTCATAAAATAATTTAAATTTACAGGGAGAACATACTCTCAGGCTTCCCCTCATGTGAAATGTGTTAATGTAGAGACAATTATGTGAAAAGTAATAATGATAGATGATTAAGTAGCGTTAAACTGCTGTCATGTATAGCACGTGTTGCTGAAGTATGGACAGATTTGAGACAGATGAGGCCGAGCATTATTTTACAAAAATGATACTAAAATACTCACCGAGTTGCTAATTCACTTCGATTATTTTCTTCAAAATAACATCATTGTTTTAAAAATAACGGCTAAATTGTCAAATGATTCATTCAAGTCTAAGATATATTTTTAAAAAATGTATTTTACCAAATTTGATTAAATCCAAAATATTTATTGTCTCTTGGATTCTAATAAAAATAGGTTGCTGATTTTTTTGTGTATTCATACATAAAAAATTGAATGATTAAAACTCTTGCGTCTAATATTAAGAATATATCTATATATATATCATCTAATGTTTCTGTATGAGAAATAATCTCGTAATATAACTGAAATTTCTTTGTATGTGCAGGAAATATTTTAGCCTACAGGACAAAATCATAGACTGCAGATCGTAGGTAATTGTAGGTACTGTTATCCATAGTTTTTTTTTCTGTGGAGACAAATATTTCTCGTACATACAAAAAATTTGGCAACTCAGGGTGCTAGACGTTTTCAGTTTTATTTAAATATTATTTTCGCAGGTGTATGCATGAATTAAAATATTTATGAAAATATTATTATAAATATTAAAATATTAAATATTAAATATTAAATATTAAATATTAAAATATTAAATATTAAAATATTAAATATTAAAATATTAAATATTAAAATATTAAATATTAAAATATTAAACATTAAAATATT
>NC_092206.1:89938568-90028419 GCF_043381705.1 Parasteatoda tepidariorum | reverse complement strand
AGTCTGACTTCCCTATTCAGTAATTAATATTATCATCATGATTACGAAGTAAGATTAATTCCTCAGGGTATATATCACTCAATAAAACAGTAAAATCTAGGAAATTAAAAATAATTAAGTCATCAATATATCTAAAAACAAATTTAATACTAAGAGTAAAATTTTTTTCATAATAATGCAATTTTTTTTTAATTTTATTTATTGTTATTTTTAATAAACTGTTGTTTGTTATTTTTTATTTATTATTCCCCCCCCCCTTTTTCATATGTCTATTATTTTTCTTTGTTTTATTCTTCGTTATGAACTTATATATATATATATATATATATAGACTCTTGTGTTCGCTGAACTTGCAGAACTAACAGGGTAACATGCAAAAATGTAAATACTGTCGTTACAACTGTGACGTATGTTATTTTTCAAATTGCAGAAAATAGCATTCCCAAGACGGAATTCTGAGTGTTCTACGGGGAACTTTGGAACATCTTGAGTCGAATTTCTTTTATGACAAATCTTTTTGCTTTTAAACGGGAGCACATCAACATCTTATCATCTTCATACCATTTCACTTCGTTTTATACTGTACTACTTGTACTCATACATTTTGTCCGATTTTATTCATACTATTTATCTGATTTTATTCACTTACAAGTACTATTTTATCAGTTATAACTGTGCTGCAAATAATTTTCTGTATGCACTTATGCTTTTGTAAGTGTATTAGTTTGTTCTAGACTCTGTGCTACATTCAATTCAATTCAATTATTGAGGAAGGTAATTTTAGCTTGGCGTCAGCCAAAATACGAAAATTATTTTTAGTATTAGGGCATCGGCCAGTTAGTAATTGTTTTATTAACTAATTAATGTAGTTAAAGTTAACTATCAGTGGGAGTGGAATATAGCGAAACGTAATGGAACTTTTAATGTGAGGAAAAATGGGTAATTTAAAAATGTTAGCGAAACACTTGAATTTAAAGGTATCTGAAGGAATGCCAAGCATGAAAATATTAAATGTAATTGCAAGCTTCCAAATTTATGGAATATCTGTGAAGGCAAAGATACAAATTGTGATAAACACAAGAAATGTAGCTGAGAAGAGGAAAAATAAAAATAAAAAAGAGAGAGAGATGTTCAACGACGGATATAACATAATATAATTTTTTCTCGTCTACTTCTTTTACTTAACTTAGATTTATTATTTGTTTATGGATTTCATTGTAACCGAGATAGATTCTTGTTTTGTGTACAACTTTGATGCATAATTAGTTTGTTTAAGTTTGACATGGCTTCCTGCCGGTCTTTGCGTTAAGTCTCTATCCATATATATGTTATTGGCAAAGTATGAAATCAGACATTGTATAGAATGACTAGGCATTGTATAGAATGCCTAAAATTAGCCGGCAAAGTATGAAATGATTTATATTTCACACATTTCCTATGCATTCTATACATTGTCAAATAAAAAACCGGCAAAGTATAAAATACATCTCCCATTCGTTACAAATATCACTTGGCAAGGCTCATTAATTTTAACGCGTGACTTTCAACGCGTGCCTCGTGACTTTTGACTCATAACAAAAAATATTTTTTTACTGTGCTACATGTAAATGGAGGAATTTAATGAAATTTACATGGAAAAATTTAATGAAATGTAATTCAAAATGTCATTCAAGCCTGCCATGCTGCAACAAGTAGGTTAATTTCATATTTTTTATATGAAAATTTTGTTTCCCTTAATAAGAAAGGCTTAAATTTTGTTTTGCACAACTTTTTAATTTTCTTTCCGCATTTTGAATAAATGTTTTTCATTGGCACTCTCAGTATTTTTTCAGAATAACATTTTTATTTTCGAGAAATGCATGTTACTGTGAATGACCGAAATCGGTAATTCTACATTTATTCGATATTTTAATACTTACTGACGATAGATTAGGAGAAACATCAGTGTAGGGTATACCGGGCAAATGTATACCGGGCAATGGCACTTGACCTTCAAAAAAAACATCAGTGTAGGGTATACCGGGCAAATGTATAACGGGCAATGGCACTTAACTAGAACTAGTATGATTGGACCTTTGGTGAATGTTCGAAATATATACTAGGTCTAGTTAAGTGCCATTGCCCGGTATAAATTTACCCGGTAAACACTACACTGATGTTTTTTATGGTTCAGTGCAACTGCCAGCATAGCATTCGGGCATTTTGCCTGGGCATTGTATAGAATGCCTAGGCATTCTATACAATGCCCAGGCAAAGTATGTAATACTTCTCACATTTCATACTTTGCCTAAAAACGTCAGGCATTCTATACAATGCCAGCGTTTCATACTTTGCCGGTAACATATATAATGAAAGAATCGAAATCTTTGAGAAAGAATCTTTGCGAAAGAATTTAGAGTGTGTCACTTAAAAGAATTGATACTTTGTCGGGCTTGGCTTACTCGAAATGGAATGGAAAGAACAGTTGCTAACGTAAACAAATGCCACGTTTCAACAACCCATCAGGATCGAGATACTCACACTACGTTACTTGTAGGTATCCCATTCATAAGAATACTTCTTCAAAAACCAGAATTCTGCTTATTTCATTCAATTAGATTTATGTATACGTCAAAAACTACTAAACTAAAAGCCGCCGAAGACTTGCGAATTCAAGTGTCTGACATAAAACATAATTTTAAGACATTTATCGATAATAGAATGAAAAAATTCTGTTTTTCACATTAAACGTTCCTAAATTAATCTAAATTCATTGTCTTCGGTTCGCATACACACTTACTAATGAACTTTTCTTGTAAGTCCGCGTTCCTTCAAAAGAAAATTGTTCTCTAAGGGTACCGTAGCTTTTTTTTTAAATTTTATAATCGTCGCTTAACAGCCGACCCGATTTCGGGTTTAAGACTACTCAGTTTAAACTCCACAGTCTAGTCATTTTGAACCCAATCCAGAAGACAAGGGAACTCTTGGATCAAGTAAAGGGAGAAATTTGCCTTAGTGGGGACTTTTTAAGGAAACTAACACGCATTTGCGTTACGTGGAGAATAAAAACACGAAAACCTCCCACGGTTAGTCCGAGGACAAGGGGACTCTAACCCATGATCCGTCTACCACCGAAGATATTTTACGTCAGCATTATGGTCAGTGCAAGCCGGTTGTGGAATTCAAATCGACCCGTCATCCTTGGGATTCGAACCCGGTGTACCTTATTGTAAGGCTCTATACCCTGAGCCACCATGGCTCTCTGCTTAAAGAAATTGGGAACCTCGGATCTATTTGACGAGTGTTTAGTTATCTAGGGTTAAATGAACTTGGCCGACTAAGATAAGACTGTCTGTCATAAGGCTAACCTAAATTTATAAACCTATAAATAAAAATTACTTCGTGACTTCAATGACATAATAGTAATCATAAATATAGAAACTTATAAATATAAGGATAAAGTTTATAATCTCTCCCTCGTACGAGACGAAATTAAATAATGGATAAAACAGTTCTAACTTGAATAAATATGTGTCTATCTTATCATAAAGCTGCTTATCATCTTTCTTAAAATTTGCAAACAAACATAAACATGTTTAAGAGAAGCTTATTTATCTGCCTTTTTGAGTAAAAGCGCTTGGAAACATCGGCCTCACTTTCTTTTCCTCTCCTCGAGAATGTCTATTTGTAGCGGTAAGACTTACTTTAATAATTTAAAACTCATTTTATGAGAATCGTTGGTGCATTAAATTGAGAAAAAGAATGGAGTCAGTTTAGCACGTCGAAACTGTTTTCATAAAATTGTGTGAATGATGTTAATAATAATAATAAAAAAACTGCATCATGTGATAATTGTGAGAAAAAAATAACAGGAAAGTAAAAACTGGTACATGGAATTTTTGAATTCACTCTAAAAATAATATTCTTTCGCTATAAAAAAATTCAGATTTTATTACAATGCTTTTTTTTCATTGTTTAAGTATGCCGAAACAATAAAAAAAATTATTATAAATTTTAAATTAAGACATTTTTTTCTAAATTTAGAAATAATTGTACTACTAATATAAGGTTTATTATCGATTCCTAAAAATGAAATAATTTGAAACAAAAATATTATAAGAAAATTTCACTTTAACTCTCTTCTGGCCCAACAGGATGTTGCGAGAAGGATGTTACTTTTCATCCAATTCGAGTTGCTCCAATTCGAGTTTCATCCAATTCGAGTTATGAATTGTATTATAAATGAATGCATCCGTAACATCGGTTAGAAAAATGAAGAATAAGTAATAATGAAATAGCCACATACGCTAATGTTGACAGCATGATTCATTTTACTTATATATTTTCAAATTTTTTTTTAAAACATGTAGATCAGCTATTAATGTGAAAATAATAGTGATTAATGCATGAAACTATATTTCAAATATTATATTTATCACTATCACTGTAAACTATACTTATCACTGTAATGATAAATGTACTTTTAAAAAAAAACTTTAGTTACTATTGTGTTGCCATAAGTACATTTCTAATGATAAACTTAAATTTATAATTATTAAAAGTTAGGATTAAAAGTGAACATTCATTTATATAATAATTAAAAAGTCCCATTTTTCATTTGAAGTATGATTACCTGAACCTAGTTTATGAAGGATTATGGTGTTTTTTGTGATATAATTTTTTTTTAAAAATTCATATCACAGAATACAGGATCCGCCTAGTTTCTCGTAACACGTTCATATTCATTACAGTCAATGTATAAAGTGTCAGCATTCTATAGAATTTAAGGTAACGTGTGAATTAAGATAATTTTTACAAGCTTGTTCTAATTATTACATACTCCGCTTAGTCCACTGTATAGAATTCTTGTATGTTTTTTATTCAGCCATTTTATAGAGTGCCCATAGCGAATGTATAACGATTTCATATGTTGCTAGTGGATAGTTGGCACGGACGTAGCTATAGCTTTTACAAGGGGGGAGCAAGTCCAGTCAGTTTCTCATATCACATCTTATTTCTGAGATAGGTTTTTAATCTCTTTAGAGTGGAGAAACTTCTTTTTGGTGTAGTGGTGGAAACCGGAAGTGTTGCCAAAATACCCAGCAACGTTCTTGTCAGAGGGAAAAACTGTTTATCGCACTGATCGAGTTGTTGTTGTAGTTGTTGTTGTTGTCCGAAGTCGAGCACTTTACGGTAAAACAGTTTAACGANAGTGTTAGCATTCTATAGAATTTAAGGTAACGTGTAAAATAAGATAATTTTTACAAGCTTGTTTTAATTATTACATACTCCGCTTAGTCATTGTATAGAATTCTTGTATGTTTTTTATTCAGTCATTTTATAGAGTGCCTATAGCGAATGTATAGTCATTTCATATGTTGCTAGCAGATAGTTGGCATTCTAGACACTCTTTAGAATGCAGTATTCAAAACATGAACGATAACACATCTAAAATATTAAATCGAGTTTCGTTAGTATTACTCAACAACACCATCCTCGCGAGAAAAATTGTACTATCAAGATTCTGCAAAAACAAATGACTGTGTTAAAACCACACATTTTTAAAATTAGATTAGCTACAAAAGTGTGAAATATGAAACATTTCAAACAGGATGGAGGGCATATCTAGAACATTCTGGAGCTTACGTTAATGTCATGGCTTACATAATGGAGTTAATTAACCCCTTAACGCACAGATTTAAAACAAAAACGGCCAAAATTTGGTGGACAATTTTGATATACTGCGCTTTTGTTCCATGGAAAAAGGCTATATTATATTTTATTCTTGAATAAATAAGTGCTATAGCTTACAATCCTATATAAATGACAAATGTCAATAAAACGATTTTTTTATCTTAGCTTTCACATTATTGTTATTTTCAATTCCCGATTATATTCGAAGGTGAAAAATTATAACAGCATAAAATACAACGCTGCTCGAATTATCTCGAGTGTGAACAGTTTGGCCCGTTTAGCGTGCTCGAATTAACTCGAGAGCAAATCAACGCGATGAAAGCTTGGAATCACGAGTTTCACGCCGACTGCGCATTTCGAAAACATCATGCGCTAGGATCCGCTTGGCGAGTCTGCGAAGTTTGGCGATAGATCATGTTTCCAAATACGCATCTCAGTCAAAGTGCAAAAGTGTTGAGAGAGGCGTGGCTCACGTTAAATATGTCATGGCTGAAAATTCCTTAACTATAAACTGGTTTTGGTGTACGTGCACAAATACGCTTTGAAAAGCCTCGTCTATAAATTTCATTACTGATTCTATGTCCAGAAATCATAAGGACTTAAGCAATTTTAACTAAGCTTCTGGTACGTTCCTGCACGGTGCATAAAAAGAAACACAGGTTGAATACATTTTGATCGAATGATCAGATTTTCACCTATGAAAACACACTTTTAATGGTTCAAGGGACTAACCTTTAAATATGGTAATTAAATAGTGCGGATGATATTTAAAGTTACGAAATCAAGCACAAAAAGTACCTCTTCTGATCTGTATCTGTTACTGTAAAAGTATCCGTTACTGAATGACTGAATGTTACTGTCTGTGAATGACAGAAATGGGTGGTTGTTGACTTCCACAGGTAAATGTTGACAATCACATAGTCGCTTTGGTATATGTCGGAAATATATACTAGGTCTAGTTTAGTGCCACTGCCCGGTATGCCCTACATCAAAGTTTTTTTAAGGTTCAGTGCACAGTATGCATTTATCTGGTACTCCAAACACTGATATATCTCCTAATCTATCCTCAGCCGATATTAAAATATCGAATGGATATTATAATATCAGCGAATAAGTTAATATCAAATCGGATCGAACAAATATTTCGGACATTCACCAAAGCGCCTATGTGATTTGCTGGCAGAGTTTAGTGCGTTGTGGAAAATGCCCAGCAAGCATAATGAAAAATTCATCTTCTAATTAATCATAAATT
Organism: Parasteatoda tepidariorum; assembly: GCF_043381705.1. Taxonomy (NCBI): domain Eukaryota; kingdom Metazoa; phylum Arthropoda; class Arachnida; order Araneae; family Theridiidae; genus Parasteatoda; species Parasteatoda tepidariorum. The sequence goes on along the minus strand of NC_092206.1, from coordinate 90,021,494 downwards.
TTATTAAGCAAGAGAAATCATAACTTAAACATCATGAAGGAAAAACAATCCTCTCCATAACATGAATTCAATACATACAGTCTTGAAAATGAAAAGAAACAAAAACTCCAAATCCAATCTTGATTTGTTATATATATACAAAATAACACTTGCATAATGAGGGTACTTACACATTCAAAATTAATACTATGCAAATTCTGTCTTCGAATTATTTTTAAATGTTCGAACTCCCTCCTTCAGAGGTTTTTCGAACTCGTGATCTCTGACTCTTACTCGAACCTTGTTCATTGAAATTCATTGTCTGACATGATTATTGACATTCACCGGTTGAAAGTTGACATTCTCTTGATTTCGATTACATTTCACGACAACATTCTTTTTGATGGATTAGGATTTGTGATTCCAAAATACAGTGAATCTGCAGTTTGAAAAATATGTTTCCTATAGTTTAGGGAAGAGAGCAGCTTTAATGCAAATTTACTTTTTGCCTTTATGCGTATTTTGCCATAAACCCAGAACTAATGAGGCAAATTAAAAAATGTTGGCACACAATAATAAAAAAAATTTTTATTAAAAGATTGGAAAAATTATTTTTTATAGTTATTTTTTATTATTTTATTTACTAGTGGTCTAACTTTGTATGTTACACCAATTTTTACACTAAATAAATCAAGGCAATTTTCAAACATTAATCCGAATTTCGAAGAATGAATTGAATAGTTCTTAAAGAATAAAAATTCAAAAGTACTTAATGGTCCTAAATTTCTTTAAATTAAAACTATATTAATTAGAACCATTCGAATTATTGTATTCGAATTTCGTTATTCAGACATATTGAATTACATACATTAAAATGATGCAAAAATTTTTATATCTTATCATTCGAAAAATGTTCAACCATTATTAACTAAAATAGTAAAAAATCAACGAAAATTATTTTTACACACTATTATATTTGAACAAATTTTCATAATTGAATCGGACCATGTTAAAAAAAGGGCATCTAAAAAATCTGCATTTTCGAGAAAAACCAACAAAAAAACTGTCTCGATTGTGGAAAAATTGTTTAATTGCTTCCAAATTGTTGGATTCTCATCATTAGGTAGTATAGAAAATGACTCTATATTTGATAATCTGTGATTAATATTTCAAAACCAACAAAAAACTTATTTTCGTAAAAATGTGACAAACCCCCTTTTGACATTGACCGCTTCAATTGTTAGCAAAAATGTTTCGACTTGATTACGACTAAGCCAAAAGTTAAATTAACATAAAACTTCGACCTTTGAGCATTCACAATGCGCGCGATTTGCATATACGATAGCACGTCGATGCGATTCGCGAGCTCCTGTAGCATTTGTCGCTTTACTTGTAGTTTCTAAACATTCGCGACCCTAGGACAAGTAGTGTGAATGCTCCTTAAAGTTTTGAGAACATGCATATCCAGAGAAAGTATGTTTTTGGTTGTGACTTTATAATTTTAAATATCATCTGCACCACTTAATTTGCATAATTCAGGCTGACCCTTCAAAGCATTAAGATTGAGTCCTAAATAAAAATCTGATCATTTAGATCCAAAATAGGTTCAACGTGTTCGATCTTTTATTTTGAGAACTGTGTCGCGTAAGCTCTTAGAAATCCGAGATTTTTATTAGTAATTGCGCTACGCAGAACATACGTATGTGAACATGTGAAGTGGCGTTTTAATATGGATGGTGTTTTTTACACTAAGGAGCGCTGCAAGCTCTTTACTGCCTATACTTCCGGGTTAATGTTTTTTGGTGTGTTTTGAAGCCATTTGGCTCAAAACGTGATCCTTGTGTTTTGAGACTCTCTGAAGTAAGATTTCTTGTATACGTTTATGTCTTACCTAATTTTTAATTTGTGTTTAAAGGAAGAATCGTCATTTGAAAAAAGAATCGTTATAAAATACTTCTTACATTGTTAACAATTTACCAACTTCAAAATTTAAACCTAAATGGTAATTTGTAAAACGAAAATGTCACTACTCAAACAGTAGGCTAACACTAACGTCTGACGGTGCACGGATTGCAACAAGAACTAACAGTAATATGCAAGAGGCCGAATCAGAACTGCTAAAAAAAGCGAGTTCACTCTAAATCTAGCAATCATGTGACTTTTTTTAACAATACATCTCTAAAAAACTAAGGCAAATTTTCCCTTCAAGNGCCAGTTGGAGGCTGCTTAAGCAGGAATTAAATAGTTTGGGTTTGGGCGACTCGGTGCTGGCGGTGGTTTTTGATTTTTTAAACAATAGATATGTTTGTTTTAATCGAATTGATGTTCTTATAGAATCACCAACCAATGTAGGGGTACCCCAGGGCTCGTCCCTGGGACCGATTTTATGGCTCATACTCATTAATTCATTGATCGTCAATTTTAACTATTATGATTGCAGTTTGCTTGCCTTCGCCGATGACGTCTTTTTACTGATGAAGCATCCAATACTCTATAGAATCGACAAAATAGGCACAGATATTATACAGTCTCTTACGGACTGGGCTAGGGAACACAGCCTTGTTTTCGCTCAGAAATTATATAATTTATTTCCTTTGTTAAAAACAAAATTATTGGTTTAAAAATATCGCCTCACAGAATAAGCTGTAATAAGCAGCTGTGTACTTTGTAACCGGAAGTAGAGAGGGCCGAGAGATCGAGATTGTTGTTGTTTACATTTATATTGAAAACACCATCCATACTAACATTACATTACACCATCCATTATTACATCCCTATTAACACTACCATCCATACTAAACTGTTATATTGGTTATTTGTTACAGACTAGAGCTATGGCTAAATTGACGATTTCTGGAGCAGAAGATAGCGAGGAAGACGCAGCAGGAACCACTGAATTATCTTTTTCACAAAACTCAGATTGCAAGAAAAAGTTCCGAGCATTCAGACCACGGGATGTCCTTCTGAGTTCCTATCCCAAATGCGACAGTAAAATAGTGGATATCATAGTTTGGAAACTCCTGTATCCTCTTTCTAATTTGCCACCTCGTAACAACATGACCAATCGATATCTTATTCCCATAGAAATGCAAGATGGAGTTTTTCCCAAAAATTCTCCTAGAATACTTAAAACTTACCTACCGTTTCATCAGCTGCCGTTTCACAAAAGATCCAAATACATCTATGTTCTGCGATCGCCTTGGAAGGCCTGTATTTCTTATTACAAGTTTTTAAAACTGACTCAAGCGATTTCTGAATCTTTTGAAGAATTCTTTCAATTGTTTTTGGAAGGAGAGTTAGGCTATGGCTGCTATTTTAAACACATTTCCCCGTGGATCAAACGATTGGAAGAAAGCAACGTGCTGGTACTTCGCCACGAGCATGTTAAAAGTAATCCACGCAGTGCTGTTTTCATGATTGCTGCATTCTTGGGAGAGTGCCATTTAAACCGAATACTACAATCGGAAGATATTTTGGATGGCATTTGCGCAGAAAAGCTCCGATTACCACCAACCCGCAGACATGTTTCCGTAGAAGAAATGCCGCCATGTAAGCTGCAGTGTTCCGAAAAACAAATCCAGGATTTAGTCAAAAAAATATCAGAAGAAACTGAAGGAACCTGTGTACAATATTTATGGTTGAGCATTTTGAAAAATAGAGTTATTAACAGGCGTACGATTTAAAACTCTTGTTGTAACGACTCCAAATCCAGATATTAAATATATATCTATACATTATCTTATATTTTAATCATATTTAAGGTGCAAGTTGAAATAAGTATCATTGTTCTGTTATGTTTTTTTATAGATAATCTCGCATATCTTATTAAACGTAGTAAAAATTATTTTAATTTAATAAAAACAATTCAATTATTTATAACTAAAACAAATTTTTTTGATCGATTACAAAAATTTATAGTGTATTTCAATATTTCAAAATAGTTTTTTTTTTTTATCTTAACACCAATGTTCAGTTCGAATGAAATAAAACCATTTTCTGCAAATAAGTTTTTCCATTTTATGTGTCTTTTTAAACATAGGTTTTTTCGTCACATGTTGTCGCTTCCAATATGGTCTGACGGAAGAATCCATTGACATTCAAAAAATCAAGGGAAAAAAGAGGAAATGAATTCAGAACAGTCAAAAATGTGTTAATAGGAACCCTGGTGTTGATGGCACGTGGGGCAAAGTGGGTATGTTCTTATACCCTTAGAAAAACGTAAACTCTTTAAGTGGTCTCTGGCGAGGTGCGAAATTTGTTACTAACTTAAAACAGTTTGTTCTTCATCCTAAAATTTGGACTGCCGCTGAAAAGAACAAATTTAGCCCCTGATCCTAAAATTCGTTCCAAATTTTCAATAAGTTCGTTCGGTAGAGCTGTATAAAAAACTAGCTTCAAAACTAGACACGCGTTTTTCTACGGGAGTGATTCCGCAGTGGACTGATCGTTAAGACACGGTTCCCAGCAGATCAACGAAGTCAAGCATCACTGGCTGCGGTCAGAGTGCAGGTGGGTGACCCCATTGATCAGCCTGCGAAAGTACAGCGTGTGGGTGGTATTGGTCTTCGTTAAACTGTACTACAGTAAAGTGTTCAACTTCGCGTCGTCGAGCTACCGAAGCGGGGGTGCCATCTCCTCTGCAGAGGATCAAAATTGCCATGCCGTTTGCTCGGATCATCCTTAGGGATGTTTCGCAGACCATCGACAATAGCCCATAGTGCAGCTCTAGCTCGACGTAAATAAAAAAACTATAACTCCTACGGGAGTGTGTTGTGAAAACAGTTTGCTATATATAGCTTGTTCACCAGGAGTTGGCACCTTCATCACGTGGTATGCGACGATACTATTTCGCTGTCTTTGGGAGAAGTTTGTGAACAAGATTGCTATTTGGCGATCGTATGGCGAAAATATTTATTTCGCAAACTTCATCTGCATTTTTTTAGCATTAAATATTTCATAAATTTAATGATATTTGGCTCCATTTTTTTATGATATTTCTCTCTTTTAAGTGAATAGTTTGTATTTTAGACATTTTGGTGGGAAAATAGCAGTTTTTGAATTTAAAATATATAATTAGCTAAATAAACGAAAGGTGTAATAGCAGATGATAAAGCGAATTAAGTGATTGAAAAATAATTCACTGTTCGCGTTTGGCACGCATTAAGGGTAGTCTCAATTTCAAGCGCGGAGAATGAATTCTGCGTCTGAGGAGGTAGAGCCAAGAGCCAACTCCTAGAGAACGAACTATCCTCCAGCTCCAGTCTTATTTTGGAGCTATCGGTGTAAATTCTGATCCATTCAGGTTCTGGGTATTTCTCATCCAACAGGCATATGTTGTTAACTATCACGAGTTGGTTTATTCAAGCAATATGGCCACATGATTCTGAATATAGTTAATCTTTGTTTAGATGGGATCAACTACTAAACACATGTTTTGCCTATTCTAATAACGTATAGTTACCGGGAAGGATAAATATGTAATAAAATTTTAAAATAATATAATTATTTTAGCTTTATTATCGCGTTTGTATATATCCTTCAGTATGATGCAGGATTTCGTAGTGTTGTTCATTACTGATACATTGCTTGCGCACTTTTTCTTTTATCCAGTTTGAAGAACGGGGAATTCAGCTAGCAATAAATAAAATACCAGAGTTCTCATTAAATGTTCAGTGCTAAAAAAAGAAAGAACAACCTGAAAAGCTTTTAATTGGATTTTCACATTCCAGGTCCCGCAGTGGACTGATCGTTAAGACACGGTTCCCAGCAGATCACCGAAGTCAAGCATCACTGGCTATGGTCAGTGTGCGGGTGGGTGACCACTTGGATCAGTCTGCGTAGGGACCGAGGGTGTGCGGTATTGCTCCTCGTTAAACTGTGCTACCGTAAAGTGCTCGACTTCGCGCGCAGGTCGTCGGGCTATCGAAGCGGGGGTGCCATCCCCTCCGCAGAGGATCAAAATTGTGATGGCATGTCTTCGGATCATCCTCCGGGATGTTTCCCAGACCGTCGCCAATAGCCCATTGTGCAGCTCTAGTGCGACGTAAATTAACAACAACAATAACAACATTCCAGGATTCAAATTTAATGGTTTAGGCAAGTAAGCTCAATCATACTAATTAATAAGTTCATACTGTATTTTAAGCAACGAAATCGAACCGAAAACGTTTTTTTCCTGAATAAACGTGCCTTTTTATCTACTGATATCGTTTCCGAACCCCTTAATTTTATTTTATAACCGTCGTTGAACAGTCGACCCGATTTCGGCATAACGATTACCAATGTTCAACTCCCTAATCTTGTAATTTTGAACCCAATCCAGAAGACAAAGGAACTTTAAGATCAAATATTGGGAGAAATTTGCCTTCGTGGAGGACTTTTTGATGGAACTTACCGTCGCTAGCGTTACACGGAGAGAAAAACCATGCAAACTTTCCACTAAAATCTTGACGGCCAGGCGACTCCAACCTATGATCCGTCTACCACTGAGGATATTTTACGTCAGCACTGTGGTCGGTGTGAGCCTAGTGTGGAATTCGTATCAACCAGCCAAAGTAAGACGACCGTCCTGTGTAGTAGAGAGGGAGTTGGCCTTGGACCAGGAAGATACCGGGTTCAAATCTCGCTTCAGGCGTAGGTGTATTTTATCTCTCTATTTCATTTGTCTTTCTTGTGTTATTAAGGTGACATCGACCCAGATATATGGTGCCCACGATAACATGAGTATTATTAGAAAAGTTAGGTAGATAAGGCAGTACGAGTTTTTTTTCCCTCTTTTTTTCTGAAAAGAAATAGAACGATGAAATATTTCTTTACTACTAACGAAATTCGTTTCCTCGATGAATTGTTGTAGCTATAATTCATTTACGTCACACTAGAGCTGCACAATGGGCTATTGGCGACGGTCTGGAAAACATCCCTGAGGATGATCCGAAGAAACAATTTTGATCCTCTGCTGAGGGGATGGCACCCCCTCTCCGGTAGCCCGACTACCTGCACGCGAAGTCGAGCACTTTACGGTATAGCAGTTTAACGAGGACCACTACCGCACATCCTCGGACCTTTCGCAGACTGATCAATGTGGTCACCCACCTGCACACTGACAGCAGCCAGTGATGCTTGACTTCGGTGATCTGCTGGGAACCGTGTCTTAACGATCAGTCCACTGCGGGACGTTTCCTCGATGAAGTGACAATAGTTAATTCGTCACTTTGACGACTTGTTCGCTCCGAGCATATACTAGGAAACAGTTTCGTCAAAAACGAAGAAGGTTTCGCGAAATTTGAGTATTAATTTTTTACAGAGCATGCACACACAATCTATTTGCAGTTGCATTTTAGAGATAACTGCATTTAGAGATAATTGAGATAGTAGCATCATTTAATAAGCAACATTTAAAGCTGACATTCTAAGCATCAGGTTGCATATTATGTTTAAAAAATACCTATTCATTAAAAAAAATTATTTGTAGTATAAGAAAATATTTTATTCCACTTTCTTAATTTCAAAAAGTTTTAATTCTTTTATTTGCTTTTTACAAAATAAGTTAATCATTATGAAGTATACCGAATTAGAAAACACAATAAAATGATCCAAAGCATTAAACAGTTGACAGGATATGTTGCAGCTTGATTTGTTACAAAAATATCTTGATCTGTTTCTAACTTCAAAATGCAATTCTTCTCTTCCTGTGGGCAATAATACAATTAGTTAGTAAGCTAGCCACAAACAAATGTTAAATAAAAAAAACACATGAATGCTGATTGTTTTTATACTGCTTAAACTAATCTAACTTTAACAAAGTTATACAACTTTAATAAGGCTGAAAAATTGTGTTATGAAAACTAAGACTTATAATTATTTATCTGCGAATATTTATAAATGCAAATTAATAAATTATTTGTGGATATAAAAGGAATTTAATTATCTGAGTTGCCTAGAGGTAAAATGAGAAAATTAAAACCCTTTTAAGATTTTTAATTTTTTTTTGTTTATCTATTATTTATTTATTTTACTTTTAGAGAAAATAAATTCAGTGATTATAAAAACGCAGAACAGAAGACAATTTTTTAGCTGCCCACAATAAAGCTTTTAAGAGAAGCTATGATACGAAAACAACTTTTGCAACAGAAATTAATTTTATTTCCTGTAAAAAAAAACATAGAACTGAACACAAATTTTTATCTGTTTATAATAGAATCAAGCCGACCGGACTGTGTAGGGGTTAGGGAACTGCCCTTGCATCAGAAAGGTTCTGGGTTCGAATCCCGGGCAAGGCATGGATGTTCTTTCCTTCTCTGTACTATCTGTCCTTACTGTGGGAGCAACGTTGGCCCACCTAATAGGGTGCCCCTGAAAGAGTGGCCAACAAATCTGCCCTTCAGATGCCTGTATGACGTAAGTCATTTCCAGGCGGGCATTGGAGAAAAAAAATAGAATCTGAATCCGTCTATTGAAAAGAAACGTGCAATTCAAAAAACAACGTAAGTACTTCACGGTTGATTCCAGGAAAAGTGGCCTGAACACTATTTTCCTTCGATTGCTACTGCTATGAACACTAAAATAAAGCTTCAAAAAACTAGTAAAATAAAATTTAATTTTGATTTTTTTTTTTGCAATATGTAGCTTGCCCTACAAAGATGCCAAATATTTAAAAACATCAATTTTGAACTTTTTATCTCCTGATTTTTCTATTGCACGGCAGTATGATAGAATCTAGATAATAGATTTTTATCTGTCTTTAGTAAAATATAACTTATGTGACAGAAGTTATTTTAACTTCTTGATTAAAAAAAATAACTATAAACATAGTTGTTCTAAATGCCCATAAAAACACACACACACACACACACAAATTTGTATCTGTTTATAATAGACTTTGTCTGCTGTTGTTGTATGCCTGTTTAGGCAGAGGGGGTGCTATTGTTCTTATTTTCCAGTGGCGCCATCTATGGTCAATAATTCGACTTTTGCCACACCATACGTCGCACCCGTTTATAGGGCGAACCGATTCATGCATCTATTCATTCATTCATCCACAGATCGTAATTTTGACCTGAATCAGAGAACGATTGATATCCAATTGCCCCACAGGTATTGATTTGTTATGGGAACATGGAGGACTTTTGCGACTCGACAGATTTAACATGCATCAGTCACTTTACTACACGGTGAGTCTTCGGCCGGCGGGGTTCGAACTCACGAACTCTCTTACATGGGCCCAGCCCCCTACCGACCAGACTATCCCGGCCTTGCTTTGTCTGCTAATTATAATGTATGAAAATTTTTTATCATTCATTTAATTAAGTGAAGATAACTTGTAAAAGAAAATTTCTTTTAACTTTCTGGAAAAAAATCAGAACTTCAAATAAAAAATGGAATTCGTCGACAGGACGACTCCTACCATCTTCCAAATGTAATATTTTTTTCTTCTTACAGTTGATTACTGTTAATTTTATTTGTTTTGAAAATGGTCCTGATTTAATTGATAATTAATTGCTGTCATTGATTTCATAGGTCAGTTAGTTAGATTTTTGAGTTATTGGCGCAAAAGGCAGTGGTGGTGGCTATATCGCACCTATAACTTGGTTTTTAAAAAACAGCTAAATGAGTTAAGAGCTAGTTGGACGTATAAACTCCCATGTCATTAAGGTAAGAAAATATGTTATAATGAGGGCTATCACCCATTAATGAACCTAATGATGGATTAAAGCTACCAAAATGGCGTTGTCTCTGAATTCTGAATTTGTTGCACCTGGTCAAAATATTTTTAATAGTAAGTGGTTCCTTATAATAGGAACATTCAGGTGCAGGTTCATTAAACAAGACGTGTTTATGAGTTATGCGCTTATGACCAATACGTAAGCGATTTAGAGGTAGGTACTTGACGCAATACATATTAATACAGATTATCCGTAATACATATTTGCAGAGTCCTGATAAAAATTACGTCGAAATGTTATGCTCATTAAAAATCACACATTTGTATTTCAGTGAGACAAAACTATTCTAAAACTGCCATCTCTAATCATTCGTGTGGTCAAAAACAGCAAAAGAAACTGTTCAATTCTTCAAAAATCAGCTTATTTATTTGGAGAGCAGGATGAATTTTCTTTTCGTTAGAAGCCAAACCTTTACATATATATTGGCTTTGGATTATTTTTTTACTCAGAAAAGAATAAAAAAAAGTTTTGTTTTTTTGCACTTAAATAAAAAAAAATTACTAGGTCTAATGTGTATTTTTTATCGCAATTTTTACAATAAAAAATTAATTTTAATGGCAGTCGTTACTGAAACTTTGTACATTTAGCTGACTTAGAAAAACATAACCATCTTTAGGTACAGAAGTGCAGGAAGAATTTGTAACCAACAAGTGATATCGAACATTTCATTAGAAAGAGACATTACAAATGCCAACATATCACACAAAATGCCTTGAAAATACGTGAAACCCGTTAAATTCAAACATTTAAACGCAGAAAACATTTACAAACGACATATTAACAAAAGTTAAAGGAAAAAAACAGATACAAGTAACTAAGGCTCCAGCATGTAATTTTTTTTATGTACAGATTAAAAAGAATTAAGTCGAATATTTAACTAACTGTATTGAGAGACCTTGCATGCGAAGCGTTCCGTAGTGTGTTCATTCTAAGTACATATATATTCAGAATCCTTGCCAAAAATGAAGTTAAAAAAAGTATGAAATAAGAAATATCTATCAGAATTTAAAAGATTCCTGGTGATGAAGGCGAAATAAAAACGCTAAAAACAGTTTGATTCCTTGATGAAATTTGAGGGGTGTTTCTTCTCAGTCTCGACATATTTCGATAACGTTTTGATTTTTAATTCGATTAATCGATCAATCCCCTCATATGGATACTTTATTTTCTTTTAAACAAGACTTCTATAAATGTTTATAAAGAGGTTACGTATCATTGTTAATCCCATTACAGAAAAACCTTTATATTGCTCATATTAAAGGTTTACAACTACATCCTTCTGAAGTTCATCTTCAGCCAAAATACGTCGGAATTTGCGTATTATGCTGACAAATATAGAATCGTTTTTTTTTTTTTCGCAGAATTCCATCAAATTTTTTTAACAAACGTTATTAAACCGCCTATTTTTTTCAACTGACAGAGAAAGATGTTTATAACTAATAATAAATAGCAATAAAAAAAAATGTTCAAGTCATCCTGTCCTATGCTATTGAAAAAAATTTTCAGATTATTTCGTAGCTAGGCAACTGAGCTAATTTTGATAAAATTCTTTTCTCTCTAAAATTTATTTTCTACTTCGAAACTAGATATTTCTTCATGGTTGCCAAGCAACGAATTTGTCTTAAAAAACCACAATGTAAAAAGTTTCGAAGGTTTGTTTAGTTAAAGATTAACTGAATAAATTCAATTATTTCATGATTTTCAACTGGATGCGGTTATATTAATTTTCACATCCATTTAATAGCTACTGAGAATATTATGTGATTATATATTCCATTTAATATATTTTAAAGTTCCGTAATGCCGTCACCTGTCGTAATGTTAATACTCGGCTGTAAACGTAACAAATACAACTTAAGTTAAGTTTCCGATACCATTCATCTTAATTCTTTTAAGAAATTTTTCTACTTTTGGAAATAAAAAGTCAACTTCACAAAGTCCAAAATCAGAAGGTAAAAAAAATAATAAAGAAACAAGATTTATATAACTCTCATATTATATGTAAATGTAATTCTTATGATATCTGTAATTCTTTCGTAATTTGTTTGTAGTTTTGTAATTATTTCATGTAATTCTTTTAATCCTCAAAATTTACCTAGTAAAATAGAAATGCTCTTACATTTTCATTTAACTGATAGCTGAACTGCTCAGCAGAAAGAAGAATTAATATATACAAATAATGTATGTTTTATTGAATGCAGTCTTTTACCTCTTGGCTGCATTTGCATACATTTCTTATTCGTTAAAGAAGTATAAATGAATATATAACATGAAAGTAGGATCTTACTGAAGTAGAGTTTGAAACATGTCTTTGCACGTTATATTCTTGCAGACTGCCACAAACTCCGCATGCGTGTTTGGAAATATCTGTTGGGAGTGCCAATAAAATTTCTCCATTGGAATACGACTGGATGTATACACCCGAATGAGTATATAACAGAACACTCGAGTTATCGGATTGTACATGGAATAAATCATTCTTGAAAGGTGAAACCAAATTTTCTTCATCCAGTAACATTTCTCCCGTGGAATTGAGTTGCAGGACGGAACAGGATTGATACACTTTTAAATTATTGGAGTCGCCATCGAGCCGGACACTAAAATGTCCATGGACACAGTCCTCCAGAAGAGTGTAGGAACATTTGTCAGTAAATTGTAGTTGAGAATATCCAAATGTAGTCACGGTATGGTTGGGTGTAACAAAACAGAATGAATCTAAAAGAAAAAAAAATTAAAAGAAATATATTTTGGTTTGGCCCCTCGGTTTTGAAAATCATATTTTTTTTAAAAAAAAACTTATTTACTTATTTGTTCCTGTCTGGAATTCTTAAAGTACATGAACCTTGGTGTATGCTTTAAATAGTTTCTTAATAAATAGCAACTTTATGATACGATTTAAGAAGAGCTTTTCATACTGTTATTTCTCACAGTGCGTAGTTTTGGGGCAAAAACCCCCTCCGAAATTAAACAAATATAAAATAGTTTTCATTATTCATATATATATATATATATATATTGTTAGCAGTCACGGTCGAATGTTCAGCCACGCAGACAACAGTTGGAAGGAAGGAATATTTTTATTGAGCTTCACATCGTGTATTCAGATTATTTTCTGGCATTGGCGGAGCTCAAATCGTGCATCTAGCATTGGCGGAGTCAAACTCCGTGTGCTTTAGTTTTTATCCTCGGGAAAGTAGCAATTGAATTTAAAAGTGTGAGAAAGCGTTTCGGTTTGAATAATAAATTAAGAAAAGGATTTACATAAAAAGAATAACATAAAAAGATTAATTAAAGCTTTTTATATTTCATATATAATCCTCATAATCCAACCAACAATCATAACTACTCATATTTCAAATTTAATTCATTTATCTTTTTTTTTTAATTATTTACGAAGCAATTTAAACATTTCTGCAATTTCAACTATCTGGAGCCGTCTATCACCTATCAGCCACCACAAAGATTTTTATTTTATCATCGCATTAGTCAGTCAGCTGTCAGCCAATATAGTGAAGAAACTTACTGATTTTATAGTATTCAAAAATATTGTTCACTTCAGTCAATAAGCTTTGAAAATATATAAAAATCAAAATACACTGCTCAAAAAATTCAGGGAGCAGACGGATTTAACGTAATTACGCAAATTTTTCTTCTGATAACCAACGTAAAACAAAACTTCCATAGTTCCAGCGTTCATGATGTCAAAAACCAATTAGAGTATATTGGTGCATTTCTCAGAAACTGCTGTTTTCCGTTTTCTCAGAGACGAAATTCAACCTTTTGACTTTTGTTTTGAGAAAAGGTTACTTGAAAATGTAACCACAACGTAATCTACTGGTTCCTTGAATCCGGGCAAACCACAAAAAAGTGTAGCGGACGCTAACGGAATCTGAAATAACTCTATATTCGTTCATCAAATATCACATAACAGGCGAAGTGGTTTGATAGTATGGGCTGGAATCAGCATAGGAAGACGTACTGACCTTCATATAATTTGGAACAGCAAATCTGACGGCTCAAGAGTATTTAGACGGGATCCTGATACTTAAATGACGAAATGCGTGGTCCTAAATGTAGGTTAATGACATATTTCACTCAGCTCGTTTTGTGGAAAACTTGCTTGAAGCTGAAACAATACAGTGGCCAGTATGCTCTCCTGATCTTAATCCGATCGAGCATGTTTGGGACGCACTCGGACGTCGCGTTGTTGCATGGCTAAGGTCTCATATTAATAGTATTCCCCAAATTCTCATCCATAATCTCATCGCATCCATGCAAAACAGAACTGCGCAATCTAAACCTTTTTTTGGGGGGGGGGGGGGGCCCCNTTTTTTTGGGGGGGGGGGGAGACCCCGCACCATATTAAATATCTTGTATCATTTCCAAACAATCAGTTTTTTTATCATTTACATGGAGAACTTTCTTAAAGCTGAAACAATAGTGGCCAACATTCTCTCCTGATCTTTTTTTATTCATTTACGTGTATCTTTTGTCCTTTTCATTTAAACAAATTGTTGCCCTGAAACACATCATTCCATGCTCTTTATACCATTCCAAAGAGTTAAAGTTCCTATACAATTGCTTTTGCTCTTTTTCGTATTGCAATTCGTTACACCTGTATTATTCTCCATTTTACGCCCATGAATGGCAAAAATTTTCGCACTTGTTTACTTGCAACCCAACTTTTTTTTAGAGCAGTGTAATATTTTATAAATTGCATTTAATTGTTTTCCCTTCTTAAAAAAATATTTATCTTATCATCAACCTGCATATTACGTCTGTGTAATAAGAATTAATTCCTGCTAGTATAACTGAAATTTATAAGCTGAATACAACAGATTAGACATTTGTTCAATCCGTCAGGCAAAAAATATCTATTGAAATACCATATTGTAATTTGTATTAATTATTGAGCAAAAAATGTTGGTACATACACGACACACACTTTGGACAGCAATCACCCGGGAATTGCATCAGGGTTTCTTCCTGCAATGATAAATATCACAACTTTACTATTGCACCATAATTTTTTTTGGAGATGAATGTTAAAAAATAAAATAAAACAAACCGGGTGGCATTTGATAAAGGAGCATTGCAAATCGTTGCAAATTACTTGTGACTTTTCACACAGACATTCCTGACAAGAGGACATCCACCATTGTCCATCCTGTAAGATAAATTGTTATATATATATATATATATATAATGGTAAAGAAGGACATAGTAGAGGACAATTATCAATAAACGGATATTTTCCTACTTACCAATATTATTTGTCCATTGACTTGACAAAAAGTAGTATCTGAAATAAGTAAATAAAGAAATAAAATAAAATAAAAATAATAATATTGCGTTTCGAAATGAACACTTTGCATTAATATTTTTATTCCCCAAAATGTATAACTTACAGTCGAAATCGTAATTTTTTAACAAATTCATTTCCAAACTCACAAAACAAAACAAAAATTTCATTTTTGATTTTCATAGTTTAAAAAATTTTAAGAGCATTTACTAGCTCATACTTCATAGCAAAAACAATAACAATAGTGTATAAATAACTGGTTTTAAATCAAACACTTAGAATTTTTAGGAGCTAAACATAATCTAATAATCATTTCAAATAGTTAACTCAAACTTTTTGTTGGTAGTTATATTGGCATTATTTCTTTTTATTTCTATTTATTATCTTGGCATTCTTTATTATATTGGGATTATATATATTGGCCTATTGGCATTATTTATATTTACATATTTATAATTACTCCGAATTTCTCCGAAAAAGTTGGTTAAATAACAATTTATTCAACTGTTATCTTACCATGTTCAAACAAAGCAGTCAAATTACCGTAAATGAGATGGTATTCACCGTTATTTGTGAGAAAAACCGTTTATTAACTGCTTTCATTTAATACGGTTAAGCAACCAGAATTTTATCTCACCAACTGAGCCCATCTAATGATGCCATTCAGTTCCCTGCAGCTGGGTAAATATCATGGCCGAGAATGCTAATCTGTCAGTCTCATTACCGACAATCCCAGCGTTGACAACACAATATTTCATCCATTCCCTTCAACATACGAAGAGTTTTCAGTGTTCTGCATTCCCTCATTTGTATTCTCCACCTTATAATACCCATGACCTTGCCTAACGAAATGTCTAGCTCCAGGCTCAGTTAAATTTTCTTTTACGGTTTTGAAACCAAGCTAGTTGTAAATGGTTAAAAAAAAAACAGTTTAGTTTAGTATTCTTGGCTTTATAGCCATACTAGCTGTAAACTATTTCGAAACAGTAAAGGTAAAAAATATTTTTTCCCGTAAACTTTACGGTTAATTGGATGGACAGATTACTGACGGTTATTTTAAAAATAATGGAATGAAAATTTTAACAGAGTAGTAAAAGAGAAAAAAACACGGTTCCATTAGACATATCGAGCATCAAGGAATTAGGATACTGAATAGATGTTAGCATTATGTGTGTAATATTTCGCTTTTATCTCCAATTATATATATCGAAAAGACGTCATAACTTTTCATTAAAACAGAAAAGAAAATCGAGTGATATAATTGTTAAAAAAACAAAACAGATACAAATGTCATCTATATAAAATCAATGAGAATTACAACGGTATTTATTTGTTTGGACCATGTGCCAATAAAACCCTACATTAAATCAGTTACTTTTTATTTTAGAATATTTAAAAATAATATTTAATAATCACCTATTTTTATTATTATTCTCTGTTAAGATCATATTTTGATTTTTAATTTGAATATATTTCAAAATTAAAGGCTAAAAATTAAAAAAATTTCTCTTTAGTCCTATTACAAAGTAACCGTATAATATTATCTTATCATTTTACAAATTATAAACGATAAATAAATTAGATTTACTCTTATAGTAAATTTTATTTAAAGTTGTATTTGATCAAGATATGTTATTTAAAAAAATGAACGATAAATTTTTTAAAATCTAAAGCAATGGCAAGAATGATTTTTCGCACTTATACTGAATACTCTTTTCAACTATTAAATCATTTTTACACGGTTTTTTAAGCTAAAAACAAAACAAAATAATAATAAAATAAACGAGTTCTTGATGAAGTTGCTATGGTAACCGTACTAACTGATTAGGTTTAATTTTTAACCCAATAAAATCGGACGCTTTAGAGGTTACCTCCATTGACTTCGAGATGTTATCGAAGGTACATGACTTTTTGCAATTGATTTTAATCTTACTTAGTGTCGTTTTCTTAGCACGGAAATACCCATATTGTAGGCGTCATGAAAACCAGATCGATGAATAAAATTTAGCCTCAATATAAATGACTCCTGTTATTAATTGATTAGATATAATTATCTATAAAAACAAATTTACCAATTATGGATGATAAAACCATTTTAAAATTTAGCGTCAATATAAATGACTCCTGTTATTAATTGNATATGTCGAAGTTTTTCGTCAGTCCTATCAGATTCGAGTTATCGCGAATTCACTATGTATATCGAAAAGACGTCTTAACTTTCCATTAAACAGAAGAAGAAAAAAAAATCGAATATTATAATTATTAAAAAACAAAACAAATACAGATGTCATCTATATAAAATCAATCAGAATTACAACGGTATTTATTTATTTGGACCATGTGCCAATAAAACCCTACATTAAATCAGTTACTTTTTATTTGAGAATATTTAAAAATAACATTTAGTTATCATCCATTTTTATTATTCTTCTCTGTTAAGATCTCTTTTTTTTTTACATTTATTTCTAAATTAAAGGCTTAAAATTAAAAAAATTTCTCTTTAGTACTATTACAAAGTAACCGTATTATATTATCTTATCATTTTACAAATAATAAACGATAAATAAATTAGATTTATTTTTATAGCAAATTTTATTTAAAGTTGTATTTGATCAAGGTGTGTTATTTAATTTAAAAAATGAACAATAAATTTTTAAAAATCTTAAGTAATAGCAAGAATGTACTTATACTGAATGCTCTTTTCAACTAATAAATCATTTTACGTGGTTTTTTAATAACTAAAAACAAGACAAGAAAATAATAATAATAAAATAAACGAGTTCTTGATGAAGTTGCGATGGTAACCGTACTAGCTGATTAGGTTTAATTTTTATCCCAATAAAATCGGACGCTAAATCTGTTGGACAAAATCTCTGTTAAAAGATATGTC
The DNA here is from genome assembly GCF_043381705.1 of Parasteatoda tepidariorum. Classification (NCBI taxonomy): domain Eukaryota; kingdom Metazoa; phylum Arthropoda; class Arachnida; order Araneae; family Theridiidae; genus Parasteatoda; species Parasteatoda tepidariorum. Next base: position 90,003,601 of record NC_092206.1, on the reverse strand, counting down.
GCCGTTGAAATCCTTTATTTCATAGAATAACTAAGTTCAGTGAAACCTCTCTGGAACGACCACTCTCCGTTCCGCAGTAAAATGGTCGTTAATGGAGGTTGGTCGTTCTTAGAGGTCACCTCCATTGACTTCGAGATGTTATCGAAGGTACATGATTTTTTGCAAGCAATTTTAATTTTACTCTGTGCCATTTTCTTGGTGCGGAAACACCCATATTGTAGGCGTCATGAAAACCTGATCGATGAATAAAATTTAGCGTCAATACAAATGACTCCTGTTATTAATTGATTAGATATAATTATCTGTAAGAACAAATTTTACCAATTATGGATGATAAAACCATTTTAAAATTTAGCGTCAATACAAATGACTCCTGTTATTAATTGATTAGATATAATTATCTGTAAGAACAAATTTACCAATTATGGATGATAAAACCATTTTAATAAAATAAACAATTATGATTTTTATTTGAGTTTGCATTTATTTTCATATCTTAAAAATTAGTTTACTTTAAAAATTGAGAGGTTTGTTTGTTTGAGATGCTTAGTTTTTTTCCTAAAATATCTTTTTTTCCCCTTCTAATGTAACTTTTTAACTCTATTGTTATAATGGATGCATCGTTTTTAGTACACCCTGACTGAGGTTGAGATTGAGGGGTTGTCAATCTCTCTCAGACATCGTCAAATAGAGCTCTCTAAATAACAGCCAATCAGAGATATTTTGAATACATTCGAATTTACTTATTTGTTTTGTTAATATTTTTTATTTGTATATTTTTTCGTGTTTCCTTATTTAATTTCTTCCGCATTGGGTGTGGAGGTTTTCCCGGTCGCAGCGAGAGGTTTTGATGGCTTCTCCTAAAGGTATTCCTCAACGCAAAATCTATGGAAAAAATCCCGTACCTCCCAATAGTGGTCGTAATTAGAGGTGCCTGGGAGTTTCACAGTATTTCATGAAACAACTAGACAAATCAGTTAAAACACATATTACTTGATCGTTAAAGTATGAAATACGGCTCTCGAAAGTTTTTTGAACTGGTTCTTGCTGCTTTTAGTCAGTTTTGAACTGCTTATAGCTGCTTTGCAATGACGTGTGTCTATGTACGTTTCACTCCGTTGCTCTTAGATTCAGAATTTAGACGGTATATTTATGTTAACTTATGTTGCTTTTCCTTATTATTTATTCACATTAGGTATATAAAATGCATTTTTCGAGAGATTTCAGCTATTTATGTTCAATTAATTCATAAAATAACTTCGAAATTGTATATTCTTTACTTTAACGGTCTATCATTAGTTATTTCAAAGAATAACTAATTATTCTGTAGAATAACTAAGTAAAGTATGAAACTTTTCATCTATTATCTGCCTTTAACTGACTTGCCTAGTTATTTTATGAAATACCTAGTTATTCTGTGACATAACTGAGTTATACGATAACAGATATATTTAAACATTTTTTAAGATAATTGATTGAATATTTTTGTATTTTTATATGAAATCTCTTAATTAAAAAGAAACAAAAATGATTGTGAAGCCATTGTGGGTTTCGTAAGAGAAGCAAGCAGGTGGAGTCAGTTAGTTATAAATATTTTTTAATAATCATTTCAACGAATGTTTGTAAACGTAATCAATCATTCATTCTAAGAAAAGGAAAACTTGATTTGTTGGAGTAAAATGTTATCTACTAGAAAGTGCTATGAATTTCAAGAATTTTTAAACAAAAATCAAAATACCTATGCAAGTGTGGTTGTCATCCGATAGAGTCATATTTTCTGGGCAGCCGCACTTGTAAGAACCATCGGTATTGGTGCAGAAATGTGTACAATTACCATTGTTTTCCTGACACTCGTTTATATCTGAAAAAATGATTAAATATTCACATTCTACTCACTTAATGAAAAAAGTTTGAAATTAACACCATGAATTCAATTTTTTTAAATAACTAGCTTTCTAGTAGTTTTAAAAAAGCCTTTCAAAAATTCCTATTTTTTTTACATTCAAATGGAAAATATTCATATGAAAATCAACACATCTTTATATTAAGGCAAACCTAAAAGGAAGTATGACACAAATATTGATTATCTTCTGTAATATTTACATTATTACAAAAAAATAACAGATATAGACAGTTAATGGGATTCACATAACCTTGCGCAAAAGCTTCACGATTGTTATATTCCTGGGGTTTGATAATTCGTTTAATTTAAATCCGATTCACTGTAAAACAATGGATACTCAAATCTCACGAAACTTTCTTCGTCTTTGATGAAACCGTTTCCTGGTATATGCTCCGAGCAAAAATTTCGTTAAAGTAACAAAATTTTCTAACTAATAACTAATAAAATAACTATCGTCACTTCTTCGAAAACCGAATTTTGCTTAATTAAAGAAAAATTTCATCCTTTTCATTTTTTTCGAAAAAAAAGAAGAAAAAAAAAAAGAAGTACCTCGTAGTGCCTAATATATTTAACTGATCTAATAATCAACTTTATTGTGGGCACCATATAAGGGGCAAAACACAACCAAGGAAAATAGAGCAGAGAGATAAATTACACGCATGCCCGACGCCAGATACAAGTAGATATTGAAGGTCAATATCTAAGAAAGTCGAAGACTTTTTAATGACCTTTGACCTTCAATGTAAGGGTCCGCTGAGAGTATTTATGTCATATCATTAAGAAAAAAAATTACATGTACTTACCATAATCACATAATTTTCCGTCATACCCTGAGCTGCAGTTACAATAAGAATAAGCATCACCTTCTATGCAAGGTTGACCATTCTGACAAGGATTAGGAGTGCAATCTTCAACTGGACGTTTGCTGCAATCACCTTCAAGAGATTGCAAAAGATTTTACACAGTCTTCGCCAGTTTAAAAAATATCATTTTAAAATTAAAAGCTTCTACCAAACTGTAAATAAGTACTCATATTTTTTATCTATATTTCCACTCAGAAGCATAAAAATTGGACAATTTATACAGATTCCGAGAATTGCTTAGAAGCTGTGAAAATTCCATCTATAGAGCTACATTCAATTATAATCTCCGTATTTTAAAATTTCTAATGGATCTGAATAATAAAGGTTTTAAAATTCTAATTTTTCCTGGATCCCTGGTCACGTAGGAATCACGTCCTGGTTCTACAGCAAAATCTTTCTGACAGGCTTAAGACGTGATGTTCAAACTGAAATAGTCCCGCAGTGAACTGATCGTTAAGACACGGTTCCCAGCAGATCATCGAAGGCAAGCATCACCGGCTGCGGTCAGTGTGCGGGTGGGCGGCCACTTGGATCAGTCTGCGTAGGGACCGACGGTGTGCGGTATAGGTCCTCGTTAAACTGCGTTACCGTAAAGTGCTCGACTTCGCGCGCAGGTCGTCGGGCTGCCGAAGCGGGGGTGCCATCCCCTCCACAGAGGATCAAAATTGTGATGGCATGTCTTCGGATCATCCTCAGGGATGTTTCCCAGACCGTCGCCAGTAGCCCATTGTGCAGCTCTAGTGCAACGTAAATTAACAACAACATCAACTGATCTTCCTCAGGGATGTTTCCCAGATCGTCGCCAATAGCCGATTGTGCAGCTCTAGTGCGACGTAAATGAATTACTACTACTACTCAAACTGAAATAATAAATGCTTTAATTACTAATTGGCAGATAGGATGGAACACAAAAATAAATAACAAACTGCATGAAATAAAACCGATGTTTTCCCCTTTTAAGATCCTAAATTGCTCCAGAAAAATGGAAGTACTAATAAAACGATTACTTATAGGTCATAGACGCCTCTTGTTGAACGAACCAGCGCCTGTTTGCCCCAGTTGCAGAGAATCATTCACTATAAAGCACATCTTAAGCCAGTAATTCAATTTTAAAGCTAAGAGACGGCGATATTTTAACACTGAATATCCTGTAATTATTGGAGACGATTGATTGACAATCCACATAGAAACCTTCTTCAATATTTTAAAGACACCGGATACTTCCAAAACTTTTAAACAGACTTTTAATTGTGATCAAGTGCTGAGCTCGGTATAGCCTTCTTTGACTCTCGCACAAAACTACCTAACTAACTAGTATTTTTATCAATGATATTGCAAAAAAAAAAAACATATAGCTGAATTTCAAGAAGTTAAATTTTTAAAAGCATACATTGTTATTTCGATGGAATAAAACACATTAATTATAATATCTTACTGTTTCCTTTGATTGAATATAAACAGTTACAGTTCTTGACTGCGCAGCGTCCTTTGCCTGGAAAAAAAAGTAAAGAAAATAATAGGTTTAAAATGATGAAACTAATTATTTGAAAATTAGATCATTTTAAAATGTTCTTTTTTGTTTGTTTTAGTTCCAACAAAATAATTCACGTTTCAATAAATATAGTTTTGTTTTGAACTTTAGAGTTTAAAATTTTCGTTTTTACTGCAGGAAATTTCCCTACGTTAGAAGATAACCTAATATAAACCTATTATAAATAACCTAGTAGTAATAAAACTTAGATAACCTATGTAAACCCAGGATAAACCGCTTCAGAACCGAAATGAAAGTTTCAGAAGCCACATTTCTTTTCCTTCAAAATATCAAAATCTAAATAAATTATGGCAGGACTTCTCAGGATTACGCAGTGGGAAAGTAATCTAGCCATATTTATTTATTTAATTATTTTTAAGCATTTATTTATTTATTTTATTTATTTATTTTATTTTTTAGTTTATTAATTTATTTAATTATTTTATCTCTTTATTTATATTTATTTATATTTATTTATTTACTTATATTTATTTATATTTATTTATTTACTTATATTTATTTATTTATTTATATTTATTTATTTATTTATATTTATTATTTATTCATATTTATTTATATATTCAGTATTAGAAACTCCATTGTTTTTCCCTAGATTTACTATAAGTTGCTTTTCTTTTAAACCTCAAATTTTAAATAACTTGCATAAGTGAAAGAGATTTTACAATGAAGGGTTTTTCCCCCGGTGTAGTTTCCTCCTAAAAACCAATTAAAAATACTTTGATTCATTTAAGATATACTTACTTTCTCAGAATATTATGAAAGAAATGTCCCTCAATATGAGGTCGTGAGGAAAATAAACAATGCTTACTCGAGCAGAGGTCTACTTTTTCTGAAACTTGAATATTTCCATGTACATTGTTAGAAACTTGAAGCCAGGGTATTAAATTTCCAATATAACCACACATTAACGGCAATGACTTTATCTCATTTTCGGACAACGCATAATCCCACACATTAAACTAATGGAAAGAAAAAAATTTGACCAATCAAAACTTTCAAACATAACTTTTCAAATTATATAACGCATAAAGAAGACATATACATTACATATATATATTACATGTAAGATCTTACGATCTTATTTGAAGAAAATAGTAGTCATTTCACAGACGAGGCACAAGTTGGCTTCTCTTAAGTTTTATTCAGCATTTTATGATATATTCTTAAGGACTAGGTTTTCTTTACATTTACATTACATTTAAGAATGTATGATTACGTTGTAAAATACACCAAAGGTAGCGCAAATATTAAAGAAGATATGCTTTCGAGAGAAACACCAGATTCAAAATTAAATGTAAACAATAATGTCACATCTTTTGCGATTAAGTGAAATTATTAAGGATTAATAGGTGACAATTTAACTGAAAAAATGTGTCGAAATTAATAATATATATTGCCTTCGTAAAAAAGGACTTACTAAAATGGTAGTACATTTTTCATTACGGTTAAAATTGTTCATAAAAAATTTGGGCATCCTGGTATTCAAAAAACAATTAATTTATTAACTCCTGTATATTATTGGCAAAACATTATTTCTGATATAACTAAAGTTATTAAACATTGTCGCGCATGTCAAGTGAATAAGAAGCCCCAACAAAAAGTATTTGGGCTTTTACAATCGATGTTTCTTGCAGATAAACTATTTAATCCACTTACAATTAGTAGTGTTGGTAGACTTAACCATTATAAATCAACAAAAAAATTTTTGACCTTAATTATGAATCATTTCACGCGATACATATGGGCTTTCGCTTCCAACTCAATTACAACAGAAACTTATACGACTTTTATTTATAAAATTTTTCATTTCAAAAAAATTCTTAAGCACCATAAAGTTAAACAACTTTTAACTACAACTCATAGGCCTGAAACTAATGGTAAATTAGAGAGACTGGGACAAACAATAACCAAGCGTTTAAAAAATAAAATTAATGAAAATTTCAAATAACGTGGCCTAAATTATTAAAAGTAGTTGTTAAGGAAGAAAATTTAGCTCTTTCTCAGTTACAAATTTTCCTTCGACACATTTATTAAATGGGTTAGTTCCATTTGAAAATCCTTTAAAAGAGGATCCTCCAATCGAAGAAACTTAAGAATATAGCAGATGAAAGGACAAAACACGAAAAAATTATGTTTGTGGATATAAATGTTTCACTAGGTGAGACAATCATGTATGAAGAGTTTAAATATCCTAAAGATAGAAAACTCACTCCGACGTTTAGTGGTAATTATACCATCATTAAAAAAATGTCTCATGTGAATTATGAAATCTATAAAAAGAATAATCATACTAAAGAAAAAACAGAAACCGCACGTGTTTCCAAACTAAGAAAATAATCTTTTAATTGGCATCTTGACTTTTTATGGCTCTTTGTGACAGAGCAATTCCTACGTCTTAAAATTAATAAGAGAATATATTTTTATCTATGACTTAAGACTCGTATGAGACATTCTATATTACATACATTTACATTAATAACGTAAATACATAAAGCAGAAACCAGAGGAGATCTTAAAACAATACGATAGAAATTCTAACGAGAATTTAAAGGAACTTCTTGTCAATAATTTCTTAAACAATAAGTAATAATGGAAAATACGATAAGAGTAATTCTAAGGAAAATTTAAAACACATTCTACTTCATAATTTCTTAAGCAATAAGTTATAATGGATTGCATGGTAAGGGAAATTCTAACGAAAATTTAAAACGAATTCTTATTCATACTTTTTCAAATATAGCTTTGCATGCCAAAAAAATTCTATTGATATTTAAAAACAACACGCATTCATACTTCCTTTAACAATATGTTGTAATACACGATAAATAAATTCTAATGAAATTTTAAACAGCTTCGCATACATATTTTTAAATAACGTGTTGCTGTAGATGATATGATAAAAATTCAATTCATATTTGAAAAAAAAATATCACATTCATACTTTCTTAAATAATATGTTGAAATTGATTACATGATGCAGAAAATCTATTGTTATTTAAACAAATCTCATGCATACTTTTTTTAAAAAATATGTTAGAATCAGTAGTTAATAAAGCAATTCTAGTGACATTTTAAAACAAATACACGTTAATACTTTCTTAAACAATATGTTAAAATTGATTTCAAAATACAGTAAATCTATTATTATTTTTACAAAAAATCAAATTCCTTTTTTTTTTAAATCGTATGTCACAATAAAGAGATTTCGTCAATATTTTCAAAAATATTCACATTTATACTTTTCTTAACAATGAGCTGCAATACATGATAAAAAAAAATTATAATGGTAATTTGAAACAATTTAGCATTCATAGTTTTTTAAACAGTATGTTGCAATAGATAATATGATAAAAAGATTCTAATGAAATTGTAAAACAAGTTTACATTAAGAGTATTTTAAACAATATGTTGTAATAGATTAAATGGGTTCGCCGGTAAAGGTGTCTGAATTTTTATCTGCAGGGGTACAGTGATGGGAGGTCACGTAAGGTCATTTTGACCTTGCAAAGATTTTCACTATTCTGCTAGGCTATTCGGCATACTTAAGAAAATTCATTTTCTCATATTTTATTTAGAAAACATAAATATGAAGGTGGCACACAACGTGGCAATTGCTGATTGTGGAAATGTGGTCAGCATTGCTTACAGGCAGCCTTTACTTTCCAGAAAAACTGGAACCCATAGATCTGCAGCTGAGTGGGCTTCAAGTTAACGCTGAGGATCAACCCCTTGACTAGAATAATTAAGTAGTTAACCCTTTCCTGAGCAGAAAATTTCGATTGAAAATTTTATTCGGGTAAGTACTACCTTAGAGAGTATATTCTAAATACAGTGACAGTTCTTTGTCGTTAAAAGAATAGTGGTTGCTAAGTGTTTAAAAACCGTTAGCTTTACATTTCTAGTGGTATGTCAGATTTGTTGAATTGGTGTTGCCAGACTGGCTAAACTGCACTGGAATCAGTAATATATTCGTGGAAAAAATTAACAGATTGGAAAAATACTAGGAACAAAATCTTTTTTTTTTTTATCGAAGCTAACGAATAACATGCGTATTTTTGATTCGGTCTAATTTCATTCAGCAAAATGGAAATTTCCCGCTTTTCAAAAGTTCCCGGTTACCCTGATTGTCTGAAAAATGTTTTATTGCAAAATTACTTAAATGGAATCATACGAGGATCGTTTTTCTAAGTAGGAGCCGTTTAAAAATAAAAAACCGAACGAAAGATAATTTTCAAGAAGCAAATTTATTTTCTGATTCTACATACGTTTCTCTTTTTTTTCCAGCATAGTTACCAAGCTTGCTTAAACACTTATCATACCTTACAACCAGATTTAGAATACCCTCTTCATACTAATTTGCCGCCTCCTCCGTTAACCAACAGGTCACGGCCGTTTTCACGTATTCATCATCATCGTTGTAGTGATTGCCACCAAAATGATGTTTGGAATATCGGAAAATATGAAAATCCCTCAGCGCAAGATCTGGGCTGGAGGAAGGGGAGTACCAAAACTTCTCAGCCAAAAGAGTTCAATAAACCTGGGATCTGAGCTGCGAAGAGAGTCATTGTCATAGAGTAGCGAAATTCCCTGTCAGCATGGCAGAGAATTTCGTTACTTCACAAATCTACCAGAAACTGTATGTAGCAGAGAAGTATTTTTAAAAACGCGTCACTGACCGTATCTCGTGCGTTGCGGGCGATTTGTTAAATTTGAACATTTTAAAGACACAGAACTGACCGTACAGGTTACTTACACAGCTGTAACTGAGCACAGTTGTTCCCAAGGAATGCCGGGGACACGACACAGGCACTCGTTGCAACGCATGCGTCGCATATTAGTGTACACAGCAAAACAGCCCTTAACTTTAAAAAAAAAAACCTCGTTGTTGTTGTTGACGTATGCCTGTTTGGGCAGAGGGGGTGCAATTGTTCTTGTTTTCCAGTAGCGACATCTATGGCCAAGAATTCGACTTCTGCCACACCATGCGCCGCACCCGTTTATAGGGCGGACCCATTCATACAACCATTCATTCATCCACAGATCGTAATTTTGACCTGAATCAGAGAACGATCGATCTCCAATCCAGTACCCCAGGAGGTATTGATTTGTTATGGAAACATGGAGGACTTTTGCAACTCGACAGACTTAACGTGCATCACTCACTTTACTGCACGGGGAGTCTTCGGCCGGCGGGGTTCGAACCCACGAACTCTCGGACATGGGCCCAGCTTCCTACCGACCAGGCTATCCCGGCCCAACAACCCTCGTAATAACCTTGAAATCTAAGTAATCAACGGAATCTTACCTCAGTAATGTCACCAACAAATGCTTCGAGTGTGCTAAAGGTTCCTCCCAAACTGTCTTGTTCCTGTCCTAATACAAACATTCCGGGCCACATGTAATTCTCGGTACCGATGCCGTCACCTGAAGCAGCAACTTTTCCATCGACAAAAAATGACCACTTTCCACCCTTCCTCTGCCATGTCAATGCGTAATGATGCCAGTTGAAATCACTAAAGAATAATTCATCTCTATAGTAATCTAATTAGATACAATTAGGTACTTCAAGAAGAAGATCACAAATGCCCACACATGTGACCTATGACGCCAGCGAAATCTAATCGTTTACAAGTAAATTGGCGTGCTGAATTTGAGCAAAATTTCTACTCATAAGTTAGAAAATTAATGAACGTGAAGTTAGTTAAATACATATCGCACATCGAATGTGTTGAAATATAATTCTTTCTNCATCGTTGTAGTGATTGCCCCCAAAATGATGTTTGGAATATCGAAAAATCACTCAGCGCAAGATCTGGGCTGTAGGAAGGGGAGTACCAAAACTTCCCAGCCAAAAGAGTCCAATAAACCTGGGATCTGAGCTGCGAAGAGAGTCATTGTCACAGAGTAGCAAAATTCTCTATCAGCATGGTAGAGAATTTCGCTACTTCACAAATCTACCAGGAAATGTATGCAGCAGAGAATTTTTTTTTTGCAGACTAAAAACACATCACTGAACGTATCTCGTACGTGGTGGACAATTTGTTAAATTTGAACATTTTAACGACGCAGAACTGACCGTACAGTTTACTTACACAGCTGCCACTGAGCACAGTTGTTCCCAAGAAATGCCGGGGACACGACACAAACACTCGTTGCAACGCACTCGTCACCTATTAGTGTACACAGCAAAACGGCACTTAACTTTAAAAAACAAAAACTACCCTCGTTGTTGTTTTTTTTGACGTATGCCTGTTTAGGCAGAGAGGGGTGCGATTGTTCTTGTCTTTCAGTGGCGCCATCTATGTCCAAGAATGCGACTTCTGCCACACCATACGTCGCACCCGTTTATAGGGCGGACCCATTCATTCATCTACAGATCGTAATTCTGATTTGAATCAGAGAACGATCGATCTCCAATCCAGTGCCCCCAGAGGTATTGATTTGTTATGGGAACATGGAGGACTTTTGCGACTCGACAGATTTAACGTGCATCAGTCACTTTACTACACCTGGAGTCTTCGGCCGGAGGGGTTCGAACCCACGAACTCTCGGACATGGACCCAGCGCCCTACCGACCAGGCTCTCCTGGCCCAACAACCATCGTAATAACCTTAACCGAAATCTTAGTAATCAACGGAATCTTACCTCAGTAATGTCACCAACAAATGCTTCGAGTGTGCTAAAGGTTCCTCCCAAACTGTCTTGTTCCTGTCCTAATACAAACATTCCGGGCCACATGTAATTCTCGGTACCGATGCCGTCACCTGAAGCAGCAACTTTTCCATCGACAAAAAATGACCACTTTCCACCCTTCCTCTGCCATGTCAATGCGTAATGATGCCAGTTGAAATCACTAAAGAATAATTCATCTCTATAGTAATCTAATTAGATACAATTAGGTACTTCAAGAAGAAGATCACAAATGCCCACACATGTGACCTATGACGCCAGCGAAATCTAATCGTTTACAAGTAAATTGGCGTGCTGAATTTGAGCAAAATTTCTACTCATAAGTTAGAAAATTAATGAACGTGAAGTTAGTTAAATACATATCGCACATCGAATGTGTTGAAATATAATTCTTTCTTTTCTCTGTCTTCTACTTAACTTAGATTTATTATTTGTTCATATTTTTTATTTTGTATCCCTGGCAACTTCGATACATAATTAGTTTGTCTATGTTCTACTTCGTGCCTGTCTTTGTGTTAGGTAAGAAATATTCAGTGAAAGAATTTAAATCTTTGTAAAAGAATATAGAATGAGCCACTTAAAAGAATTGATATTTGACCGAAATACCCACTCTACGTCACTTGCAGGTATACCATTATCAAAAAGTGAATAATTTTTTAATTGTTACTTAACAGAGTTCCGAATATTGTAAACATTTTTCTTTGATATTTTATTTGGATATGTTACTATGAAAAAATAAGAGCTACGTCTTTTTTTCTAGTTTGTTTGGGAACTATTTTCTTCCGAAATATTTAAACAAAAGATTTATATAATTAAAAAAAAAACGCCTCAAAAATGGCAGATAATTTGAAAAAGATCATCAAAAGATAGTATTTCTAACTTAAGTAAAATTATAAAACAATGCAGCAACAATGTTTTGCAGTGTGCCGGTACATTAAACAGACAGTTGTGTAGACAATTTAAATGGAATTGAATGGAAACATGCTCGGGAAACCTATTCTTAGCTTTTATCGTCACCAGCGACGTCTACCGACACACTTTGAGACTACTTTTGAAATTCAGTAAGAATAAATTCTCCGATTTCCTAAGCCAAACACAGTAAACCGAACGTTTCTATTTATACCTGTTTAGGAAATTTAAAATTTAAAAAAAAAATGTGTCAAGAACTTTATAATAAATATTAAAAAAATCAATGCTTTAAAATTAAAATATTTTGATAAATAATTAAATACAGTATTAAAATTTGTACCATCACAAAAGAAAGTGTTAGAAAATTGCTTTAATAATTTCTCAGAAAAACTATATCCCAAATTAATACATTGGGAGTACAAATTAGTTGTCCGTTTTTCTGTGGTTAAAAATGCATTTATTTTGGAATAAAATGAATGAACAGTATTGTCCATTGCTGGCCACTGCTTTTTCCCACCTCTCAGGCAATTTTCGAATTCCATCTCGAAAAAATGTCTCGTCTTTTGAGGCGATCCAAGTTAGCAGTCTATTTTCGATTTCTGCAAAAGAAGTGAACCGGTGATTTGCCAAATCATTCTGCATGCGTCGGAACAACCAGTAATCAGAAGGAAAAATGTCCGACGAATACAGCGGGTGCTGTAAAATATCATACTTGAGAGTTTCCAAATTATTGTTTACGACTTTTGAAACATCAGGCCGACCGGTATCATGCAGAAGATTAACTTTGTCATGTCTTTGCTTGTATTCCGGTACGAATCAATTGTAGCCTAAACCGTTCTCCCGTAATGGAATCGCCAGGTTGTAGCAGCTCATAGTGTGCAACACCATTCACCATTCTTGAAACGTCGAAACCATTCCCTACATGANGTATTCCGGTCATTTTTCTCGTAATGCACGACTCAAACGAATCAATTGTAGCCTAAACCGTTCTCCCGTAATGGAATCGCCAGGTTGTAGCAGCTCATAGTGTGCAACACCATTCACCATTCTTGAAACGTCGAAACCATTCCCTACATGATTTATCAGTTGGAGCATTGTAGCCATCAACTTCTACAAGCATTCGATGCGCTTCAGCTGCACTTTTCTTGCAATTAAAGCAGAAACATAAAACCTCCCGCAAATGCTGCTTAGTTACCACAAAATTTGACGTATTAGAAAATTAAAAAACAGGTTTTTTTGTATGAAACTCAAAGCGATATAAACTGAATATTATTGACAGATGTCTAACCTCTCTGAAACCAGCTGTCACTTTGAAACATTCATAACAGCCAGAGCCATCTTTTGAAAACGGACCGAACTAATTTGTACTCCCAATAATATGGGGAAGAATATCGAGACTTCCCTATAATCGTATAAGAATAGTACTCACTGATTAGCCTTCACTCCAGTGTGCAGCTCTTCTCCGTGGATGTAAATGATGAATCCACGTGTATCGTAAAACGTGAGTGCATTGTCCATTAAAATGTTCTTTTCCTTGTCATAGTAACTGTAAGAAAGAGGTGTTGGCCTTTTCATGGCCTCGTCATAATTCGTCCGCATGAAAAAGGACACAGTTATCGAATAAAGTCTCTTGGTATTCTGTACGATTGCATAATTTGCAGTGGATGGAGACATAAAACTCAATGAAAATTCTTTAGGCAAAGCTGAAAGAGATGCAAAATTGAATGGCAATTTCTGGAAGCAAAGCCGACAAATGGATGGTTGACCGCGTAAAGATGGCGATAAGGGTTTCAATTCGTCGTAAGATTTTTAAGCCTAAGCTTGTTAAAATGCACCATCCAATAGTAATATACTTTAGTGCTGTCCTCAATATAACGCGTTCTTTCAATCTAAATTTCAACGAAACAAAAAGCAATTGAATTCGGAAGACTCCGCAAGCTTGCTGAGATGCTACCCACAAAATTAACAAACGGTGTTATTTTACGCAAATATAGTCAAATAAGTGACAATGAAAACATGACTAACCTTACATCTTTATTTATTCTGTGATATTAACCTTGTTAAATTTTTTTCAGGCTCACGGCCTGTTAGAATTTATAAATGACAGAAAACTCTTAGGAATGGTTAAATGACGCCTAAATTTAAACACACATCACAATAATACAACTTCCTAGAATATTAAGCCTGTTCACACAGCTCCTCATAAGCATAAGCGGAGGGATACACCGCAAGTTTTCTAAATTTCTTCCGGTTTTGGAAGGGTTGTAATTGCTTACATTCAGTCAACCATCCATACACAAAATAGCGTTCTAAAAAGAAATTTTAAATGTAGATTTAATTATTCACGACTTTATATCGCTCATTTGGTGAAAAAATGACGTAATTGCAAAATCAAGTTACGTCATTGTTTCACAAAATGAGCGATATAAAAAATATTATTTTTCCTTTGAAAAACAGCGACCAATGGCAAAATAAAGGATAAATTCGGATTATTTATTCATTTATTTTATTTTTTTAACATCTCTTTCGATATTTTAGCGGGAATAAAGTGTTCTATATATCGCTCAATGATGTAACTTGATTTTGCAGTTACGTCATTGTTTCACCAAATGAGCGATATGAATGTGTTTATTGTTTATAAAAAGAAAAAGTTTCCACAGTTAGCCTGAAGGAATTGGACCTATAAATCCATGATTCCTCTACCATTAGGGATATTTTGTGGCAGAACTATGGTCAGTATAGGCTGACAGCCGAAGGCGTACTGACCAGCCATCACTGATGCGTCTCAATGAGAAGCGAAAAATTAAAAGGTGCAACGATGCTTCTTTTTTTCAATCACATTACTTAATGCTTGTAAAATAAAAAACGTTTTAATAATTAATTAAATTTTACACATTACATTAACAATTTTAATATAAAACCCCTCGGAATATATAGAATGTTTTGATAGGGAACTAGATAGCTTTGAACTTTCGAAATTAAATAAGTTAGCTGCAGGCTTTTAAATATATTTATGATACAGTATTAGTATTGCGTTATGATCATTCAAAATTTCAACTGATGATTTTTAACTGATAAATGATGACTTAATTAATATTAATAACAGCATCAAAAATAAAATTTAGATCAAAATAAAAGTTAGTACTTATCAAAGGTATATAATGATCCAAAATCTCGCGAATAATTCCACACTAAACAAAGCCATCTTCTCGTGGGACGAAATCTAACGGAGATAAGGATTTGTATCTATTAAAGTGTTTCGTAAGCGTCAGTTTTTGTCCACGTGAAATTACGAGCTCGACAGATCACATGAAATACCGTTGATAATGTGCTCAACGGAATTAGTCTAAGATTTTGTCGTCGGTACATTTTCAGAAATACGCTAGAATAATAAAAATGAATTTAAAAATTCACCTTTTTCGCATCTATCACCAGCGAAGAGGATCGAGCACTGGCAAGATGCACTATTGATGCCATTGATGCAAACGCCATCATTGAGGCAAGTGTGGTTCAAACATTCATCTACATCAGATTCGCAGAACACTCCCTCGTATCCCGCTTTGCAAAGGCAATTAAAATCAGTTTCATTCGATTCACAAGTACCTCCATTCAGACATTGGACAGTGTCACACAGATTTCGTTCCAGTTTTTTCTCACAATGCACTCCAGTAAAACCGGGAGGACAGCAGCATTTGTACCCCTAGGCAAACGTTCGTAAACACAAGAATTAAAAAAACAAATCATAGTTCAGTGAACCTAACTAAAACATGAAGGAAAAAAATGTTTTTCAGCGTTGGGTGAATTGGAAACAGAAACACTGAAATAATTTAGACACATTTTTCCATTCAAAAAATTGAAATTTTTAGTGTTCCTCCGCTAAAAGGTTGGCATGTATGATATCCAGTTTTCAAATTTTTATTTTCTCTTAAAGCTAAATACGTCAGCTACCTTCTACCATGTTACTCCAAAATACCTCTAAAATAGGGTCGAATATTTTTTCGGGTGCCCCAAATTTGAATCGGGAGCCCCATAATCAACAAACAATTTTTAAAAAATCGAAGAATAGAAGAAGATAGATACATTCAATATGGTACGCTTTTTCTTAAGAAAAAAATGTAGATTTTTATTACCATTTAATTTTGAAACACTAGTTACGAAGTTTGTCAACAGATGGCTCTCTTAACTCTATACTATCATGCAGTGGATAATTTTTCAAGTAAGAAGCACCACGTGTTGATGAACTTTATAACTACTTTAAAATTTGAAAATAATAAATTCTTGCCCATGAGCAAATCGTATTTTTCTCTCTTTCCGTTTCCAAATCTTGGGTCATTTTTTGGAATTCGATTCTTAAGAACTTTTAACGTTAAAAAACGCAGAGGTAAATTGTTGGCGTTTACTCTTTCCCTCTCAATTTTATTTTTGATTGAAAAATATAGAGAAAAAAGTTATTACTTATTCATAATTGTTTTTTCTTGTTCTTTCTTTTTCTATAGTATTTGAGAATATTGTACATTAGGATTCGCGACATTGACAAAATAAATTGCAAAATTGACATAAGACATAAAAAATACTATCTACCAAACACCTAACTCAAAACAAGAAATATTTAAGAAAATTAATAAATAAGCTTCTTTCCATCTATACACTTTCTACCAATAAGTATTTGGACACGTGTGATTGAAAAGAAAAACAAACATTATTCATAATCAATAGTTGGTACAGCCTCCACGAGAGGCAATTACAGTGTGAACCCTTCGGGGGCATACTTTCCACAAGTCCTTGCGTGACGGCTAGTGGTATCTTCTTCCACTCGACTTGGAGAAGACATGTAAGTTCCTTCACTAATTTTGGAAGGGTAGTACACCCCTTAATTCGGTGATCCAACTCGTCCCAGAGGTTCTCGATGGGGTTCAGGTTCGGGCTCTGGGCAGGCCAGTCCATTCGATTAACCCCATTGGCACCATACCAAGCCTTGGTGACCCTCGCAACATGACAGCTGGCATTGTCGTCCTGAAGTAACAGGGGTCCATCCCGCTTAAACTGCCACCACGTAGGAAGCACATTGTCATCCAAAATAGTGCAATAGGCATCGGCGTTGAGCTTACCATGAATGGGGACCAAGGATCCCAATACCAGGAGGGCATGACGTATCTCAGGACCGCAGATATAGTCATTTGCTTAGTTGTCCAAATACTTATTGGTAGATAGTGTATATATATATACAATATATATGAAATTCAATTTCTTTTCAACTTTTTTGAGCGAAAAGAGTTCTCAAACCGTTTTTCTCGAAACCTTTTAAAATATGTTGTTTTTTCAATTGCATAGTAGGTCTAGTGTCGTTTAAGGTTGAAACAAAATGTTCCATATCGAATTCACGTTTGGATGATCATGATCCGCTGGTGTCGGGAAAGCTCGTGTCATATATGATACCGCGTGAAAGGAGAATCGCATCATTACGTTTTTCCTCATCCGCACTACAAGTAGTGAAACAACTATATTCGCTACTTTTTTTCGTAGTTTCTAGTGTAGAGTGCAGTAGTTTGTAGCGATTCCTGGCAACTACTTTTAACGTTAGTTTAGAAAAGAAGCAAGGCTCCAACGCAACTCATTTTCCGAATTTGATGGGTGCAAATCTTCGCAGGTCCGTTAATGGATGCAATGAAAATGACCCCGTGGCTGTAGTTGAGCGTTAACAGAACGAAATTACGTATCTGGAATCATGTTTAAATTGCATTTAAACTAGTCATTACGAAAAATAGATAATTAATCCCACTTTTACACGCAAATGCACGTTCATGGAACATGGATGTTATTTCAAAGGAAGGGAACCTATTTTCGATGGACTTCATTTCGTGGAGGAAATAAAAGAGCATTAAACGATAAAAAAATTGCCAGTGTTTGATAATTTCGCATTTCTTAAGTTAAATATTTGCTGTCGAGAAAGACGTAAAAAGTTGAATGTAAAATGAACAAATTAAAAAATAAATTTTTTGAAATAAAAAATTGTCTCATGTAAACAGGAATCATCAAAACAAATTTCATAGAATCATTGAACGAATCACAGGAATCATTCTACAACAATTGTCTCGTGTAAACAGGAATCATCAAAACAAATTTCATGTTTAATATTAATCAATTTTATATTCAAAACCATTTTGAACATGGGTGTAAATTGATTTCTCCAGCAAAGTTCCGTTCCTTAAAGTAGTGAAGTAGTTATTAAATATCAAAGTAGTGAAGTAGTCACTAGATTTTAATTAAAAAAAGGGGTAGTTGTAGTTAACTACGTTTGTAACAAAATTGTTGTAGTAAACTGCAAAAATAATGTAGTTCTTCCGACCACTGGTCCTGAGCTGGTTAAGCAAATGAAACAAACAAAAACCTCAGAATCAGCTAGAGACTATGTAAAAAAAAAAAAATGCTTACTTCCAGTTTGTCAAAACAGGTACCTCCATTTAAACATGGATCTAAACCGCAATCAAATATATTTATTTCACAGTTCAATCCCCCAAATCCAGCTGAACAGATACATTCGTATCCTTTAATCAAGTCTTTGCATTCACCGCCATTCTGGCACAAACCTTAAATGAAAGAGAAAACATCTTAAGGTCATTTAGAACATTTTAAGGTCAGTTGAAATAGGTATGCACAATGGATACAATTATCAGAACAGAAATTTATGACCAACTGAAATCAAAAGGTCATTTTTATTATAACTAAAATCAATTTATATAATACTCTAACTAAACCTGTATTTACGTATTGGCAGCAAATGCTGGATTTTAAATAAAACTGAGGAAAATAAACTACTCATATTTGAAAAAGAAAATACTCAGAGCCATCCTTCGGAGCTGTTAAAGAAAACAGTGATTTTATATTTTATTTCATGATCGTCGTTGAACAGCCGACCCACTTTCTGGTTTACAACTACTCATGCTCAACTACGTAGCCTTGTCATTTTGAACCCAATCCAGAAGACAAGGAAACTCCTGGATCAAGTGTTAGGAGAAATTTTGCCTTCGTGGAGGACTTTTTGATGGAACCGACCAGCATTTGCGTTACATGGAGAGGAAGAGGAACCACCCTCGGTTAGCCTAACGGCAAGGGGACTATAACCCATAATCCGTCTACTATTGAGGATACTTTACGTCAGCACTTTAGTTGGTGCAAGCCGGGTGCGGAATTCTTATCGTCGCTGGGATAGCCATTGCTGGGATTCGAACCCGGCTCACCTCATTGGAAGGAGAGCGCTCTATCACCTGAGCCATCGCAGCTCAGAAAACAGTGATTGAGGGGTTTAGTACAATTATGAATTATACAGAAAATTTAAGCAACCAACCATTATTTCAATTATTAAATCCTATAGAATGAAATGGCTGGGTCACATCTAGAGAAGGGATGATGTGACGCAGCTGAGAAGCTGACTTTTGATAAGTTTACAGGCAACTGAAAAGGGGAAAGACTCCATATGGATTGATTCTATAGAAAAAGATCTCGGAAACCATGGGAATCAATAAATGGAGAAACCTAGTGTCTAATCGAGACAGATATAGACGGCTAGTTGGGTTGGCTCCATCCTGTACTAGGCTGTCATGCTGATGGGGGAACAAGCCAAAAAAATGAAATAAGAATAGATTATTTTGCAAGATACATTGGTATTCCAAATATTGCTCACCAATCGAACTGAGACTTTAAACACAAAGTGAAACGGAAATTAGTTATTCAGATCTCAATTGAAGAACTAATAAATATGAAAAGTTAAGTTTGATTTTGGAATTCAAAGGAAGCAGGTCCGATTCACTCTGAAAGAGAGATTTTTGGATATGTTACTTCTAATTTACAATTTTTTTTGGAACCTGGATATTAATTATTTATTGAAATAGTGATTCCAGGTCAGAGGGACTTTTAGAATTAATAATTTCGCATAGATTTTCTTATAACCGTGAATACAATTAATTTTGTGTAGAATACACATTTGTTAAGATATTTTGGGCATAGATAAGTATTCCCTCAATGGACTACGTTCCTAGACACGGTTACCAGTAAAACACCAAAGTCAAGCATCACTGGCTGCGCTTAGTAAACGGGTGGGTGACCACTTTGATCAGCCTGCGTAAGAACCAAAGGTACGCGGTTTTGATCCTCGTTCAACTTTACTCGACTTCAAGCGTAGGGCATCGGGTTACCAAAGCAGAGAATTTATCCCCTGTGCAGAACATTGTGACGGCATGACTTGGGATTATCTTCAGGGATGTTTCCCAGATCGTCGCCAATAGCTTATTGCCATCCGAGGTGGCTCAGGGGATAGAGCACTTGCCTACCAATGAAGTGACAAGGGTTTGAATTCCAGCGATGGCTGGTCGATGCGAATTCCACACCCTGCTCGCACCGACCACAGTGCTGACGTAAGTGGTAGACTGATAATAGTTTAGTCTCCTTTGGGCATCAAGCTAACAGTTGGAGATTTTCGTGGTTTTCCTCTTCATGTAACGCAAATGCGTATTAGTTTCCCAAAAAGTCATCTTCAAAGGTAAATTTCTCCACGACAGCCCTTGTCTTTTGGGATCAGAACGGTCATACCCTTTCACCATGTAAAAGTTCATGCGTGCATTTCTGTCGGCTACACAGGCTACATTATAATCCTGTCATTCACATTAATAATACAGCTATACCCATTGCTGAGGAAACAAAAATTTTTGGGAGTAATTTTCGACAAGAAGTTGACATTTGAGTCTCATATCAAGCAGTTACGAAAACGTTGTGAGAAAACTATGAACATGTTACGTGTCACTTCAAATACGCAATGGGGTGCAGATGGTATCCCCTTACTACGGATATATCAGGCACTTATACTATCACGTATTGATTACGCTTGTTCAGTATATGGCGCTGGCACTGCTTCTAATTCCTAGATGTTTCCTAAATATTTGATCGATAAATATATTTATTAATTTCATGCTTCACGTGGTGGACAAAACAGTGGATTTTTCAAAAGCTTAATAATTATCTTTTTATGTTCGTACTTTCAGTTTAGTACATAGAAAGAAATCGTGTATTCTTTTTACACTATCTGGTTGAAAGTGTCTAGATTTTTGCTTCATCATGATGAGGGGATATTTCTGTTGATTGGGTTTGGTACCCTCAGTTCGTGTGGTTGAAAATATGAACTCTGAGATGTATGTCGGCATTTTAGACAATCATGTTTCCATGACAATATTTCGGGGAAGGCCCATTTTAATCCGGCTGGTTGACTGCTCCATTCACAAGCAGAGACGGGCGCAGCCATGGTGTGACGAAATAGGAGTTCAAAAACAGAACTGGCTTTCTGAAAGTTCTGATTTAAATTCCATAGAACACCGGTGGTACGAATTAGAACGCAGATTACGTAGCCAGCCAAATCCACCATCCTCAATACCAGAACTAACTTCAACTGGACGCTTGGAGCTCGGAAGTTAATTGATTCACTAGTTAAAAACTGATGGAAAGCTCCTCCATCTATACAGAAGGAGGATCATCATCATAAATCAGGACTCTTTGGGTTCGTATCCCAGTGTGCTCCGACACTTTTAGCCAGACAGAGTATTGGTATGATAATTAGTTTGTTTCTTATGTTGAAGAAGAAGAGTTAAAGTTTTTATACACTATTTTATCTTACCTGGCTGACAGTCATCGATGTTAATTTCACACTGTTTTCCAGAAAACCCCTCTGGGCAGGAACACTCGTATCCTCCTGGTACCACTTTGCAACTTCCATTATTTAAGCAGTGATCCTCTTCGCAATAATACTTTGTCTCTTCACAATTTCTTCCGAAGTATCCCAGACTGCAGATGCACGAATAATCATTTCCCACTGGAACACACTTGGAACCATTTGCGCAGGGGTGCTGTTCTTCGCAAACATTTATAACTAACAAGGAATAAAATACATCTATCATTTAGCACGATTAAGCTCGAATCATACATTAAAATGGTTCGTGAACGAGAAAAAATTACCTTCACAATTCCCTACAGAGCCTTTCATTCGTGTGCTAGTGCCATTGGGACAAATTGTGCAATTCTTTTGTTCACTGTGAGGTTGATAAAATCCGAAATCACACGGAATGCAAGGTTCTAATCCTGTATCTGAATAAAATCCCGGTTTGCATGAAACTAAAGGGGAAAAAAATCATTATATCATTAGTTTATGCTATTATCAATGGTATAATTAATTAAAAAAGCATGAATTTATGAGCGTTACTTAATTAAAAGTGATCCTATGTGTGATCAAGTTAAAAATATAGCAGCGATAGTAGCGCTGCTATTAAGGTTTATAAAGAAATGTATGGGAGTGTACCGCAGATTGCTTATTACTGTTAAACTATTTCACGTGAAAGCATTTAAAGTGGATGTAAATTCGTTCTAAAGATAGATGCATCCAGAACAGAACAAATATCGTACAACATTTAGCGAGATAAAGTGATTGCACTGTTGTTTTACTTCAGTAGAGTGCTAAACTGATGTAAGGAATCGTAACTCTTCGATTACCCAGAATCATTTCATAAACTACAGCAACGGATTAATCTGAGATCCTGGTATTTGTTTAAAGCCATAAGAAGTTGGAGGTTAAGGGAACAAATTCGAACTAAAAAATATTTTGGAATAACAAACTGGCTCGTGTAAACATGAATAAATAATTCGTAATCATTTATAATTCCCTTACGTTTAATATAAGCCAATTTCTTACTTAAATCCATTTCAAACATATGTGCAAATTAAGTTCTCCCGCCAAGTTCGTCTCCTTAATGTACTGAAGTAGTTACTAAATTCTAAAGTTGTGTATAGCCACTATATTTAAAAATATGTAGTTGTAGTTAACTACGTTTGTAACAAAGTTGTTGTAGTCGTTGTAAACTACAAAGATAATGCAGTTTTTCGAACAACTGCCCTAGATTAATGTAACTCGTGTAATTATTAATGTAAGTCAAACGTAGAAGCTAGATAAATTTAAATCGCATCGAATGAAGAAAATAAACATCACTTACTTGTACAATCCAATGAGCTGTTAGAGCCGACTTTCCATGTTTGCAGACCATGCGGGCATTTGGCGCACTCTTGACTTCTTGGTGATTCTTGAAAAGTGTTGAGAGGACATGGAAAGCAAGGCTCAAATGAGGTTTTGGAATAATATCCGGGAGGACAAGGAGCTTAACGGAGAAAAATAATTTATCGTAAGTAACTTAGATCATTTACAAGCAACGATAATGCTATTGTGAATGACAGAAACGGGTGGTTGTTGACTTCCACCGGTAAATGTTAGCAGTGACATAGTCGCTTTGGTGAAGGCCCTAAATATATACTAGGTCTAGTTCAGTACCACTGCCCGGTGTACCCTACATCAATGTTTTTTTAAGGTTAAGTGCCATTGCCCGGTCTGCATTTAACCGATACTCCGAACACTGTTGTTTCTCCTAAGCAGATCTATCCTCAGCAGACATTAATATAACGAATAAATATAATGATACCAACGAATAAATTACTATCGAATCGGAGGTAACAAATATTTCCCAAGCGACTATGTGATTGTTATTCACGGTAACTATATTTTGTATGAAACTGAATAAAGTAGGAAATTTATTTCCATTTCGTCAATTAAAATAAGGGCAATTGACCTACGGATAGCACAATTGCCCTTCTTAATTGAGCACAGGATATTTGACGACATTCATTTTTCTACCAATCGTATTTTCACTGCACACTTAAAAAGCTCTTCTCGGTTAAAATTTCTGTGAGGCAGTGTTAAAAAACTTTTAAATTGATTTTGAGAGAGTAAATATTTAAATGTGAGGTATGAAATGGCGTACAAAGCACACTTCGTAATTTTACTTAGATTCGTTTAATTTTGAAGACAGAATCAAACATTTGAATGGAACGGTCGTTACATATGCGTACCTTCTTCATTGTTTAGGAGCCTTCTGATTGAGCAGGAAAAGATTTCAGATGTTCTCCGGCAACGGGGTCTTTCTGACCTGGTGCAGACTTTCCTACACCAGGATGATGAGTAACAAAAACTGTTCCTGTCTAATTTTATACACTTTATATCTTATTAACCTACATATCGTTTTAATTTATTTTGTGACATTTTGTATCGTATTAACACTTTTATCTGATTTTATTCAGTTTTGAATGTTAGGTACTTTTTTTTTTAACAATTTCGTGTATTTTAATAGAATAAATTTGTACTACTACATACACCGAAGAGCCATTAGATTATGACCACCCGGCTAATAACATGTAGGACCACCTTTAGCCCTCAAAACTGATAGCACCCGCCGTGGCATTGATTCCACAAGGTGCTGATAGGTAGGGATTGTTCTATGAGGATTATAGGCCCTAATGTGCCCCATGAAAACATTGTTCCTGGGCGAGCCTATTGTTACAGATGGAGGGTGGTCATAATGTAATGGCTTTTCGGTGTATATTGCCCCTTTGATTTGTTTTAAAAACCATTTGTTTGGCGCAGCATGCACCTTGAGGCATTAAACTTTACATTCAATTCAATTCATTTCCTAATACTGTACTCTCATGTATAAACTGAAAAATGGTATATCTATTTAAGATAGATACCTACAGTTGAATGAAAAAGGTTACCTTTGCAATCCCTGAAAGATTTGCTTCTTGTCTGGTAGGTAGTGTACCCAACTGGACACGGTAAACAATATAATAATCCTTCCTTCTCCTGGTAAGTAGAAGCTGGACAATCCATACAAGAGTCACTGATATCATCTTTATATGTACCGGCTGGACAGTTAACTAAAATAATAAATAGAATGCAGATAGTCCTTATAAAAGGTACACAGTTAAAAATGAGTACTCAAATGTCACGAAGCCGTTTCCTGGTAAATGCTTCGAAGGAAGCTTTCGTCAAAGTGTCGAAATAACTATCGACACTTCTTCGAGGAAACGAATGTCGTCAAAATTAAAGAAATATTTCGTCATTCTATTTTTTCCGAAAAAAAGAAGGAAAAAAAGTCTCGAATGATCATTTTATCGATAGGTGGGTCAATGTCACCCAAACAACTCAAGAAAGGCTGATAGAACAAAGAGATAAATGACACGCATGCGCGAAGTGGGATTCGAACCCGGGATCTTCATAGTATGAGGCAAACTCCTTGACCACCATACAGCTTCATCGTGACTTTAATTTAGAATATCTAGTCTTCATTCTTGTTAACAATCTCCCACAATGCACTGCGATGAGGTTTCGAGTTGAGGAAATACATATTTTCCTCGTATATTAGAGAGTTTCGCGTTTCGTCACAAATGACTTGATATTGTGACGAAATGATTCTCAAAATTCGCGAAATTCAACTTTAAGATTGCAGTTTTATTTCTGACAGTGTATTAAGCATCCTTAGTATTTATTAGTTATAAATCTTTTTTAAAAATGTGTGTAAAAATGTAAGTGCATTAGGGCTCACAAACTAATATTTGAGAAAAGAAGATACAAAAACACTATCGAATTATTAAGAGTCACTACTAAAAAATGCTGTGGGTTAAGACATCAAGAACCTGTTTGATTGTCGAAAAAGTGAGAAGTTGGAAAGAGATCAACATAAATAACACCAAGTTTCAACGGGACATCAAACTGGTTTTGACGCTTTGTTCTTTTTCACAAAAAGTAATTCTGCAGATTCTGATGATGGTTTTTTATGCAGTACGTCTCATAAATATGAATTCATTTTATTTAAATCCATAATAGAATCAAAGCAAGTGTAATTTCAATTTATGTCATCAATCATAAGTATCTTTGTATTGATCTCTTCAACTATTTATAATATTAAATAAGCATTTTAAGAAATCATTGAAATTATTTACTGACTACTTTTTATGATTTTTTTAAAAATATTATGAACAATGAAAAATGACAATTCTTTTTTGAAAACTATTTCCAACCCTACCCAGAAGTTAGTACCTATTAAATGCGGTTTTCTCTCAATCATAATTACACGCATGCGCGAAACGGGATCTTCCTGGTATGAGGGGGCGAAAACCTGGTTTATTGTAAGCTTGTAAGCAAATAAATAAGTACAATTACGGAAAAGCGTAGCAGAAACATAAAGTAAAAAAAAAAGAGGGGGAGAACACTCAGAATAACTTTTGATTTAGTGATCTGATTTTCACGATCTAGCAATCTTAATGCTTTGCAAGTGGGACCACGAATACGCGAACTAATTAGTGCAGACGATATTTTAAGTCACGAAAACAGGCACAGGAACTCACCTTTCTGCGCAAGCATACCGTCGAAAATCTAAATCCGTCGAAAAAAGAAATATTTTCGACGGATTAAGATTCTTGACTCTCAAAATATTTCTCAGAGCCGCCATCTGAGAAATAGGTAATGAGAACATTTGGTTCCCTTAACGTTAATTTTACTTTTGGCGTACCTAATCTCTAGAACTACTTAAGCAAAAAAACTTTTACATGCAATTATCAAATTCCTTTATCCAAAAATAATTCCACGCAAAAATATTTTTTTTGCAATTATTAATTATTTTTTATTATTTATTTAAAAATGCTAAAAAAATTGAATTAAGAGGTATATACGAAGTTTAACATCATTTTAAAGAATGTAACTTTAAGAAGAAAAAAATCGGAAATTCGAAAGAAATCGTTACAATAGTTTCTAAGAAATCAAACTTTAAATAAACAAATTAAAAATTTAAAACAAAAGAAAAAAAAAGTCGGAAATTATGGTACAGATTTTATACAAATTTTGCATTTTGGTATAAAAAATTACTTTTTTCAAAATATTCTAAAAACTTTTATACATTACAATTCAAATTGTTTTCGAATATTATTAAATAAAATAGATATAAATTTATTTTTTACGAGTTAAAAAAATAAAATTAAAATTTATTTTTTAAAATTTATTTATGAAAAAGAAATTTTTTTACGTAGAGTTATCTTTGGATAAGCGAGTTTTACAATTGTTTACCGAAATTTTCCAAAACCGCTTAAAATCTTTGGTGGCATGGCGAATGACGTAAAACGTAAAATGAATGTAAAGGGATTTACCATTTTTAGGTTCAGGAATACAAATCCGAAGAAAAAAGGTATGTTTATTCAGAGAAAGTATGTTTTTTGATCATGATTTAGTAACTTAAAATATCGCCTACCTTGAGGCCAATAGTCTTATATTAGCCTTATATTAAGTAACATATGTGAGGGCACCCCTTTAAACCATTAAGATTGAATCTCAATACCTTAACATCCGATAAATAGAACAAAAGTTATTCAAGGCGTACTGTTTCTTTCTACATTCGGCTCCCTATTATGTCTGCCATTATTAAGCTTTATCGCACATAAAATAATGCTTTTTTGCGTTAAAATTTGTATAACTATTAATATGCCTTAACAATTATTCCTGACTGTTCGGTTAAATATTGGCCATTCAGTATCCCCAATGCTGATTAAGAAACTGATACAAAATGCCCATAAGAAGAAAAACTACTGTTTTTCTTTTAAAAATAAAACGCATTTCCGACCTTTTATTTTATTATTATTATTTTGTTTTACAGTTTGAAAAGTTATTGTAACATTTTTAATCTTTTATTAGTTTGACATATTTTTAATCTGAAAAAAATAGCAAAAATTATGTATGGATTTGGATGATTTTTATTTAAATAAAAAATATTTTGCTAAGTAAGTGGTTTATTTTGAAACTCACGAGTTTTTTAGATGTTTGTCATCTTTAATTTACAGATAATTCATATTCATCAAAAGGGTCGATTAAAATTAAGAAAAAAGTTTAAGTAAAAAGCGTGTAAAAATTGGCTTTTTTGTTTTATTTATTTATTCAATTAATTTTTTTTTCTTTTTTTGCAACACGCTCACTAGATGCGTTTGAATTACTATGAGAATAAGTAGGGAAAAAAAAATACTTACTGCAGGTATCGTTAATCCTCAGTTGCCCTGCTCTGCAAATGGCTTCCAAGCGATAATTTATTTGCGGATTTTGGATGGATGGAATACTGTAAACTTCTCTCGCATTCTCTGATGCAACAGCAAGAACTTCTTCCAATATCTGATTCATCGAATTTGCGTCAATCTTTTAAAAGACATAAGGTATTTATTTTAAACTATACACACAGAACCACCCTCCACTTTCGGAGAAAAGAAAACTTATAGATATAGTGTGTCTAGGAATAGTAAAGTGGCTGCAAGATACGACTGCTAATAGTGCGACCTAATTAAAAACTAGCATTTTTAATCTTTTGAGCTAAACGAGATGCAGCAAAAAAAGAAATGAATTGCTTTTTTCTTGAAGTTGTGAAGAGTTAACAATTTATTAGGTGTTGATACCTTATATAAATTAATGTTAAGGAGAGAAGGCTTATAATTCGAATTCATTTGTTTCTAATTTCTTCTGAGTAATTCCTTTCTTTTATTTATTCTGATCTGACCTAAAATAAGATAATTAATTCTTAATTTCTTTAATTGCAACGGGACAAAATGACAAAAAAATTACTGGTTTTCTGTCTGTTTCTATTTTGAATGTGAAATGAGGCAAAAATAAATAGAGAGATCACCCAGAATAACGTTTATTCTAATGATTCCGTGCTAAGTGCTCCAGCTAAATAAGCTGACTTTAAATGTAGTAATTAGTGTTAACTATTAATTAATAATTATAAAATCACACACCAAAGCGTACTTTCCGTGAATGTTCACTGCGCAAAATTAAAAACGGTACACCCTGAGTAACTTTTGATATAATGATCGGATCTTTACGTTCTAGGACTCAGTCTAAATGGTTCGCAGTGATGACCTCAAATATGCTAATTAATTACTGCAGACGTTATTTCATTCATTAATAGTAGAAAATATTTTGAATTGCAAGGTATACAATTTTCTACATCATTTTTATTACTGTAATTTTACATAGAAAAATTCATACTATGAGAGAAATTGGTTGAATAGCTCCTGAGAAATTGAATTTTAAATATACGAAATTTTTAAATTTAAATTATTTAGGACTTCAGGGTGGTCCTTTTTGCGCACTGCTTATACCCTTTTTTTAAGACGGATTTAGAGTTTTTTTCATCGTTAATAATGAGAGGATCTGAAAAGTTTGATACTAATTGTTTAGTCTCTTCGAAAGTTTGGGATCCTGAATATTAACGCTTTTTACGTCATCTATGGAATATTTTCTGCAAATCAAGAAATTTTTTACAACAATAATAACATTTATTTATCCAAAGCTAATTCTGCTTAAAAATAATTTTTAATAATTGTTTATTACTTAGGAACATTTAATAATGGTTGAAAAAAAGCATTCCACATT
This sequence comes from Parasteatoda tepidariorum, assembly GCF_043381705.1. Classification (NCBI taxonomy): domain Eukaryota; kingdom Metazoa; phylum Arthropoda; class Arachnida; order Araneae; family Theridiidae; genus Parasteatoda; species Parasteatoda tepidariorum. The sequence continues at coordinate 89,974,358 of NC_092206.1, read as the reverse complement.
TTTTGCAAAACTATGCAGTAAGAAATTTTTGAATAATTTTAGTAAATAGCTTAAATTTTAAAATAATAATAAATTTAAAAATTTATTGAATAATGATAAAAAAATTTAATTTTATAAAGTATGCCATATGTGTTATTAATTTGAAGTGCGTAATTTTAAATAACAAAATGTAAAGTTTGATCAAAATAGGCCAAGTAGTTTTTGAGTTATTTTAATTTTGATATCGTCGCAGTTTTAAATTTTTATTTCTCAATAACTGTTTGACCCATTTTTTTTCAAGTTTTATATTTCCTCTTGAAAAATTACCTAGTTAAAAATTAATTGATAAATTTGTTTACCTTACCAATCAAAATATTTTCGGTTATTGAAATAAAATTGGTTAAATTGTTTTGGTTCAATAAAATAATAAAATATTAATAATTTTTATTAAGAAACATTTTGTATGAAATTATTCTAGGATAAACGATATTTAGATTTCAATGAAAAACGTTTCCAGGTAAATTTTCTGAGACAGGGTGATATATGTAAGAAGGAAAATCCCCCATGTAGCATGATAAGTACCTAAATATTTGGGCGTGTACGTACCTGGATATTACCTAAATATTTACGTACGTAAATATTTGGGAAAAAAGGTAAAATCAATACCTTTCATAAGTAATTTAAATTATGTCTACTTTTACTACAATTTGACATTAAAGTCTTACATAAAGTTTTACAAAGCTTTATATAAGTGTTTAATATTGGTAAAATGGACAAAACATTTATGTCCAATCAACAAAATTTAAAATATCAAACTCTTTTTTTTAAATGTAGTAGAATAATTTTGATAAAATATACATAAATAAAACGAGTTTTTTTTTACAAATTTATTTACGTTAATTTTACTTATATTTCATATCCATTTTTACTATAAGTAAACCATTACGTTTCACGTAAACTTATGTTTTTAATATACGTAGACTATGATCCGCAAAACTAATGTCCGACCAACAAAAGAATTGACATAAATAATTAATACAAATTGCTTATGCTTTCTTACCAAGTAAAAAAATTTCGATAAAATATGCGTAAATAAAACTATATTTTTTTATGTATTTCTTTAAGTTAATTTTACTTAAATTTAATATCTACTTTTAGCTACAATTTGACTTTTAAGTTTGACGTAAATTTTACGTTTTTAATATGCGTATAATTCACACAAAATTAATGTAAAACAAAATTAATAACGACGTAAATAATCAATACAAATAGCGTACGCATTTTTTACCGAGAAAAAAGATGGCGATAAAATATACGTGAATAAAACGAGTGTTTTTTACGGATTTATTTACGTTAATTTTACTTATATTTGATATCCATATTTTGCTATAATTTGACGCTTAAGTTTTACGAAAATTTTACTTTTTTAATATGCGCATAAATTACACAAAATTAATGTCCAAATAACTGAGGAATTAACGTAAATAATTAGTAAAAATATCATAAATAAAAGATTTTCTTGCGCACTTATTTATGTTAATTTCACTTACTAGTGGGCTGCGCCCCCTGCTCACTGACGCTCGCCAACCCCCGAAAATTGCTACGCAATCTTATATGGTTTGCTTCGCAAACCAAGCTCGCTTCACTCGCTTCTAGCTTAGGTACAGTGCAAATGCACAAAATTCTAAGAATTCAAAACAATCATTCAAATCCATACGACAACCTTTTTTTTAAAAAAAATTACATCTTTTTAGTAAATACTAAGTCATTAAAATAAATTTGAATTCAAATAAATGACATGTAATTCGTTAAACCTATTAGAAATGTGCTGTAATCTTAAGATAAAATTTCTAAAACTGATATCCCTTTAAAAAGGTTAAAATTTTGGCTATAATTAAGTCTATTAAAAATTTAAATAAGANTTTACGAAAATTTTACTTTTTTAATATGCGCATAAATTACGCAAAATGAATGTCCAAATAACTAAGGAATTAACGTAAATAATTAGTAAAAATATCATAAATAAAAGATATTTTTACGCACTTATCTATGTTAATTTCACTTATATTTAATATCCATTTTTTGCAATAATTTGACCTTCACGTTTTTTTAGCGAAAGTATTATCTACGCAAAATTAATGTTCAAATAACGAAGCAATCAACGTAAATAATTTGCATAAATAGAGTATTTTTCTCCTTACCTAGTAAAGAGAAAAATAGAGTATTTTTCTCTTTACCTAGTAAAGAGATTTCGATAAAATATGCGTAAATAAAACTATTTTTTTTTTATGTATTTATATACGTTAATTTTACATACATATTTTGCCTGAATTTTTTTAGTGTAAAATCTCCTCAAAAATTTATGTTGCTGTTGTTGTTTCTAATGCAACATGCCATATTAGCAAGCCTGCTTGGTGAAACTGAGCAAATTTAAGAGTGTGCGTTTCTTGTTTTTCAGTGGCGCCATCTATAGCCAAGAATTCGACGAACAAAAATTTAAAATAATAGAAGCATTCTAAAAAAATTTTATAAACGTGCTTTTGATCTCATTTTTTTATTAAAACAATTAAGAAACGGAAACTTACACTATTCTCCACATTGTCATCCAATTCTACAGAGGGTTGCAATTTGACATCAAACGATATTTTTAGAAGATTCTCAGTACTTCTCTTACTTCTCTTCTTCCTTGAGATATCGGGTACGCATTCTACGCGTACATTTTCTGGAAGGCAACTATCAGCAGCGGGGCAGATAAATCCAGGAAGCAACATATCAAAAGGCTGCACAAATAGGTAAGTATTTCAATTTAAATAAGAATACAAATAAATTTAAATGGCAAATATTCAAAATGCAGAAAATTTTTAACCCACAAAATAGTAAAGGTGGACACCAACCAGAAAATTTTTCAAAATCCCAATTTTTTACTTAAACAGAGATCTGTATAACAAAAATTTAGGTAAATTGATGAAGCCTTTACAACAGAGGTGTCAAACTCAATTTTGCAGAGGGCCATATATTAAATTTAGTATATGTAGGCGGGCCAGATGCAAATAAAAAAAAATGTACTGAAATATTATAAAATTTGATTTATCTAATTATATAGTTTATAATATACGGTTGTTAAAAATCATATTAAAGTTATAAAAGATGGTAATTATTTTGAGCTCGAGGATCCAGATACCTGACTTCTCTTGTTTTTGACAAGCTCATTGATGTCCGGTTTCATATTTGTTATAATTTTTTTAAGAATTGATTGGAGATGTTCATTCGTAAGTCTTGCGCGATGTTTGTTCTTATTTATTTTCAGAACGGAAAACATCTGCTCACATAAATAGGTGCTACCAAACATGCACAGAATGCGTGCTGCATACTTTTTTAATTCCGGGTAGTTATACAACTCTTGAAATATTGTGTATAAAATGTAAGAGCGTTAACCTTTCTAAATTTTTCTTTCAAATTACTGTCCGATTGAAGATTTATCAACTCCATTTGCAAATGAACTGGTGTCTGTGAAGCTTCAAAATTGAATGGATTGTTGAAAACTGGGAATTCAGTTTCATTCATTTTGTGGAAGTCTTCAAAACGATTGTTGAATTCCGTGATCAGATTTTGCAGAAGTTGAGAATATTGATCCAATTTTTTTTTGGCTCACTGTGCCAAATGATTTTAAATGAGGGATGATCCAAAGTTTGATTTTTTACCTCATTTTCCCACAGCCTCAACTTTGTTTCAAAGGCTTGAATACATGAATACATTTGAGTGACAATCAGATTTTTACCCTGTAACTTTACATTCAGATCAGTCAAGTGTTAATTCATATCTACCAAAAAGGCACAATCAATCCACCAGTCATTGTCATAATCAATTGGGTTGCCATTTTCTAACATGAAAGCATGAATGGGGTCACGTAATGGAGATAATCTTTCTAAAACTACTCCTCGACTGAGCCAACGAACTTCGGTGAAATAAGGGACAATTCAAATCTTGTAAAAACTGCCTGAACTGTCGGTGATTTAGTCCTCTGCTCCTTATAAAATTTACTATTTTAATTATAAGTTTCATGACATGGTCCATTTTTAAATATTTGGATGCCAATGATTCCTGATGAGTTATACAGGGAAATCCCACAAAATTCCCTAATGTTTTCTGTTTTAATTTAGTTACAACAACCGAATATTTGCCACCCATGGCAGGAGCGCCATCCGTAGTTGGGCTGCTAAGTATATTCCATTCGAAGATTCCGCTTGTTGCTAAGAAATAGCGTGACTGTCTCTCTCTCTCGCTTGTCTAGGCACACACTGCCCGTGAAATTACTTATAAATGTAGTGTGCACATTTTAATCGAGTGAGGTCTATAAAAGCTCTAAAAAACACGATTCTTCTTTCTGTGACACATCGTGATCGCGGGCCGTATTGATACGAACCGGGGGCCGGATGTGGCCCGCGGGCAGTATCTTTGACATGACTGCTTTACAATTTATTTTATCGTAAAAATTTACCATTTTTAATTCATTTCTCCATAAAATTTTATTTTAACTATTACACTCACATTATAATTTATTTTAATTATTACACTCACAAAGTATTAAATTGCATCTTTCCATAAAATCACACCTCCAAGGGNGTATAACAAAAATTAAGGTAAATTGATGAAGCCTTTAATTTATTTTATAGTAAAAATTTACCATTTTTAATTTTTTTCTCCATAAAATTTTATTTTAACTATTACACTCACATTATAATTTATTTTAATTATTACACTCACAAAGTATTAAATTGCATCTTTCCATAAAATCTCACCTCCAGGGGCACTCACTTGTGTGACGGGCACGGGGCACCCAGGGTCCCAATTTGGACGTGAGCATACTTCTATTTCTCTCTTGCAACGATCTTGTTTTGAGATTCCGACTTTTACTAAATAATTGCTTTATAACCTAATGAGCGAACATTTTTTTTTATTTACTTTCATATTCTGGTTATCATTTAGAAATCATGTCGTCTTAGACTTTTGATTATCTCTTATTATTGTTGCGTTTATATATTTCTTACGTTTGTAGCACTTCTTTATTTGTTATTAATTTTTACCTTTCACATGTTTTTTTTTTCCTTTTAATTTTTTATAAATGTCGTTGAACAACCGACCCAATTTCGGATTTACCACAATGTTCAACTTCATAGTCTTGTGATTTTGAACCCAATCCAGAAGACAGGGGAACTCCTGCATCTAGTATTGGAAGGAATTTGCCTTCGTGGAGAACTCTTTGATAGAGTTAACCCGCATTCGCGTTACATGAAGGGGAAGACCACGAAAAACTCCCACGTTTAGTCTGAAGGCAAGGGGACTCTAACTCATGATCCGTCTATCAATGATGATATTTTACGTCAGCACTGTGGTTGGTGTGAGAAGGGTGTTGAATTTGTATCTACCAGCCATCGGTGGGATCCGAACCCGGTACACTTCATTGGAAGACACATGCTCTATTCCCTGATAATCCGTAGAATTTAATTCATTGGACCAATGAAAGGAATTAAAGAGCCTTAAAAAAACTTAAAGAATTACTTTGAGATTTCGAAGGAACTTTTTCTTCATCTTGTTGATAGCTTCTTCACTGCAATCATTGACAGGAAAGCTGAGATCGATTGAAGCATTCACAACATTCATCTTTTGTATTTCTGTGTGTGAAACGGTTTGTTTAGATTCAAATAACTAGACAAAAAAGATTTTTTTTTAAAGAAATTGACTCACTTGTGCAATCAGGTACGGGCATTTTAAATGATACATCTAGTAACTGGAATGGGACCCATTTTCCTGTTTTCGTCGAACTGCTGCCAGTCTGTAAACATTCGAACACAGCTGGAACATCTTCTTTAGAAGCAAAGTGATAACCCTCGTTGCACTGAACGCTGCATAAACGGCCCTGCTGCCATGTGTCACAAGTGACCATCCCGTTCAATGGACGTTTAAAATATGGACATGGATAGGCTATGTATAAAAACATAAGCACACATTTTAAATATTTTTATAGTTGTTACTGTGAATGACCGAAACGTTTGGTGGTTGACTTCTACCGGTGAATGTTGACAATTTCACTTTGGTAAATGTCCGAAATATATACTAGTTCTAGTTAAGTGACACTGCCCGGTATACATTTGCCCGGTATACCCAACACGGATGTTTCTCTTAATCTATCCTCAGCAGATATTTAAATATCGAATAAATATAGTAGTATCAACGAATTAATTAATGTCAAATCAGATATAACAAATATTTCGGACATTTACCAAAGCGACTATGTAATTGTTGACATTCACCGGTGAAAGTCGACATTCTCTTGATTTTGGTCATTCACTGTAACATAGTCATTTGAAATTTACGGTAAGCAGAATCAACTGTTTCAGGCTTTTAGAGTATGGTTTTTAACATAGTTTAAAAATCTGGCCGGATCTTACATTTACAATGATTAGAATGTTCGTACCTGAATTCAAAAGATTAATAATAACTTCAGTTTAATATATAATGATTAAAACTTATTAGAATTTAATCAGGTAACTTATTCAGTAATTCAATAGAGAAAAAAATTTCATTTTTGATACATTTTAAAAACCGTTTTGCATCAGTTGATACGCTTCATATTTGAATGTATGATTGAGGGGAACAGTTAATAGAAACCAGAGTCAAAATTTTTGATGGTTTCCCATTGATAAACCAACATAATCTTGACATGGTAACCATCATTAATTCCATCCTGAACTACTATATTTTTGATGGTAACCAAGATAAGTAAACATCATCCCAATGTAGGAATTCGGGCTGTTTTATGATGGTCCAACATAAAAATAGCAACTTGTATTAATGGTTTGCTCATAATAATAAGTGCTATAAGAAATTGCTATAAGAAATTTCCGTAGTTTCTTAGAAATAAAATGTTGGAACAATCAAGAACTACCATCAAAAATTGTTTTGATGGTATATTCTTGCTGAACCAGCAATAATTATTATTAAACCACCATGGACCATGACGAGTTTTCATCATAGTATCTTATAAATCAAATGTTGGAGCTATCAGGGACAACCATCATCCCAATGTAGGAATTTGGACTGATTTATGATGGTCCAACTTTAAAAAAAATAAAATTGGTTTGATAGTATATTCCTGAGAACCAACAGAATTCCCAGTAAATTATCATGGACCATCACGGATTGTTGGTCCATGAGAATCAAACGTCTCTTGATGGTTAATCATAATATTAAAGTAGCATTTTCCATCATGGAGTGATGGATTTTTGTTGGCATATGAAAAACCATGAACGCATAATATAAAATATTGAATGATGATGACCATCAAATGAGGTTGGACCATCACGAATCGCAAAAAATTTTGATGGTTTATGTTGGTTCCATCACGAATCGCAATGGAACCAACATAAACCATCAAAATGCTTTAAAAGAACCATCAAGAATTTTGACTACGGAACTCTTTAGTCAAAACTAGGCCAAAAACAGACGATTGCTACTGATACTATAAGCAAATTGAAAATTATTTTTACACATTCTAACTTTCCCATTTTTCAACGCGTGATTGATTCTTAGAATAATAAATAGACTCTTTATTGTTTCATTTTCAATGTAAGCATTTGCCTCAATCTTCGCATCAAAGAAATAAGTACTGCCTGTAGTAGTACAACGTTACGAGATGTGCTCGTTATTGAGTGTGAAAGAAAATCTTTTGTCTCCTTTGATGTTGAACTAGATTAAGGCAAAGATTTATATTTTGCTAATAAGTTCGGTTAACTTTTCTTCGCCACAAAATGAAAATCACGCGTTGTCTTAAACGTGCATTTGTTTTATTATTGTTTTTTATGCTTTGAGTTTATGAGTGATATCAACTTAACAAGCATTTTTACCAAAAAAGTTGTATAACTTGAGCTGTAAACCATCTGTCGAGAATTCCCACTATAGCTGTCTTCTGCGCATGTTGTTTTGGTGCGCCCACAGCGCCACCAGTTGATGTTAAGATCTCTATGATGTCGAGTGAGCTTTTTTAGCTCCGTAAATGATTGAAACTTAATTGTTATCTTCTTTTTGTTTGTGTTTTCTAATTCCGTTATTATTAAAGTGATTGTATATAAAACATGTTAGAGTCTTTTATAACTTTACAAATTGATATTTATTACCCTCTAACTAACAGTGGCAGTCCTGGAGAACGGCGTAAGTAGAACTTACCTTGATTCATAGAAATAGTTTTCTTCAGTTTTTGCTTAAAAATTGACACCATCTTTGATTATGTGAGCCGTGATGGTTCAGAGGATAGAGCGTCTGCATTCCAATGAGGTGTACCAGGTTCAAATCCCAGCAATGGCTGGTAGATACGAATTCCGCAGCCGACTTGCACCGACACAGTGTTGCCGCAAAATGTCCTCAGTGGTAAGCGAATCATGGGTTAGACGCTCCTTGCCGTTAGTGGTTTTCCTCTCCATCTAACGCAAACGCGTGTTAATTCCATAAAAAAAGTCCTCCACGAAGAAAAATTTCCTCCAATACTTGATCCAGGAGCTCAAAATTACAAGGTTACGGAGTTGAACATTAGTAGTCGTAAATCCAAAAAATTGAGTCGGCTGTTCAACCCAGGGCTAAAGAGAATAGAAGGGCTGGTTCACTCCTTTGAAGTATCTCTCGCCGCGCCGATCCTCCGACGTCACTCTAGTGACGTCACTTTGGCGCAAAGCTCACACTTTTACTTCAAGAACGGAGCAATTGGCCTTACTAGCTCTAACTAATATTGGATCATTTCTTTTTGCGAGATATTGTAAGGCATTTGTTATTTTCTATAATGACTTTCCTCAGTTTTTGCAGTGAATTTACAAGAATTTAAAACTATTATCGAAATGCCAGTTTGCGCGATTGCAACTTGCAAAAATTCTGATATAAAAACAAAAGGAAAAAGTATAATTTTTCGCGTGTTCCCTAAAGTAAATGAACAACTATGTAAAGAATGGATTCCGAAATGACACAGTTAATATAAAACAGCAATACGTTTATTCTGTCGTAAAGAACTTTTATAAAAATTCATTATCTAAATAGAAACCGCCTCGTTACTTCATAAAGAAAGGCAGGTGAAAAGAATTAAAAAATAGATAAAGTCAAAGAAAATTAAAATGTAAGTAAAAAGTATAAATAAAATATATAGTATATAGTTGAAATTCTCCTAATTTCATAACATATTTTTTAATGTAGTTATTCTAAATATTTATGATTTTTTTTAAAAATTATATTCTCTTCAATTTAAATATCTATAAATTATATCATCGTAAATTTAAATGTCTATAAACAATTGTAAAATTTCTAATGTCATTATGAACCTAAATTATTATTTTGTTTCAGTAATTAGCGTTTAAGGTTGATGTTTCCTAATGATTAAGTATGAACAAATTGCTATTAACGACATATTTTAAAATCAGGGATTCTAAATTTAACTTAACTTATCTTTATAAAAGAATATGTAGATAAAAAAAGTGTCGATATATGCCTTCATTTTTCTTAATAGTTAAAGTTAAAACTGAACTTTTTAAAATAAAGTATTTATCGTGTCATTTTCACCAACTAGCAAAACATTTTTATAAGTTTAAAATGGTATTTTTTTAATATAATAACCAAGAAAGTTTTTTTTGAACTATGTTTATGAACGGAAATAATGTGTTAATTACGTAAAGTTTGAAGGCTAATAACCAGAAAAAGTCTAACTTATTTTTACAAGAGAAAGATGCAAAGTTATCATATCTTTGCTTGCGATCTCCGAGATCTGTGGACACAGTGACGTCATGAGGAGGGAAATCGTAGCTTCAGTTCTAAGAGCGGAGTGAACTAGCCCTTGTATTCTCTTTAGCCCTGGTTCAACCACTGTTATAAAATAAAATTAAATAAAACGTTGCTAACTCATCAGTTGCAAGTAGAACTTTTTTTCTTTGTTTAGTTAGTTTTATTATGCAGTGAAAATTCCCTTTTTAGATTTTTAAAAACAATTCGTTTGCTAGACTTTTAAATCTCAACTTGATTTTTAAACGTCTTTTTAACCTCTACCTTAATTGTGGAGGATTTTCTAAAATGCACTTACGTTTTACAGTCACTGTAAAGTTGCAGTACGCTTTATTCCCTGACGGGTCTGTAACATTGTAGGATATTACATCATGTGATCCCCATGCAAATCCAGTACCGCTCTTCTTATTTGGAGGTGTCAAAGTAAAATTTCCAGAATTATCCTGATTAAAATAAAAAACAGAAAAAATGGAAATAAGTAAATTATATATGCTCTGATAACAACAGATTAAACTCACATGAATTACATTTCTCAGAATACGGTTATGAATGTAGTTAGTAAGATGGAGTCTTATACTTCAAGGTTACATTAAACTAAGTATGAGTTTGCAGTAACTTTACTAAGGTGCAACCTTGTTTCCATAGTAATGCAAAATCAAAATGTATGCAAATGTGCTTCCATTTTCCCAGCACAGGAGTTCGTTTGGATCGGAGATAAATTTTAACAGGTATTTAGACTGGAGCTTTGTATTGGAAACTATCTAAAAATGTAGCTATTTGCAGCACTCAATTACATATCAAATATCAGTGCTGTACTACAAAATACAAGCTTCAAAACCTCCGAAGGTCCGAACGCTACTGCAATCACAGGCAAAGCCACGCTCTTGTTTACAAAGGCCTAGCGACGAAATCCCGAAATTTTCGATACAATTCCAGACGATTCTCGTATAACTCAGTAAATATCGGTGTTATCGCTTTGAAACTTGAAGCTTCCAGAATTATTATTTTGATACCAAAATGGTCATATAATCACCAAGTAGTCCAACTGTCGCCAATCAAATCTTTCGTAGGAAATACGTTCGCGCTTTTTTTCGAAGCTCTGTCGCCAAGGAAAAAAAAAACCATAGTTTAAGTGCCTTACACTTGAAGTGATGTGATGATTTCAAACTATATATATAATTTTGCCGTGAAGAATTATCTAAGCTTTAGAACAAGCAAAAAACTTAAATATTTTAAAAGCATTAAAACTTTTTTAGAGATCACCAATTTGGCGAGATTTTCCAAGTTGACGAAAATTATCAAAAGTATTGCCGTATTCCCCGTTTTGGCTTATTTTTATAAGCCCAGGTAATGCAGCACTGGAGTAAGTTTTTAAAGATTAAAAAAATTAGACCACAAACGCTTTTTATTTTCACAAAACTGTGGCTCTTCTCCATATCGACGTTTTGCGCTATTTTTGAAATAAGCGTAGACAGCGCTGTCTTTAAAACTTTACTTAAAACTTGACCTAACAGTCTAGAGTAACAGTTGCAAACTTCCAGCAGTTTTAAAAATAGCATATTATTCTCCAAAAAGCATCATTTCATATTACGATGGAACCTTAGCATTATATACTCTCTTAATTACGATAGAATTATACTATTTTCTTGCAAAATTTCTTATTAAACTGATTATTTAGGGTTCGTTTGAGATATTTAGAAACATAAAGAATATTCACAAAATTATACAAATATTTACAGGTTCGTAATATGATTGTTTAACACACTTTACACTTAGCACACTCATTAGAGCTTTCAAGAAGATAAAGCGTCTAATCGTGGAACATACAGAGTACAGTGAAAGTACATATTCTGTTTCGTTTCACGGACATACAAAATTTCAAAATTTTTCAGCGGGAAAGAAAGCAAATATGTTGTTATACGTGAAAGTAAAATAACTATTTTATATTTCAGTTACAATTGCTTTTCTAGGTTATTTGAAGTGATTCGGTAACTTTTAGCACATTTATAATAATTATACTAAAAACATAACAAATAAAATGCATTATTCATTTTATTTATGTAAATATGCGCAGGCCGGCTGTATTCGAACGTGAGTTCGAATACAGCCGGCCAAAAACTCCCGGTGTAGTAAATGGTGACTGGTGCACGTTAAATCTGTCGGGTCACCAATGTCCTCCGCGTTCTCATATCAAAATAAACCTCTGGGGGTGCTGAATTGGAGATGGATCGTTCTCTGGTTCAGGTCAAAATTACGATCTGTGAACAAATGAATGGATGCATAAATGGCTCCGCCCTATAAACAGGCGTGACGTATGTGTGTGGCAGAACTCGAATTCTTAGCCATAGATGGCGTCACTGTGAACAAGAATAGTCTCACCCCCTCTGCTTAATGGTCAACGGCAACAACTACAAGGCAATACTCACATTAAATACTGGTTCATTCCAGCTAACAATCATTTCAGCGTTGTTTTCACTGAATAACTCTATATCAGATGGACAGAATAATACTGATGGAGGCTCTTTATCTAAAATAGAATTATTAAGTAATGTATTTTCTGCTTAATAACTCATAAGAATACATTTGATTTATATTATATCGCTTGACAAAACGTGTATTTACATTTTATTTTGTTTTATAACGTCTGTTGAAAGGCCGACCCAATTCTAAGTTTAAGACTATCAATTTTCAACTTCGTAGCCTAGTAAGTTTGAACCTAACCCAGAAGGCAAAGAAATTCCTGGATCAAGCAAACTAGCCTTCGTGGAGGACTTTTGATGAAACTAACCTGCATTTGCGTTACTTGGAGAGGAAAAGCTAGAAATCCTCTCACGGCTAACCAGACGACATAGGCATTCCGTCTACCACTAAGGGTATTTTGCGTCAGCATTGTGGTCGGTATGATCCGGAAACAGAATTCATATCAACTAGCTCCGCCTAGTATTCGACTGGCTCACCTCCTTGAGAAGTTAATGCTCAAGTTGTACCCATAGTTGCGAAACAGATTATAAACTATTACAGGACAAACAAGCTTCAATAAATTCACTCAACAGCTTTAAAATTTCTTTTGTTTTGAGCCATGATGGTTCAGAGGATGGAGCGTTCGCCTTCGAATGAGGTGAGCCGGGTTCGAATCCCAGCGATGGCTGGTCGATTCCAAATTTCGCATCCGGATCGTACCGACCACAATGCTGGCTTAAAATATCTTCCTTTGTAGACGGATCATGGGTTTGAATCCCCATGTCTTCGATTTAACCGTTGGAGGTTTTCGTGGTCCTCCTCTCCATGTTACGCAAATGAGGGTTATTCCATCAAAAAGTTCATGACGATGCAAATTTCTCCCAATGCTTGATCTAGGAGTTCCCTTGTCTTCTGGATTGGGCTACGGAGTTGAACATTAGTAGTCGTAAATCGAAAATTGGGTTGGCTGTTATCGGCAACGTCGGTTAAATCTTCTAACACATTTTAACATAGAAAGAAAGAATAAGATGGCGGTTGGCGGGAGGCAGCGTGCATGAAGAGTTGTCCAACAGTCGCTTCACAGGTGACGTACCTAGTGACTGTGCTTCTTGTGCGCATGCGCTGGATCTTAGTTCAAATGACACTCTGCTAAATCTGAGTATGTTGCTCATCCTGTAAGTTGTTTTTCTGGTTTAGCGTTCCACACCAAGTAGAGTCAGTTACGAAGAGTTGGACTTCTTTTCCTTTCAATATTCTTTGACAAAAAGAATGAAATTTAATCAGTCAAATATTTTCCATTCTGTTCGATAAGTTTTTGTCATGATTATGGTAATATTTAAAACTTACAGAACTTTAAGTGAGCAAAACACCATACTAAGATTTGATTTGAGATCTTATTAATGAGATTTACCATTTAAAAAGTTTTGGAATAAATGATAATTCGATAGAGCTAGGTCGTGGTATATGGAAGATGCGACATAACTTCTCAATCAAGATCCAATAATTTCATTAAAGTTTGTATGAAGTAAGAACTACCCTAGGCATTCGTCTAGACCTATGGCAGTGACTATGGTAACGAGGTATAACTATTTCAAGTAGGGGTGTAGGGTCATTGCTTAGGACGGTTTTGGCTCGGGTCCTTGAGAGAAAGGGAATCTTTTTATTCGGTCTATTGTATTAGCCCCACAGTGAAGAGAAGCTGCCCTCCCTGAAATGCGAAATTCTTGTTTACATGGCAGCAGACGTCCTCAGACTTTGGGGGGGGGGATTTCTTACCGTAGACAAACTATACGTGTTGCTGTGATAGGACGTGAGGGAACTTCTTTTGCTATTGTGATCCCTTACATGCGCCATCGTGTTATGCCAACGTTTTTAAAAATGGTACTGTGATGATGCTATCACAATGCCCTCAGTTTTCAACCTTTTGGCCTGCGCCTAAATTTCTAATATTACTTTTATGACTGAGCCTTGCACCTTTAACTTATCAATCGTAACAGCCAGCCCAACTGAATCAGTTGCCAGAATGGACTCTTATATTCCATCATTGACTCTACTTGAGAAACGAGCAATCAAAGATTTGATTTCCTTCTCTTGATGCACATAAAGTAAAGGTTATTTTTAATTGTTCCTGTTTTACCATGCATTTATGCAGTTTAGACAATCCGGTTTTTTCAGGTAATCAAGTTTTTTTTAAAATAAATTATGGATCCAGAACATTTTCTGCTGTGTTCTTAAATTTCCAAACATATGGAGCGCATATAAGGCTCAGAAGAATTCTGACCGGCAAACCTGATTTTTCGCCTCTTTCGGCCAACTCGGGAGACATTGCAGGAAGCAGCTATCAGCAGGACCTATGTCCAAGTGGCCTTGGGTTCGATCCTCTCCAGCCGAAGATTCCCTGTGTAGTAAATGGTAACTGATGCACGTTAAATCTGTCGAGTCTCGAAGTCCTCCACGTTCCTATAACAAATCGTACCTCTGGGGGTACTAATCCAGGAGTTTCCTTGTCTTCCGGATTGATTCAAAATTACACGGCTACGGAATTGAACATTAGTTGTCGTAAACCCACAAATGGGTCGGCTGTTCAACGACGGTTATAAAATTATAAAATAAGATGGCTTGAGCCATTATGACTCAGGGGATAGAGTTCCCTTTCAGTGAGGCGAACCGGGTTTGAATTCCAGCGGTGGTTTAATTCTTTTCACTCAGCTTTTTGATTTTCATGAAGAGAAAAAAATCTGCTGAAGCTGTAGTAATCTGCAGAGCACTAGAGAAATAACTTCTTATTCCACAGAAGTGCCGTATTACAGTCAAACCCCGCTATAGTGAACCTTCAAGGGACCGAAATTTCGGTTCACTATAACCAGGTTTTCACTATATCCGTACTGCAGACAATTTTAACTAATTTTTCCGAACTGCTCCCTTTTATGACACATTATTTAAATAAATGACTCATAAAAAGAATGACAAAAATGATTAAAAAACAATATGTAGTAACGAAAAATGAGTTAACTTTTATTTTTTATTACTCTTCGTCTTACGGACAAAAAATCTAGGAATGGGAAACTGAGATAGAAGAAGCAAACAAGAAAAAATGCTTATGGCTACATTCCAATCAATAGATGGTTTTATAAATCGGTATATGTATTTTACATAAAAATTTCTAACTTACCAAAAAATGAAGAAAAAAAATCAGTCAAAGACTGAAAAAAGATCATAGAATCCAATTTCCTATCTTCATTTGGCTCACTATATCCACAAAAAATAATATTATATGTGTATAGCAAGACACTGGAGTAAACATTTCATTCACTTTATCCGGGAGTTCACTATAAACCATGTTCACTATAGAGGGGTTTGACTGTAGTTGGAAGATATGGATTGCACTTACAGTTACGTGCAATGTATATGTTGCAGTGAACTACCGAAATCAAGAGAATGTCGACTTTCAAAGCTGAATGTCAGCAATTACATAGTCGTTTTGGTGAATGTCTGAAATATTTGTTATATCCGATTTGATATTAATTTATTCGTTGATATTATTATATTGATTCGATATTTTACTATCTGTTGAGGATAGATTAGAAGAAACAGCAGTGTTCGGAGTACCGGTTAAATGCATACTGGGCAGTGGCACTTCACCTTAAAAAAACATTGTCGTAGGGCATACCGGGCAGTAGCACTGAACCTTAAAAAACATTAATGTAAGTCATACTGGGCAAATATATACCGGACCGTGGCAATTAACTAGATCTATTATATATTTCGGACATTTACCAAAGCGACTATTTGATTGTCAACTTTTCACCGGTGGAAGTCAACAACTACCCATTTCTGTCATTCACAGTAACCTATGTACGAAATAGTTCGCTGAAACATTAAGTAATGATGTTTTTCGAAAATTTAATATTTTCAAGGGTAAACAGCACTTCATGTGGATGTCTTCTTTCGTTAAAAACAATAATAATCGAAGAGTCGACAACTTACCGATAACAGTAACGTTAAATGAACACGTGTTTGTCAGATTGACGCTGTCCACTGCTTTATAGACAACCTTCGTAGTGGAAATAGGGAAAGAATGCGGCATCTTCCTTATGTGTCTGGGCTCTATAATATCCACGAAACTGACGAAAATATTGTCTTGTGCGACGGGCAAATCCCAAGAAACAGAGGCAGTGCTTTTGGAAAAGTCCGTTTTAACTGTTATAGATTTAGGACAATGGATAACAGGTGGAGATACATCTAGAATAGAATACTTAAAAATCATATAAGATAAAAAATGCTCTATTATTAAATATGTATCCCGATCACCCTTCAATTACATATTTGAATGGAATAATTCCGCGATAATACATTTTGTCCCCAAAAATTCTAAAAGCCATCCATTGAGATAGAACAGTGTTTCCCAAATGTGGTACACGCACCCCTAGGGGTACGGGAACAATTTAGCGGTGGTACGCGTTCTTATGCAAAATATCTTGCAACAAACGAAAATTTCAACAAATTTTATTTAAGAACAAAGCTAGCCATGAAAATTTACGATTACATATTTTTCTATTAGCTATTTTTTTCAGAGTTAACAGCTAATAATGAGTGTTGTCAACAGCCAGTTGTGATTTATAACTTTTGTGCAATTTTTTTATAGTAAAAAATACATTCATTTTTTTATTAGTGGTGCACAGCGTTACGAAAAATTTAGAAGGGGTACACAAAAGTCATAAGTTTGGGAAACACTGAGATAGAAGATCGCGAATTATTTCGAGTATTTAAAAGGTTAGAAATATGAGACCGTAACTATCACTGTTAATACATATTTTTAATAATATATGTTAGTTTTAATGTGCATGCTCAAAATTTAAAAAAAAAAAAAAGAAGCGTAAACTCTGAATAACATTTGATCTAATGATCAGATTTTCACGTACTTGAACTCATCTTAATGANTTTTTTATGGTAAAAAATACATTAATTTTTTTATTAGTGGTACACAGCATGACGAAAAATTTAGAAAGGGTACACAAAAGTCATAAGTTTGGGAAACACTGAGATAGAAGATTGCGAATTATTTCGAGTATTTAAAAGGTTAGAAATATGAGACCGTAACTATCACTGTTAATACATATTTTTAATAATATATGTTAGTTTTAATGTGCATGCTCAAAATTTAAAAAAAAAAAAAAGAAGCGTAAACTCTGAATAACATTTGATCTAATGATCAGATTTTCACGTACTTGAACTCATCTTAATGAGGCAAAGGCCTAATCTTATATATGGTAAGTATTGAGTGCACACTATGTTTGAAATCAGACACAGAAACGTGTTTTCTCTGAATGAACATGCCTTTTCTTCGACGGATTCTCGACCCTCAAGATATTAGAAGCAATCGTAATATGGAAAACATGATCTAAATCAGGGGTTTCCAACTTACATGAGGCCGTGGGCAGCAATTAAAAACGCCAGTCAAATGGCGGGCCGCAACCTTATCAACATTTTATATAGGACTCTTTTATGTTTGAAGGAACTTCTGTCAGACTTTTGTCAAGTTGTACAAAACAAAAGTATTGAATTACAAATTAAAATAAGATGTACATTTTTACCTGAGAAATAAATTTTTTTGTATCGTTTGTTATGTTAAATTTCACCGAAACGCAGAAATTAGGTTTTTAACAAAAGAAAAGTACTTTAAACCCATATAGAATTTTTACGAAAATTGTTCGCAAAAAAATGACAACGAATGAATTTTAGTTCGCGGGCCGCAAAAAAAAGAAGGCTTCGCGGGTTACCAGTTGGTAACCACTGGTCTAAATAGTTTGGTCCGATCGAAAGCTTGAATGGCCTTAATATTAATTTTACTTTTCGTGAATTTCGCCATTTCTCTAGGAACTTTTCAAGTGAATCGGAAACATTTTACACACAATTATGAAATTCATTTATCCAAAGATAGGTTATAAAATATTTTTATCTATGTAAAATATTATTTTTAATAACAATTTTTCTTGTCTTATTCAATAACAGTCGAACATTTTTATTTAATAACCGTTTTGAATTGTAAATTATATAATTCTTTACATTAATTTCGCGTGTTCATATTCAAATTTTAAAAAAATCGGTAAAAAAATCTTAAGATATAAAATTTAAAAAAAATACTACGTTTTAAAATTGGATAACTCAGGAGAAAAGACCCTCCCCCTCTTCTCTGTTGTATAAGGTATAGGTTCTAAGGAATGTACTACGATATTTTCCAATATTTTGCAAAATTTCCACGACGCTTTCTTTTAGAACTATTTTCATTGTAGTTTTCAGTTCCAGACAATTTCCTAACTTAAAAGTTTTTTAATTCATTTGAAAATCAAGGGAGAAACGTATTTCCTTCTCCTATGACTCACCACATGGTAATGGTGAAAGCATGCGAAGTGTCGTCATAGATAGAGAGTGCTGCCACCTATAGCCCATTTCGATCTCCAATGCAAGGAGTACTGGGTCCAAACTTTCGACCCCTCTCTTGAGCAAATTATTAGGGTCAAGTATTCCAGTTCCCGTCAATTTTGAAGGCTAAGAATCCGTCTAAAAAGACTTCAGAGAAAATATGTTTTTGTGTCTGATTTAGTTTCTCAAAATAACGCTTGCACTCATTCATCAACGTAATGAAGAGGACGCCATAACGTGGAAGAAAATTTCTATCACGAATATTTTTTTTTCTTTTATTATTAATTTAAAATTTAAAGTGTAGATAAAGTGAGTTCAGACTAACCTAAAGTAAGGTATGAAGTTTCAAATGCTGAGATGAAAATTTTAAAATATACGAATGAAAATAAATGAGAAGAATGTATCTTTGGATTACGCAACGGAGAAGTTCCCTTCTAATGATTGTTTGTATTGTAATAGTTTAAAGTATTTTTTTTTCAGCTATTGAAACTTCATGACTTACTCTAGATTCGCTTGAACTCAATTTTTTTTCAGCTATTGAAACTTCATGACTTACTCTAGATTCGCCTGAACTCAATTTTTTTTTCAGCTATTGAAACTTCATGACTTACTCTAGATTCGCCTGAACTCAATTTTTTTTTCTTTTACATTTGAAATTAGAAAAGAAGGAGGAAAAAAAAGTTGCGACGAAAGTTTTCTTCCGCTGTGTGGCGTCCTCTTAAATGTGCTAATGAATGAATGCAAGCGAACCAAGCCAGATACAAAAACATAATTTCCCCTGAAGTCGCGAACCATTAAAATTGAGTTGTAGTTCTAAAAAAAATCAAAAATTATTCAGAGAATGCACTTTTTTCTATTTTTCGCAAAACGCATTTTTTTTTTTNTTTTTTTTTTTTTTTTTTTTTTTTTTTTTTTTTTTTTTTTTTGCAAATTAATATTTAAGTTAGGAAAATAAAAATTAAAACTGTTAAATAATTGACACATTTTAAAGTTATCAAAATCAGGTGACACGTTATCGAAGTCAATCTCATTTAAAGATGGGATGGATAAAAAGCGATGAAACAGTGTGCTTAATTTTAACACTCAAACTCAATTTAGTAATAAAAAAGAAATAAAGTGGAAGGAAACCTTACCCTGGCAATTTATAGAATTGTCAGCTCCTGACCACGTCTGATTGGATTGACATTCATTTATTCCGTCACTATTTCCATTTCGGGATACTAGAGTATATCCTTTAGAGCAGTAGTATCTACCAATATAAATGTTATATATATAAAGAATAATTTTTATCTTAGGATAATTGTTTTTTATTTAGAAATATCGCATTAAATTATACCAAAAGATGTGTCTTGAGGAAGACTTTTGGTTTTTCCCATTAATAGTTTTCTATTTTATATTATTTTATGATTTGTGTTTATATATATATATGTTACGGGCAATGTAATTATTTAGGTCAATATTCATAATGCTTAGTTATTATGAATTATGACCATTAAAATTGGGTAATTTGATAAATTTGAATTACTTTACGATAATTTCTCACATTGCCCGGTCATTATAAATACCGCTATTATTTCTTTGGGCACTTTGTTTAATTGACAGCAATGGGACAACGACGTGCGTGTGGTGTGATTCTGGCTGGCCAATGTTCACCGGTGAATGTTGACAATCAAATTAGTCGCTTTGGTGAATGTCCGAAATATTTATTACATCTAATTTGATACTAATTTATTCGTGGATATAATTACATTTATTCGATATTTTAATACTTACTGACGATAGATNCTAGTATGACTAGACCTTTGGTAAATGTCCGAAATATATGCTAGGTCTAGTGCCACTTTTGCTATAGCTTAAATATTTAAAAAAAGCTTAAAAGCTTAATATATAGCTTAAAAAATTTAAAAAAAGCGTTTGAATCAATTTTAAACTGATATCGAAATTATTGCTTTAAAATTAAAAATAATAATAATAAAAACTGCGCCAGATAAGAGTAATTGAAGTAGTTGCTTTATACAGCGCATGTGCGGGAAAAAATTTAAAAAAAAATTATCCAGGCGCATCTAAAAGTGGATGAATATTCCAAGACACCCTGTGGCTGTGTGTGACACAAATTGCCTACTTGACTTTTAGCATTATGCATAATGACCGGGCAATGTAATAATTGCAACATAATTTATCATTATGTCATATCCTTTTGGGCACTTTTTAAATTGCCCGGGCTTTATAAACAATGTCCAATTATTTACATTGCCCGTGACGTGTGTGTGTGTGTCCTACATCTAATCGCACACACGTAAGCAAAGAAAAAGCCACCCATGGCAGTGAATCACTTTAATCATGAACGCGAAACATCCTAACCCGCTGGATTGCTGGAATAAAAAGCCAACTGCTAGAAAGAGCCCTAAAATACCCCGCTGCTCTTGCCAATGATTCGAACAATTATAATAGCATCTTTGTTTCATTCTCGCTTAAATATTCATTCGCAGCCTCTTGAGCAGTGGCCTAACCGTCGCTTGCGAGCTAGCAGTAGTGTTATGTATTAGGGGGACCGGAAAATAATGTCATTTCGGTGCATTTGCTATATGTAATCAAGATTTTATTTTTAATCAGTAATGTATTCACCCTCGTTAGCAACAACCTTTCAATGAATCGAAAAAAATCAATTGGTTTTTAAGACTAACGAATATTTAATGCTCCGAAACAACATCACTTTCCGGTCCACCTCATATTAAGTAATACAGTGAACTGCTGATAATGACTAAGTTGTAATATGGCCAGCAGTTTAATAATTATTATATTCATGTGTGTATATTATTCATTTTCATTGCTAGGTACTTTATTTAAAACCCCAATTTTATGCCGCTTTAATTTTTAACACTTTCATTCTGACAACAGTTAGCGGATCTGTTTCGTTTCTGATTGGCTGGAAAGCAGCGCTATTGCTAAAATTTGTCTACTGTCTATAGAAAGAAGTCTGAGGCCGTATGCTGCTATGGAAGCAAGAAATAGCGCATTTAAAAGAGGGGACCTTCTTTTTCCCCTTGATTCCCTTTCTCTCTCCGACTCGAGTCAAAACCTGTCTTAAATAATGTCTTGAAATAGTTAAAACTCGTAACCACCATAACCGCCACTACAGTACAAGGGAGTTCTTTACATAGACAAACTATACATGAATAGCCGTTCCCCTCGACTAGAGATGCGGTCAGCAACCAACAAGCGAAGACCATTAACAGCGCAAAAAATGTATACAATCTGATACTAAAATTGTTCAGCAAAATACTATCACTCCAGAAGGGGGAGCTGGTACCATCGGAAACAAACAAGTTCCTCCGCAGACTAAGATATTTTATGATAATTCCACAACGATCCCAGCCACGTCAAAATTATGTATATAACCTTATACCAAGACGTTAGGCTAGATAAAAAAAAATTCTAAATCAGACCTTTTATATTTATTTTTTTCTTCGTTTAATTAAGTTGTTTTAATTGGTTAATTGATTAGTTAATTGATTATAAGATGTTGATTTAGATTTTGCTTATTTAACCATATTACTATTATAAGGCGGTGGCTATACTCTCCAATGCCCATTACCTAACGAAAAGCCCCGCTCCTATGTCCAGTTAAATTTCTTTTCAGCGTTTTTGAAACCATGCCAGTTGTAAATGGTTAAAAAAAGTATCGTTTTGTATTCATGGTTCTATAACCATACTAGTTGCTAAGAGTTTCCGTAAAGGTAAAAAATGTTCTTCACTGTAAGCTTAACAGTGAATCGGATGAACAAACTGATACCGGTTATTTTACCATAGTTTTAGAATGAAAATTCTAACATTGTATGTTGAAAAAAACTTACCTGCACACTGATTTGTATGGCATTTTCGAAAGACTGCATTTGTTCGGATTGACTTTTAAGATCTGGTTGATTTGCAAAGGTTTACAGTATTTGACTATATAAATTAAAAATATATATAAGTTACAAATATAGAGAAAAATGGAAAATAATAAAGATTAATGAAAAGTGAAGAGGAAAAATTAATAGAAAAAGTTTTAAAAATATTTTTAAAAAAACTTAACATATATATTAAAGAGCCGGAAAACAAAGTTAGGAAAATATATAATCTCTTCATCAGCTCACACGATTATATCCGCAAAAACCAGTGCTTTCTAATATTGTATCAATATAGTCAATACAATAGTGCGAGGAGCACTCAAAAAAATTGAAATGAAAATAAAACCTATTATGTAAAAAACAAATACAAAATAAAACATATCAAGCAAAAAACAGAAAATAAAATGTAAAGAAAATACAGAACAAAGCACAAAACGATATCTATAAACCAAGTAGCGAATTCAAATTAATTCATATATATTTATTTATATAAGAATTTTAATGAAAAAAGATAAATTTAGATCGGAATGTATCGTTATTACATTAAAGAAATTGTGTGTGTAAATTTAACTAACTATTGTAAAAACTGATTTGTATTTCTTTAAACTTATTTACATGGAAAAAAGAAGAAAAAAAATGAAAGATTCGTGATGAAACTACATCCATCTTTCTTTTTTAAGAATTGAACATTGTGATCTCCAAATCCATAAACAACTTCCACTCAACCAAATATGGTGAAACCTCTCGGGAGCGACCCCTATGTGTTCCACAGTAAAATGGTTGTTGATGGTGGTGGGTCGTTCTTAGAGATATCCATTGACTTCAAAATTGTTAAGGAAGGTTACATCATTTTTTGCTAACGCTTTTAATATTAGTCAGTGTCATTTCCTTGGTGCGAAAATGTTACTTCTGTCGGCATCATGAGAAGCCAAATCTATGAATAAAAATGATCCCAACTGATATAATTATGTGGTGTAAAAACAAATTTATCAATTATGAAGAATAAAGCTATTTTATTACCACGTTTATATAAACTTGCCTTCGTGTATGTCTGTCCGGGTGGAATTTTGCAATCGATTTTAAACTAACTTCCCGACTAGCTACAAACTTCAAATTTGTCACATAGTTCAGATTGGATGACAATGCATGAAAATGAAGAGAAAAAAGACATACAAAGTAAAATAAAATTAAAATTTTAAAAAAAATGATATTCGAGATTGTCTTTTGTTGTCGATTCCATTATTTCAAATTAGTATTACATGTCAGGTCAAAAGATTTTTACTGTCGGAGTATTTTTATTTTCTGAAAAATCACGTGGTAGGAATAATCTAAATAAAAATATATATTTTTAAAAACCACGTTTTTTGTAGTGAAGAATAATAATTAAAAAGTAATAATTTTTAAAAAATATGAAATAAAAATTCAAAAAATTATAATTTAAAATAAAAAGAATCAAAATAAAAATTAAAAAAAATTTAATTTAAAATAAGAAAAATTCAAAATAAAAAATAATATTTTTAAAAACCACGTTTTTGTGGTGGAGAATAATAATTAAAAAAATTGAAAAACGAAAAACGTGGGGCGAATGAAATACATAACAGTACATATACGCATACATATACACATTTTCTTACTCATACACATGCACAGCCACATATACATCCACATACATATGCATATACACAAACATATTCCACATCCACATTCAGATACAATTACAATTACAGATATACATACACATATTCTCAAGAGCACACATACACACACTAATATAACATTACTGTTATGTATTTCATGCGCCCCACGTTTTTCGTTTTTCAATTTTTTTTAATTATTATTCTCCACTACAAAAACGTGGTTTTTAAAAATATTATTTTTTATTTTGAATTTTTTATATAAATAAACAATTATGTTTTTTTGTTTAAGTTTGCATTTAATGTGATATTATAAAAATGAGTTCGCTTTAAAGGATGGGAAGAGCTGTGTTTTTCTAAAAGAACTTTTTTTTTTTCTAATTTAACTTTCAACTCAAGAAGTAAAAATCATTGATAGCATCGTCTTCACGATCGAGAGAGAAGGCGAAGTTCTTCATTAGTTCTAATGTAAATTTCGCGCTGCGCTTTCGTGATTTACTTATGATATTTACAGTTATGATGATTGATTTTTTTTTATTAAAACTGATTAAAAGAAAAAATAGTTGCGGTGTTTTTTTTTGTATTTTTTTACTTTTTAAAACATTAAAAAATTTATGTTCCCTACCTTCGGGGGCTCCTTTTTTTCAAATGAATAAAATTTTAACGGGCCACAAATATTCTTAATTTGTGGTATATACCTAGGAATTCAAATTCAGTTTCAATGAAATGGACGGCCCAGTACCATGGACCGGTACCGGTCCGCGGACACTGAGCACACCCTTTCTTAACCTGGGTGTCTATTTTAAATCGTGACTGACAGACAATTGACGAACTAAATAAAGTGAATAGTTACCCAAACAGCGAGTTCGAAGTCCACTCCAGGTGCCATTCGAAAAACAAAATCGAAAACGAGATCCGAATAGTTCGTACCCCTCATCACACTCAAATTGACACATTGTTCCATATGAGAAGTTCGAACAATTATGCTTTCCAGAGACTGGGTGTTCTAATGCCGGACATCTCATTTCTAAATAGAAAGTCCATCATTACTTTAAAAAAGAAATACTTACATTGCCTGAAATAATAACAAGCTTTATATTTTGGTTTGATTTCAAATAGGGTCAGTAAAAAAGAAAGCTATTTGTAGCAAGCAAGAGCATTTTTGCAACAGATAATAATTGTCTGATTTTTAGATAAATTAAATAGTGAGATGATTTAGTATTCAGTTTCTAAAAATACCATCAACTCTGTTGGACGCATGAAAATGTGGGTAAAGGTTTGCATAGATATTAAAAAAATAATTTGGTTAAAAAACTGAAATACTAATGAAATAAATTATAGATAATGTAATTGGTAGTAGATAATGTTATTGATTAAAGATAATAACATAGTAATCATGATTAAAGATAATAACATAGTAATCAGTTAGTTTTAATCACAATTGCAGCTATGATAGTTTTAATCACAACTACGCAATTTATGATTACACTATAATGGATTTATATTTATTATCACAATTACAGCTAATCATAATTTATGATTACACTGTAATGAAGTTGATAGTTATTATCACAATTGCAGCTAATCATCATAATTTATGATTACACTGTAATGGATTTTACAATTGATAAAAATTTGCAATTACTAATTCTAATCGCCATTATTACTAATTAAAAAAAATTCTATAATTATGATTACAGGTAATCCCGATTGTTATTACATGTAATCATGATTGTAATTGATGCAATAGTGTAATTGATTCATCCGGATAATTATAGCACACTACCGTAATTACAGGAACTCATGACTAACGGATGAATTAAAACTGTCCCCGCAATAAAAGTGTTTGAAACTTATGACTACTTTAATTGCAATTACAAGTAATTATAATCCACGAATACTCGTAATCAACGAGTAATCATTATTATTTACCAATCTAAAGGAGTTCGAAAGTCTGGGTTTAAGAAATATATTATATTTAGAATATAGATTTTTGTTTGTTTCAGCAGAATATATAGATTTTTGTTTGTTTCTGCGAGGTCATAAATAAGATACTCTTTGAAAGGGGAAATTTGTTAATAAATAACACCCGGCAATTGCTTTATTTTCTAAGGCTATTATTTATTTTTATTTTCCTATTTTCTAAATTCACCAAAACATGACATCTTCCACTAAAATCTTCAAATAATTTATGTTTCCTTTTTATGTCCGTATGCGCGAATATTAAAGCTAAAAAAGTACTCTAAAATTCAAATTGACACCATTTTATCGAAAACCGAACTTTAGAAATTTTTTTATGTTTCCCGGCTGCCTACTTGTAAAAAAAATTTATTCATTTATATACAAGTCTTTTAAATATCCGAATATGTGAGCAGGACTGTGCTCCATGCCTTTGGTCCCATTTAACTTGTACTTTTCTACACTTGTCAAACGACAACAACAACAAATATCCGAATACCTCGTCAAAGCTGCAGAATTAATTAAACTGCAAATATTTATTTTTACAACACTTTTGTTTAAAAAATGTAGGGAAATGTCACGCATCGAAAAAGGATATAAATTCATCCTTCTGTAATTCCGATTTTTTAAAGGATTCTCAATAAAATTTTAAGTGAGGAGTTCGGAGCCGGGATAGCCTGGCTGGTAGGGCATAGGACTCGTATTAGTCAGAACGGGAGTGCGAATCCAGCAGGCTAAAAAATCCCCGTGTATTAAATGGTGCCTGGTTCACGTTAAATTTGTCGGGGTCGCGAAGTCCTCCAAATTCCCATAACAAATGAATACTTCTGGAGAGATCCAGAAGTTCCCTTGTCTTCCGGATTGGTCTCAAAATGACAAGACTATGTAGTGGAACATTAATATACAGTCGTAAACTCACAATTGAGTCAACTGTTCAACGACGATAATAATAATAATAAAGTAAATATTTCAGAACTAAAAAAACAGTCAAATTTAACTATACTTACTTTCACACATGAAATCATTACCACTCCATTTTCCTGTTTCTAAACAAGTCCTGGATTGTAAGGGAAGTTGATCCCAGGGCGGCGAATCGGAATTGTGCGGATAATTACAAGAATAAGGGCAAAATCCTTCTTTGCATTTGACTTTGCACTCTGTTCCATAGACGTTATCGCATTTGTTGGGAATGAAAACTCCTCCTAAAGGAGCTTCAATTTTTGCACACTCCATCGCTGAGGAATGTTAAAAAAAAAACAGCATTTGAGACAAGAAAATATAGTCAAAAGCATAGTCAAAAATAATTCATTCTTCTCAATATTTGTCCATTATAATGCGGGATGACAACGTTTACTAATTTGAAAAGGAAGACATAAGAATTGCATAACTACCTGTAGCCAGAATTATAATCGCACTCCGCCAGGAGCGCTTCATTATTATGAACTGGCTGTTCGTGCAGTGCAACCGATACTTTTATTTATCGAAACAATTTTAACTCTATGTTTCTAGTAAGTATTGTTAAAAATTGCCTTCAAATAAGTCCAGATTTTTGTTTTCCAGATTCCTATTTGTTTCTACCCTCCAACTGCTACGGAATTTCCGTAGTTTCAGAAATCTTCTTTTCAGACGGAATTAATGTCTTAATATTTAAAAAAATTAATTTTAGCGTAACTTGTCCACTATTACGAAAAAAGTGCAGGCCATATGGCTAGATTCTTAAGTTCTGATAAAAGTTTTATGAGAGATCCATTTGCTTTAAAAATTTCTACTTTGGTTCGCTACCACTAGAAAGAATTATTTTCAAAATCCTCATAAGTTGGAGGGTATGTGTTTGTATAGTAGCTTATTGATCTGGCGACAAACTGACAGAACTCGCCAATTTAGTTACCAAATGAGTAAATTACGATAAAAACAAATAAATTTTGAACTATTTGAATGTAATTTTCGACAATAATTATTGTAAAATTTTGATAAATAAATAAATTTACGAGTTTAATGTCGCGTGAAGAGAATTTTTGTATGATACACACAACATATTGAAAAAAAAATTTCTTCAAAAATAAATTTTTTGAAATTTTATTTTTGTACTGATAGAATTACAAAAGAAAATAGTTGTCAAGCCACTTTTTTCGAAAATCATTCATATCGCGACGTGGTTTTTATTCAAATGTACGTCAGTAGTTTATGTGCAACAAAGATCAAAACAATTTTAATTTATAAACTCAAATCTTGAGTTTATAAATGAAATCTATAAACGCAAAATTTAAGTATCGGAAAAATGCTAAACTTTTACTACAACTTTAAAAATAAAAAAATAAAATCTTAAAGTAATTTGACGATATAAAGAACCATATAAAGCTAAGAACAGGTATCGGATAAAATTCGTATTAAGAGTTCTGGGTCACCATTTACGATCTATTTGTACGACAAAGGTTTTACAACACGTCATCCTATATTGTAATGAGTGAGATTTCGCAAATTTACGTTGGCTTTCGTATACTCCCGTACGTAAAATTTCAAGGAATTGCGCATGCGCACGATTAGTGCGCCCAATGAAAAAATATCAAATATATAAACTTACGTTAAGTGAAAATAAGATATTTTTCAAAAATTCGTAAGTTAAAAACGCTTACGTAGTGGTTAGACGCTTACGTAGTGGTAAACGCTTTCGTAGTGGTTCGTCAATAGAAGTTAAATAATAAATAAAAATATATTATTTAACTTCTATTGGTTAATTAATTTCTTTTAACTAAATTGTACAGTTAAAATAAATGTAATTTATAATTTTAAGATAGTGAATATATGTTTAGTTTCTTACGAAACTACTGCAATTAGACAAGCAACCATAATATTAAATAAAAACCAATAAAATTATTTCTTATTCAATGAACCAGTTGTTGTAAGATAGCATGATTCATTTCTTAATGTCATCAATACATTTCTTCAAAACCGCATCCCATGTCCAAGTTTTTAGATCGAAGGAAAACAACATTTAACAGCTATAAACTGCGTGCTTGTAGCTTTGTCTTTATGGCGTTAATCACGCCATAACGTAAAGATACATAACGTAAAGATATACGCAGCATCTAAAATAAACGCGAGAGTTGCTTCAATCTTAAATACGGTAGCGTACGGAAGCTTAACGTAAAAGTGCGAAATCTCCCTATTGTGCTGTTTACAATATGACTTCTATCATTTAATTAGTAAACAATCCATTTAACTTTAGTTGGGAACATGGCAACCTTTATACTTAATTAATATCGTAGTATCAAAATTCCTTTAAACCGATATATGACGCACGTCTTTTTAGAATTTATAAAATACAGAAAAATGAATGGAAAAATTACGTTATTTACAATTAAAATTTCAAGAATGTCATGTCTGTTTATACAATGTCTCCTAAAGATAAGAGGGCCATATTAGCCCAGTGGTTAGAGAATCGGATTCCAGTCCGGAAGTTCCTGGGTTCAATCCTCCACTCCGCTAAGACATACCGAGTACATGCAACTTACGTGCTTGTAAAAAGAGAGGGATTGAGAGGCCCGTGATCAGTCCCTGAGCAGGGCCATGATTACATGAATCTGGAGAAAATTTCATTTCCCATCAGATCTGTGTCTAAATTGTGGGAGAGGCCTAACAACTTTGGATCTTCTTCTGGGATATTGTTCATACCGTCTCCAATACCCCATTGTGCAGCTCTAGTGTGACGTAAATAAAGTTCCTACAGGATGGATGCACGAGAAATTTTCAACATTAAGCCAGGATTTTAAGATCCTGTCATTAAAGAGATTTTGCATAGCGTTTGTCAAATGTTAACCGTAACACAAATCTCGTTTGCAATAGTGATTGGTAGAGAAATTTTCTCGCACGCGCTTTGAAGCTCGTGCTTTGCAAAATCTCTCTACTGTTTACACTCATATAATCATTCATGGTTGGTTATTTTCCATATATATATATCATCCTTCTGTAATTCCGNTATATATTTTAAATTCTAAAAGTAAATGCCCAAAAAGAGACAAAAAAAACCTTTTTTCATATGAAATATGAAGAAAAAAAAGATATTCATATTGATGAATGGAATGATTTGAAATAGTAAAAGAGCTACATTTTACCTTTACAGTAGTTACCATGCCATTCGTAACCCTTTTCACATACGCAGTCATTCGAACTTGTACTTCCGCTTCCTATCGTCGTAGAATGAGGTGGGCAGAAAGTACAATTTCTATTTCCAACTTCCTCCTTATAGGTTCCCTTAGGACACACTTTCAAAAAAGAACATCAATTTTAAGAATGTTTAATATACGGCACAAGTTTGTTATAAAACATTCTTATTTTCACTTATTTATTTATGTGAAGAAGAATAATTAAAGAACAATGCAGCTGTTCCCAAAATTTTTTCGGGTTTCGGGACCCTAAATAATCCACCTATTTTCGGCGGAACCCTCAACTTTATAATTATAGTTTAATGAGGTGATAGTGCACGTTATTACCTATAAAAACACTATGTTTAAAATATTGAATGAAGATTTTTCATTGTTTTAACATTAATAAGTATAAATTAGGTTTTATGTCCGACAGATGAATTTGCAGTCCTCGTGTTTTAGTTATGAATTTGTTTTTGATGTATATGTTACCGGCAAAGTATGAAATCCGGCATTGTATAGAATGCCTAAAATTAGCCGCCAAAGTATGAAATGATTTATATTTCACACATTGCCTAGGCATTCTGTAGAATGCCAAATGAGAAACCGGCAAAGTATGAAATAAACGTCCTGATGAGGTTATTATGTAAATGATGTGCATGTTACTGTGACTGACCGAAATCGGTGAATGTTGACAATCACATAGTCGCTTTGGTGAATGTCCGAAATATTTTTTACATCCGATATGATATTAATTTATTCGTGGATATAATTACATTTATTCGATATTTTAATACTTTCTGATGATAGATTAGTGGAAACATCAATGTAGGGTATACCGGGCAATGGCACTTGACCTCAAAAAAACATCAGTGTAGAGTATACCGGGCAAATATATACCGGGCAGTGGCACTTAACTAGACCTAGTACATATTTCGGACATTTTAATCATACTATGTCCAGTTAAGTGCCACTGCGCGGTATACATTTGTCCAATATACCCTACACTGATGTTTTTTTTCAAGGTTCAAAGCCTGGTATACGTTTCACTGCCTGGTATACGTTTGCCCGGTATGCTATAAATCAATGTTTTTTTAAGGTCAAGTTCCACTGCCCATTATGCATTTAATCGGTACTCCTAACACTGATGTTTCTCTTAATCTATCATCAACAGATATTAAAATATTGAATAAATATATTAATAGCAAAGAACAAATTAATATCAAATCGAATATAACAAATAGATCGGACATTCAGCAAAGCGACTATGGGATTGTTGACATTCACCGGTGAAAGTCGACATTCTCTTGATTTCGGTCATTCACGGTAACAGATATACGTAAGCTGAAAATAAATAAAAATAAGCCGAATTATGGTTTCCTTCAAAACGGAAACGAATTGCTATAAACGTTGAAAATATTTATTGGGGAAACATATTTCTTTGAGAAAGAATTTAATCATTTTATTTTGATTTAAAATACTAATGGGATATTTTACAAATGCTTTCTCTTTTCATAATCTATTCAATATAATGAAACAATATATTTTCTTTTAAATTTCTATTTCATAGGCATTTCATTTGAAATAATTTCATAAAGGCAACCGAAATATTAAATAAATTACGAGTTATAGGTTGTATCAAAATATATTTAATAACATTAGTTGAACAGTCGGCCTAATTTTGGGTTTGAGATTACTAATGTTCGACTCAGCATCTTGTGATTTTGAACCTAATCCAGAGGACAAGGAAACTCCTGGTTCAAGCATATAGGGGAAAATTTGTCTTCGTGGAAGACTCTTTGATGGAAGTAATCCGCATTTGCGCTACATGGAGAGAAAAACAGCTAAAACCTTCCACGGTTAACCTGGCGGCAATGAGACTCTAACTCATGATCCGTCTACCACGGAGGAAATTCTTACGTCAGCACTGTAGTCGGTGCGGAATTCGTATCGACCGGCCATCGCTGGGATTCGAACCCGCTTTACCTCATTGGAAGGCTAACGCTCTATCCCCTGAGCCATCACGACTCGTATCTAATTATATTCAGAAGTTTCAAAACTCACCATTGGTCATAAAAAGTAGTCACTCACGGAACCCTAGGGTTCCGTGGAACACCATTTGGGAACCACTGCTACAATATATATGGTACAGGGAAAAAAAACAACTGAATAGTTATTAAATGTGTGATCGAATTTTCAAACACTAAAATGCCATTTTTACTCATTGTTGGATATGTTACACCTGTAGGTCTTAAGCATGTTAATTTATTTGCTCAGACGACATTTTAAGTTTTGAAATCAAGTATTTCACTAACTTTCTCCAAATATTCATAATAACATTTCTCGACTCCCAAATAAAAAGAGCAATCAGAAAAATATGGTTTATTTTCATGGCAGTTAAATTTCAAATACTTTATTGTAGAGTGGATGTAGTTTCTTTGTCGAATCGAAGCATATTATAGCCGTTTCGGATACATTTTAATTTGGAAATGAAAGAGGGATGTTTATCCCACAGAAATAAATAAAATCGCTCAGGAAAAAAATTGCTTTTTATTATGTAAATCTTATTATAATGAACATTGCCACATTACAAAATTATATTTAAAAAAAAGGAAAGTCCCGAAAGGAATTAAGAGAATCATTCTTGTTCTCTCATCATCGAGAAAAACTATTCAGTAGCGCTTGGGCCTAAGTGTCAACTCCCTTGCGCCAAGAATTAAAAAATTAAAAGTAAATGAATTGTTCTCAATGGACAATAAGGAGCGAGTGAAGAGATCCATGTTTGGCGATATATCGAAAGATAACATAGCCAAAAATAAAGCCATCCTCCATTCATCAATATTAAATTTGAAAATAATTTGGCGAAAGATAATCGCTAAAAAGACGATGAGAATTAGTATAACCATGTAACTAAAACATGCTTGTGGTAAGGAATAAAGAGTTGTAAGTAGATTTTGTTTTTGATTGAGTCACGACAGTGAATGAATGGGCTTTACATTTGCATTGAAATCAGAAGTTTGCCGTTGTTAAGAAGAGAATAAAATATTTATGGTCGCGCTCCCGTGCCGCAGGTCCTGGGTTCGATCCTCGGGCCGGGCAAGGTTGACTCAGCCTTTCATCCCTTCAATGAGTCGATAAATGAGTACCAAGCATGCTTGGGAACTAAACACTGGGGGATTTGCGTTCGGTTGACCACCTAACCGAAACATCTGCTCCTGCACCCCAGAGCCCAAGGTCAAGAAAACTGAGATGGGCATAGTAGGCCTTGGCCCTCTATGGGCTGTCACGCCACTGAGTTTAGTTTAGTTTTTATAAAATATAATAAAAATGAAAAAATAACAGGTTTAATTAAAATTCGATTAAGGATAATTTAAAAAAAATAAAAATTTAAGAAATTTTTTTGTGGCATCGCAGTCATTATGTTAGCTTCATTTTTATAACTCGCTTTCGCTCTTTTGTGAATGAATGTAATCCTGTAATGGTCGACAATCAATCGAAATCCTTACCATTTTCCGACTAACCAGACGAGCAAATATTAACTGGATCTGATTACAATGCCAATTCGTGATGTATACAAGCAAATTTGATTGCCATTTTAATACAAATAGGATATATAGCCATTTGAAATCTCTACCATTTTATGACTAGCTAGAGTGCTTTGTGTCTGATAACGTGCAGAGAACTGATGAAGTTGTAGTCGTTTTCTACTCTCTGCAAATATAATTAATCACGATAGTGTGATTAGAGGGAATTTATCAATCAAAATTCATATAATCTTTCTGACTGGCTATAGCACTCAAATCTCAACTGTAGTTCAGTTCCTTCTACACAAGTTTTAATTGTTCTCTGATTGTTGCTAGCAAATATTATTTCCTAACGGAAATGTATCGTCAATAGAAGTTTTGATCTGTTTCGACTCACTAGTGTGTTCAAATTGTAAAAGAGTTCCTGAAAACAATACAAATTAAAATTGTTTATTAAATGTTACGGACAAGCTTTATCTCCATATAGTACTTAAATTAACTGACATAAAACTAAAAAGAAGAAAACTGTGGAATAAATTATAAATTTAAAAAACTACGTTTTTCAGATGTACTAAAACTGAGTCAATAACTCACATTTTTTCAAACCTAAAACGAAACACGTATTGTGCATAAAAGCATAACTTTTGGGCATCACTTCATGATAATGCGTCCCAAGCTTTAGTTGTAGTTGTGACAAAAATGGAATGTCTATTTATTTAAAAACATTTTAAAACTTTTCTTTTTAATGGATTGTCTTACCATGGCAACGTTGTTTATGTCCAGTCCCGTAATATCCGGCTCCGCAATTACACTCATACGATCCTCCCATTGTTCCGCAATAGCATTTCGCATGAGCGTCGCAACAATCCGATTTCAGATCACAAAAGTTATTGCACAAGGAAATATCATCTACGTAATCCCAGCTTGTCTCATTTATGGCTGAAAGAAAATAAACACTATGTTAAGATTTTTGTATATTGGGATGGCAACAGAGTTCTCGTTGCTTTTTTTTATAAAAAGTTTAGAGTATGTGTATGAGTAGAGTACGTTAGACACAAATTTTCGTGCAAAAGTTCGAACTGACCGAACGAGGTGCTTTCTTGGGGTCAACCTATCCATTTTTAAATCTGGCATACCTATCAAGGTACTTCTAGCTATGGCGACCTCTCCTCGCACAGCACAAGTGTCACGAGAAAATTTTGTAGCCTTAGAACTTTGAATCAAAAAAAAAAATTCAAGGAGGTGTAATCTTTCTTTCCAAACAAAAAGTATTAACTATTATTTATCACATTCATAATAACATTGAAGAAAATATGCAAACACTTAACGTGATTGCAAATAAGTAATAGAAATACAAACGCATACAAAAAAAACTTCAGAAATGCAAATGCGTCTTAATATTGAAAATATTTAGTAGTTAAAATCTGTAAATTGAATACCTGCGAAGGGAAATCGAAATTTCAATTTATTACTGTACTTTGAAGTACTTCACATTATTATTAGAGTTTCTACAGTGCGAAAAAAAAATGAATAACTTTTGATCTAATGATCGAATTTAGGGTACTAGGACTCCATCTTAATGCTTCGAGATCCTAAACTTAAATTTTCTAATTAATGAGTGCAGATAACATTTTTCGCTACGAAATCAGACATTAAAAGAAATAGTACGTGGGGTCCCTCCTCGCGGAAGAAGTGAAACGTCGTAATGTGGAAATGAAAATAGGAAGGGGTAGAAATTGATTTATAGTGAAATCATATTGTTTCTTTAAGACAAACTTTATTAACAATGTTTACAATTCACAATTGATCGCATCTTTTAATTATCATTTTCGAGTGGAGAAATATCCAAATGTATAACATTTCCAATGGGATTGTGATAACTAAAGTAAGATACGAAATGTTTGAGTTCTATTTTTTCAATATTTCTTGCAAAAACTGCATCAATGGTAGTTACCCCTTCCTTTCC
>NC_092206.1:89931165-89938050 GCF_043381705.1 Parasteatoda tepidariorum | reverse complement strand
TTGTTTTAGTTGTTGTTGTTTATTTAGTTGTATTTAGTTTCAATAACTTTTCTTTATAATGCAATAAAATCTGGCGAGCAGCTATTTAAACGATCGAACACTTCGTTTGTTTATTTGTGGCTTGAAGTTAGGCTCGCAGAAAATGCCGTTCATGGGTTAAATTTAGTAGGAACAACACAACCTGTGACGTAGGCTATATTATACCCAATTACCAAAATATTTGAAGTCAAGATTATAAGGTATTACTCAGGTTAAGAGGTATTTCATATTCTCAAGGAAGTTGCATTTGAACCGATCTCCTTCGTATTTTGGATTTTGTTGCGTCAAAATTGTGTATTGAATTTGTTGAAATATAATTATTTCTCGTCTACGTCTTTTACTTAATTTATTATTTATGTATTTTATTGTGATATTGAGAGTTCATTCATCTAGTGAAATGATTCGTTGAATTTAAACTACACCGAATCAACAAAAGCAGCATTAAAAGAAGAAAAATAAATATTGCTACCATTAATTAGTTTATCGTTGACTGTCTTAATATAGTCAAATGTTTCCAATATATAAATGTGGTCACTGGACGTAGCAACATCGCCAATCTCTTTTGTGTTCACATCAGCGACACCCACTGCGAAGATAACGACGCCGTTCTGTTTCAATATCCTGGCTTCAGAAACCGGATCGAATCCGGAATTGCTTTGCCCGTCTGTAATCAGTACGATGATTCTAAAATAACAACAAGAACAAAATAAACAACACAAATACCGTCTGAGTATTATTATATATATTTTTTATTACAGCTGATCAGTTCCTTTTTTAGCATGATATTAATGTAACACACCACTCAATAAGACTCTGGCTTGACACATAAATTACACTATTGATAACATATATTGATATTGATAACCATACGATTTCTAGATAATAGCAATTTCAAACGATAACTGTCGAAATTTCATGACATTTTGATTATTAGTTTAGAGGTTATAATTAATTTTAGTGACCCTAGTTTTGCAATTTTTTTAAAAAATAGATAGAAAAGAATTGTCGTGCATTGATTAAGCATTGCTTTTCGATGGGGAAAAATGTTGTTGGAGCAAAAAGGTTGCGCGATAAGCCTTCTGAAGACTTTGTACCAAGGAAATCAACTATTATTGACTGATACGACGTAAAGACGCTGATGATGCTGAACGCTCTGGTCGTTCAAAATCAGCAGTTGTTCCCGTAAACATCAAATAAGTTCATAAAATAGTTTTGAGGGACCGCAAAGTTGCGAGGGAGAAACTGACACCTTGAAGATATCAGGAGGTGAAGTGTTTGCAATTTTACATGAAAATTTGAGCATGCCCCAATTGCTCTCAAAATGAATGGCGCAGGCCGGGATAGCCTGGTTGGTAGGACTCTGGGCCTATGTTCAAGAGTTCGTGGGTTTGATCCCCGCAGGCCGAAGACTCCCCGTGTAGTAAATGTTGACTGGTGCACGTTAAATTGGTCGAGTCGCAAAGTCCTCTATGTTCCCATAACTAATCAATATCTCTGGGAGTACTGATCCAGGAGTTTTCTTGTCTTCTGGATTGGGTTCAAAACTACATGGCTACGGAGTTGAACATTAGTAGTCGTAAACCAAAAATTTTTGTCGGCTGTTCAATGACGGATATAAAACATAAAAATAAAATGTATGCCGCGCTTATACCCTCTTTCCACACTCCAGGTTTGAGCCAGCTTAATCAAAGAAAACTTAAATCCGTTTCCATTTGCATGCATTTTATTTTATAACCGTCGTTAAACAGCCAACTGAATTTTCAGTTTACGTCTACTGATATTCATTTCCGCATCCTTGTCCTTTTGAATCCAATCCAGAAGACAAGGGAATTCCTGGATCAAGTGTTGAGAGAAATTTTCCTTCGGGAAGACTTTTTGATAGAACTAACCCGCATTTGCATTACATGGCGAGGAAATCCATGAAAGCCTCCCACGGTTAGCCTGACCGTAGGGGAACTCTAACTCATGATCCATAATAATTGCATTTTCAGTTCCCAGTCAGAGATCAGAATTGAAAAATGTTTTGATGTTGGATAAATCTTGGTACATTATTGTCTCTCAAAAAATACTTCTAGGGACTAATATAGGGGATATCTATGTCGATACAAGTTACCTTTTTTTAGAATATTTCATGGTATTTTAGAATTATCCTTTTTTTAGAATTATTCGAGTCTAGCTAATTTTGTTTCGTGATGAAAATGTGAAGGAATGTATTATTAAAATATATTCAAAATTGTTCAACATCAAAATTTGAAATTTTTTTGCATAATAATTAAAAATGACTAAAAATGTTAATTATGTTTTATTATTGAGC
This sequence comes from Parasteatoda tepidariorum, assembly GCF_043381705.1. Lineage (NCBI taxonomy): Eukaryota > Metazoa > Arthropoda > Arachnida > Araneae > Theridiidae > Parasteatoda > Parasteatoda tepidariorum. The sequence goes on along the minus strand of NC_092206.1, from coordinate 89,935,697 downwards.
TTTTTTTAAATATTTCGTCGTATTTATGAGCTTACTTGCTTCGAAGCAACATATTTTTGAATAAAAATTGGATTTTGTGTCATTATGCCTCAGAGGAACATGTAAGTTAAGAAGGAAAGAAAAGAAAGAAAAAAATGAGTCTGTACTACTTTACAAATAAATAATAGAACTCTGCATTCTACTATTTGTAAACAACTCAAATCCATTAGTTTCTTTTTTAAAAAAGATACCAGTAGAAAATATTTGAATTCCAAAAATGTTGCTTTAGAGATATTAATTTATGAAGTCAAATTGAAGTATTCCGTGTATCGTCACAATTTTAACCATTTTTCCGACGATAAAACAACATTCAACAGGATTTTTATACCTGATGACATTTCATCTAAATTATTAGCTAAAATAAAATTAATTAAAATAATTATCTCTATTTTAATTTGTCTTTTGAAATTTTGACCTCATTCCGATTAATTAGAGTGCTCAACTTTTAACTGGAGGTCTGAGCCTGAAAAAAATAAAAGTCTTTTTTTTTTAAAATGTTACACTAGAAATTTATCTCTATTTTAACTCGCATATCGGAATTTCGACCACTTTCCAATATGCTGGAGTGCTCAAGTATCAAGTGGATATCGGTTGCTGATGACAATAGAAGTCAAAATGGTTCACTGAATGTTATAAATAAAATTTATCTCCCTTTATTTAGTCAATTTAAATTTCAAAAATTCTCTGGCATAAATAATTTAATGGACACAAACTTTAAAAAAAAAATAATAGTAAAATTAAACAAAAGTTTTGAAAAAAAACTACTATTTTCAAACTTATCTCTATTTTATTTCAATTATCGAAATAAACAATAACAATTGAACATAAACATAAACAATTTAATAGGCACAAAGCTAAAAGGAAGAAAATTATAAACTTAAATAGAAATTCGAAAAATTACATTTTTCAAGTTGACTAAAAAGGAGAAAATAATTTTATATTTGCGACACCAAAAAAGTAAAAAATAAAAAGAAAAAATTCTCCAATTTATTTTGTTAAATCGAAATATCTGAAAACTATCTGACACACACACAAAAAGGCTAAAGAGATAAAAAAAAAAAAAAAGCGTTGAGTTCGTAATAAATTTCTTCCATCACCGAAAATTCCCCCCCCCCCACGTCTTTCGAAAATGATTTGCCCACGTTTTTCGTTTTTAAATGTGATAAAACCACAATTATTTTTGCCTTCTTAATCTACTTGATAAACGTAATTTTTTAAATCTTTTGTGTCATTATACTATAGCAAAAAAAAAAAAAAAAAAAAAAAAAAAAAAAANTATATAAAAAAAAAAAAACGTTAACTCACTTGTTCGTGTTCTGCCTTGCTTGAGAAAATATCTCTGTGCTATTCCTCATAGCAATACTGGTTCTTGTACCTTCTCCTTTATAATCCAAACTATGTATTTTTGCCATGAGGGTACACATATTATTTCCTACACTATCTTTAATATAGTTCACGTGAATCCTAGTGTCAGTTGAAAAGGAAATAACAGCCACTCGGGTTTTGTCTGCAGAAACTGAAAATCTTCGTGCAACTAATTCGGTAAATGTTTTAACTTCTGGATATTTAGCTGCTGTTATACTTCCAGATTCGTCTAAAAGGAAAATAACCTCGTTGCGGGTATTTTCGTACTTTTCCAGGGTACCTAAAAACTTTTTCAAATCTTCACTAATTGTCACGTTGTCTCTGCCCCTAGCATTGATCGAACACAGCAGACACAACCATTTAACCAACAACACGGCTAAATAACTCGAAGAAATCTTCATTTTTAATGTTAGTTTAAGTAGTTTCGGATAATGAATTCTATTTACATTTTTACTTCAACGTGCTAATCGAAGATATCCAACATTTATTCGAGAAAAAAAGTGTTTCGATGGAAGATGAGTATGAGTCTGGCCTTTTAATCGGAAGAATAAGAGAGTCATATCTTTTAATTCATCTCTGAGGAAGTGCATGTGATTATGTTTCATCCGAGTTTGAAAAAATAAACTCATCATCGAGGGAAGTGTGTAAAAATTAAATTAGGAAAGCTTTACTTCCTAGTTATTTTTCCAAAACTGTAGAATCGGCGATATTTTTTTTCTTCTAATCATGAGTGTCAAAAATGGACTCGATTCTGATCCGTATTCTGATCCGTCAGCAGGAGAACCCGAACAAAGGACGGCGCATAAACAAACAGTGCTACCTTTTGTAACATAAATGTAAATTAGAACAAACTACCCTGTTAAAAAAAGAGATAAATTACAATATCAGTTTATCTGAATTAAATCTTCTTTCACAATCCTGTCTATGACCTTAAAAACATTAAATTTCATTAACGAAAACATTTCAGTTAATAGTATTAGCATTTTAAATTGACAAGAATCACTCATCGAATAATATAACTACGCTGCAGTTCTTAGAAATGAAGTAACAGTAATTTATTTAAAATGCTAGTAGTTATTGTGGTTAGTTAACAACTACTCTTTTATTAAATGTAGTGATTCAAAATTAAATAACCTTTTTATTTTAACCTTAAAAGGTTATTTCATTTAAAATAAATAAATTAAAAATATTCTATTCAACTTATTCATAGATTTATATGATGATCATGATTGCAGCCCATGAGCGATTTGAGTTTATACATATTTGTCAGTGGCAGCCAACTAAAGAAGAATTTTTTAAAAAAAATAATAGAACTCCGTAAGGATTTTGGAGTATGAGCATTTCTCTATCTAATCTTTAATTTACTATTAAAATATTTATAAGTAGTAGTGAAAAAAAGTTCAATTAATTCTAATTCATTAAAATATAAATACACTAGCCGGGATAGCCTGGTCGGTAGGGCACTGGGTCCATGTCCGAGAGTTCGTGAGTTTAAACCCCGCCGTCCGAAGACTCCCCGTGTAGTAAATGGTGACTGGTGCACGTTAAATCTGACGAGTCGCAAAGCCCTCCATGTTCCCATAACAAATCAATACCTCTGGGGGTATTGGATCGGAGATCGATTGTTCTTTGATCCAGGCCGCATCCGACCCGCGGAGCCTTTTTTTGTGGCCCGCGAACTAAAATATATTAGTTGTTATTTTTTGCGGACAATTCTCGTAAAAAAATCTATATGGGTTTAAAATATTTTTCTCGTTAATAAAAACCTAATTTCTTCGTTTCTGTGAAATTTAACATACCAACGGTGCAAAAAAATTTCTTTCTCTGGTTTTGCATCCAAGAAAATATTTATTCAAATGCAAAAATAATCGTGTATGTTGCTCTTTTTTTATTTCATTTTTTTTTTGTATTTTGTGAATATAATGTAGCATGTGTGTATCAGAAATTTTCTCGAAGAAATTCTCCGATTTAACTTTTTGAAACCGCTCATTTAGGACGAAAATATTTACACACACATTTGTAAATTTTAAATGTAACTATCTATTCTCTTATGGTTGCAGCAGACAGACCTCAATTTTCTCATTGAACATTTTGTGTGCTACTATGTAAGTTTTAATACTAACCTTTTTAAAGTTTTTTTATCTTAACAATTAGATATCTGTTGTACATAAATTTTTCAATACATAGGAGCACATTAAAGTTATTGTAGCCCGAATTTTAATTACTTATTTAATATTTTTTTAAATATTATTAATAACAATTAGATATTTTTAAAAATCAACTTCTTATTTTAATTTGTAATTCAATACTTTTGTTTTGTACAACTTGGTAAAAATCTGGCAGTAATATTTAATGTTCCTTCAAACATAAAAGAGTCCTACATAAAATTTTGACAAAGTTGTGGCCCGCCATTTGATTTGTGTTTTTAATTGTGGCCCCCGGCCTCATGTAAGTTGGAAACCCCTATTCTAGACAAATAAATACCTTTGCTCCATTACTTTTGCTTTCTAGTACATAGCTTATTTCTTTCATTTCAATATGCATATATTACCTTAATTATAAATAAGCATCATTGGCGTAATTAAGCCTCATTAGTGCAATATTTTTAAGCTTCTACTATACGAATTAGTATCACTTAAATTTTTCCTTTTGAATACATAAATACTTTTTTTCTCTTCCATTACCGTTGGTTTTAAATTAGTAATTTTTTTCGAAACACATGAAAAAGATATATAAATATAAATAAAATAAAAGCACGTGGTATCAGAGAAAGTATAAATTTGGTGACGTAGACCACACGTGCTACCACTTAATGATCATTGAATTTATCTGACATACCGAATATAATAACTAAATATTTAAATACGAGCAATAAACTATTTTTTGATCAAATAGAGCTATAAGATATCAATTATTTCTGATGTATCTTTAAAATATGTGAAAAATTGGCTTGTAAGTTTAAAACAATTGCTAACGCTAAACCAATCAGAAAATTCAATTTCGTTTTTCCCTCATCCTGCTAGAACAATTTGTCGTACAATGTTCTAATGTCGACAGTGACCTTCCTCGTGCTTTGAGCTATCGGTATGACGAGTTTCATCTTAGAGGAGTAATTGGGGTAGAGAGCG
>NC_092206.1:89886899-89930665 GCF_043381705.1 Parasteatoda tepidariorum | reverse complement strand
TTGTAGCTTAGTTATGTGGTTGCTACAATAACTAAATATTTAAATACGAGCAATAAACTATTTTGTGATCAAATAGAGCTATAAGATATCAATTATCACTGATATATCTTTAAAATATATGAAAAATTGGCTTGTTAAGTTTAAAACAATGGCTAACGCTAAACCAATCAGAAAATTCCATTTCGTTTTTCCCTCATCCTGCTAGAACAATTTGTCGTACAATGTTCTAATGTCGACAGTGACCTTCCTCGTGCTTTGAACTATCGGTATGACGAGTTTCATAGCTTTCGGTCGGATGGTTTAAGAGTTTGTAAAGGACACCCATACACACTCACACACAGACATTTATATATATGTATATATATAGATTGAAAATTAATTTCCTAATACCTAAATAAAAGCACAGATTAAAACTAAGCCAACTGTTACAACAATATTCAATAAGTAAATTTTTTGAAAGTAGTTTTTAATGATTTAAAAAAAAACTTTTTATTTGTACAGTACTCACCAAGAACATTATTACATTTTCAGTATGAGTTAATTATACTGAAAGAAAAACATGTATGTGTAAAATTGACCTTCGAAATTTTAAAAACTTGAACTTTCAAACTAACTCGCTTGCTCAATAAGTTCAGTTTCTAACAAGTCTGATTAAAGTCTTTTTACTGTCGGGCTGACCATGGGAGTTTTTCGTGATTCTTTTTCTCTATATAAAGCAGTGTTTCCCAAACTTGTGACTTTCGTGCACCCTTTCTAAATTTTTCGTAACGCTGTGTACCACTAATAAAAAAAATGAATGTTTTTTTTGCTATAAAAAATTGCACAAAAGTTATAAATCACAACTGGCTGTTGACACCACTAATTATTAACTGTTAACTCTGCAAAAAATAGCCAATAGAAAAATACGTAATCGTAAATTTTCATGGTTATCCTTGTTTTTGAATAAAATCTTTTGCAATTTTCGTTTGTTGCAAGATATTTCGCGTCAAAACGCGTACCCCCGTATCATGAGCTAGATTTTTTTTTTAAACAGATTCATCTTACTTCGAAGTAATACAAAAATTTTAATTGAATGGAGTGAGTTTTAACAATTAGCAGATGCACCTGATAGCAACTGTTTTTCTATTTTCTATGACGAATTTATTTTATTCCATGCCATGGAATTTTAATAAAATGTGAGGGCTAGTTAATAAAAGCGCAGTTAAGTTACGCCCCCCTTTTACTCTCCCGAGAACATTTTGTGTTTGTTTCATGAAAAATTAGTTTCACTTTCACATTCTGAAGGACGCAAAATTAAGTCTGATTTCACATCTGATACCTTTAATCAGTCGAGGGTGATTTTGAAAGAGTCTGCGCAACAACAAAAAAAAAAAAAAAATAATAATAATAGCTCGACTCTGAATAGTTAAAAATCCTATAATATATAACCTATGCTCCCAACGTGGGAGCCGCCATTTCCCCCCCCCCCTCTCGTGAAGGTGGTGGAGACTTTTAGGGGCGTCTTACGAAAATTCTAAGCAGTGGTCGAAAAAACTTTATAGGGTAACTACAACTACTTTATTACAATTGTACTTAACTACAACTACTTTTTTTTTTAATGTTGCTACTACTAACCACTTTCGAAATGCAGTCACTATTTCGCTACTTTTAGGAGACAAACTTAACTGGAAAACTTAATTTTCACCATTATTCAAAATGATTGCGAATGAAAAATTGGCTTGATTAAATATGAGGAGATATTAAGAAGTTTTAATTCATGTTTACGTGGAATAGTTCTTAATACTAAAGCACTTTTTACGAATTTGTTCTTTAAACTTTCAAACTCTATGCTTGCCTTTCTCGACAGTGATTTATGAAATGCTGGAAAATTATCAAATATTTGAGACTTAAGTGATCAATGTTTTTTTTATATCCTCCAAGAAATAAAGTAAAATGCGAAAAGCACTTTTTACGAATTTGTTCTTTAAACTTTCAAACTCTATGCTTGCCTTTCTCGACAGTGATTTATGAAATGCTGGAAAATTATCAAATATTTGAGACTTAAGTGATCAATGTTTTTTTATATCCTCCAAGAAATAAAGTACAATGCGAAAAGCACTTTCTATGAATTTATTCTTTAAACTTTCAAACTCTATGCTTGCCTTTCTCGACAGTGATTTATGAAATGCTGGAAAATTATCAAATATTTGAGACTTAAGTGATCAATGTTTTTTTATATCCTCCAAGAAATAAAGTACAATGCGAAAATCACTTTTTACGAATTTGTTCTTTAAACTTTCAAACTCTATGCTTGCCTTTCTCGACAGTGATTTATGAAATGCTGGAAAATTATCAAATATTTGAGACTTAAGTGATCAATGTTTTTTTATATCCTCCAAGAAATAAAGTACAGTGCGAAAAGGACTTTTTACGAATTTTTTCTTTAAACTTTCAAACTCTATGCTTGCCTTTCTCGAAAGTGATTTATGAAATGCTGGAAAATTATCAAATATTTGAGACTTAAGTGATCAATGTTTTTTTATATCCTCCAAGAAATAAAGTACAATGCGAAAAACACAAAACGGACCACGCTGAATAGCTTTTAATCCAATGATCGGATTTTCACGCACAAAGACTCAATTTTAATGGTTTGAGGGGGTGACCTCAAATATGTTTATTAATTAATGCAGGCGATATTTTAAGTAACGAAATCAGACACAAAAACATACTTTATAGCTCCTGTGAAATCAAATTTTAAAAAAGTCATATATTTAAAATTAGATTTCCCAGGAACAACTCGACCGATTTCGCACCGATTTTTCTTGTTAACGCTCGGACACAGAGGCATTCTCATTGCGTACTTTCGCGTGCCTGCAAACGATTTGCACCAATAAGATTGCAAAATTTTTTTGCGAACTTTGTTTCTTTATTAACTAACGTTAAAAGTAGTTTCCTGGAATCGCTTCCAAACTACTTTTTTTGTATCGCACTACTCACTATACTACTTCTTTTAAAAAGTAGCGCACTACAGTACAAACTACAGAAAAAAGTAGCGACTACTTGTAGTGTGCTACTTCCGACCATTGATTTTAAGTATTTAAAGGGTGTTCGGAATTTCTAAAAGGTCGTTCACAAAATGCGATTTTTTTAAACTCGTTTATAAGGAAGTGAAAAGGAAGTCGTTTTATTACGAAGAAGAAAAAAATAAAGCAATAATAAAATATTGCATTAGTATTTCCTATCGTTCTTTTCAAATAAACATGGCTAAAATCTTTTAAAAAAAGAATGTGTTTCCATACTACCCGTTTTCCGAGTTCTTTAAATTTTCATTTCAAGTTTTAACTATAATTCAGTTTATTTCAATCATTTTCAGTTTATGTATATACAATCTGGAAACAAATTTATAACTGGATTAGATATAGCACAAGTACTGCAAATTTAACTGTTGGACATAAAACCTAATTTAAAGATTTTAATGATAAAATGATGAAATCTTCATTTCTCTAATTTAATAATTTAAATATAGTCTTATATAGGTTATAATTTAATTTTATTGACGAAATTGGGGTTCCGCCGAATGGAGGTTCAACTGCAGTAGAGCAGCGGTTCCCAATTTTTTATGGCTGCGGAACATAAAATAATTGACCTTCTTATGGCGAAGTACCAACTTCATATATAAAGTTCATTAGCTGTTGTAAACATATTTACTAAAGAAACCGCAGACCAAAGACTCCCCGTGTAGTAAATGGTGACTGATGCACGTTAAATCTGCCGAGTCGCAAAAGTCCTCCATGTTCCCATAACAAATCAAAACCTCTGGGGGCACTGGATTGGAGATCGATCGTTCTCTGATTCAGTTCAAAATTACGATGTGTGGATGAATGAATGGATGTATGACTGGGTCCTAACTGTAAAACGGGCTGTGACGTGTGTGCGGCTGAAGACGAATTCTTGGCCATAAATTGGCGCCACTGAAAAAACAAGAAACGCACACTCTGCCTTAAATTTGTTCGGTTTCACCAAGTAGGCTTAATAAATTCTTGCTGACTGGGCTCGTTCCTAGGCTGGAGTGGAGCCGGACCAGTAGCCAAGCTTTGGGCTATATGGTAAAGGGTCCATAATGACCTAGGTACATGTCCAAAGCTTGGAGAAAAGAAAAAAAAAAGAAAGTAGGCTGGCCCGTATGGCAAGTGGCATTAGAAACAACAGAATTAGAAACAACAGAGAAATTAAATTAAATTTTTTGTTGTTTTATTAATAATAGTCTTAAAATCACTTACAGTCGGGAGCGGATAGCTTTAAAAAAATTTTTTGGTGGATGCATAAGTTGAAAATGACTAAAATAACTGAATTATGGTTTTTCTAAAAACGAAAAAGAACTCTTATAAAGATTGAGAACGATCACGAGAGAAAAACATTTCTTTATTGCTGATTCTTTGAACTGAAAGATTTAATCGGAAAAACTCGAGCAATTTTCTTCACAAATGCTTATCTTTTTCATATTTTCTTTCAATATATTTTTATCAGAAAAGAAATTTTTTTTTTTTTTAAATAATGCTTTTTATTTTTCATTGCTTGAAAAATTTCATATAAAAACCAAAATATAAATTTAATGTTTTATTATTTATCTAATGAAAATATAATTACAGGTTTGAGATTTCATTGCAGTTTATAACGAAAACAACTCTCCGAACCCATTCGACCCTTCTGCGGAACCCTAAGGCTCCCGCGGAACACCTTTTGGGAACCGCTGCAGTGGAGTATCGATTATCCGCAGAAGTGGGTGGCAAAGGATAACAAAAATCACGGGTAATCCGAAAAAACATGTTGATAACCAGAAAAATAATTCCAATACGTATATTTATAAGTGAATATATTTTAAGCATACGATACTTATCTTTGTCCTAAGTCTAAATCACTAAAACAACAAATAGTGAAAAAAAAATAGCTGTTCAGGTGCATTTTTTTCCCTCGCGGATAATCCACGTATGGATAATCGAGACTCTACTGTACTATAATTTATTTACTTTCTCCTTTGCTTAATTGTTCAAATAGATAGTGTCACAATATAGTTAATTTAGAATCTCCTATAAGTTAACTATTGGGTGCTTGCACTTCAAGAAGACCTACCCACAGACGGGAAATATGACGTCAGCGACATCTGACAGTTTATAAATAAAATGGCGAGTTAAAGTTGAGCTAAGCTTCTCCGCATAAGTTAAAATGTTAATTAAAGTGAAGTTAATTATATACAGAATCGTATCGCACATCGAATAAGTTGAAATATTTTACCTAACTTAGATTTATTATTTATGTATTTTATTGTAACCATGATATATTTTTGTTTTATGTACCTAGAAACTTCGATGCATAATCAGTTTGTTTATGTTCCACATGGCTTTGTGTCTGTCTTTGTGTTAAGTTCCTGTGTAAATACATAGTGAAATAATTGAAATCTTTGAGAAAGAATCATTGTGATAGAATGTAGAATGTGTCACTTAAGATAATTAATATTTGACGGGCTTGTCTTACTCGAAATAGAATGGAAAGAACAGTTGCTGAGGTAAACAAATGCCACGTTTCAACAACCAATCAGGATAGAGATTCCCACACTACGTCACTTGCAGGTATCCCATTCAAAACTCCTTGATTTGTTTTTGAAATATGTCTTATTCAGTAATAGATGTACTAAAAAGAGTCGTTGGTGTCAAATTCTAGAGGAGGACGAAATAAAAATAAACAGTCATAATAGTTCTCTAAATTTCACGTATAAAAATATATGTCGACTCATTAATATTTCTATCTATTATATATGTAAACCTACAAAATATCAGCAAGAAGATTCATTATTTTTTTATCCCTTTCTTTGTTTTTAACTTTAGTAAATTTAAATCAAAGAAGATTTTATTTTATAACCGTCGTTGAACAGCCGAACCAATTTTTTTTGGCTTACGACTACTAATGTTAAACTCTGTAACCTTGTCATTTTGAACTCAATTCAGAAGACAAGAGAACATCTGGTTCAAATAGTGGGAGAGATTTGCCTTCGTGGAGAGCATTTTGATGGCACTATCCCTCCTTTGCGTTACACGAAGAAGAAAACCACGAAAACCTCCCACAGTCATCCCGGCGGCAAGGTGAGTCTGAACCATGATCGGTCTACCACTGAAGATCCTTTACATGAGCACTGTGGTTGGTGCGAGCTGGGTGCGGAATTCGTATCGACCAGCCATCGCTGGGATTCAAACCCGAGTCACTTCATTTTAAGCATAACGCTCTATCCCCCTCGCCATCACGTCTCAATCAATCAAAGATGATTCATGAAAATTTTCTTTACTTGTTTGAAATACTGTAGGGGTCATTTAGAGATTACTAATTATTGAGGAGGACAGAATTCNATTCCCCCCCCCCCCCCCGGCAATGACGGTCATGTAAAATGCAAGGTCAATGAAGTGCAGGTCCTATTGATTATATAACCATTAATAAATGATATTAATGGTTATTTCACGATTTTTTAATAATAGGGGAGAGGGGGGCACATGTGAACAATTTTTTTTATTTCTTTAATTTTCAAAAAATATCATCAATTTCTCACAGTAAAGAAGTCCATATGTTTAAATAGTCTTTTCTTTAACTTATGGAATTTTTTGAGATTTTTCAATAAAATATTTCCTTACTTTATGATATTTTAGAAAAATGACTTCAATTGTTCTTGCCTGGGGCACATATGAACAAGATTATAAACACAAAGCTATCATATTTCAAAGAAAACAATCTTTAATATGACAGATATAGATACACATTATACTGCAGGGCATGTAGCTTACTATGTGAATTTAAATTGTACAACAGTACTGTCAATAAGAAGAAGAAAAAATTCCGCTGTATAATAATTTTTCCGCAGTTGGGTTTTTCGCAACTTCATGTTCCTCAGGAGTTGTAATGGGTCTTCTTCTTTCTTCGCTAATACTCTTTCATGCTTTTTTTTTTTTTTATTTTTCTATCGTTTCACTTGTAGCTTCAGCAATTTTATCTTTCTCAGGTGTATCAGTTAATATGCGTGATGCGCGATCAACCATTTAATAAAAAAAATTAAAAGAAAAATTAAAAATTAATAAATTAACTATGGAAAATTAAAGAATAATTATTTCAAATGCATACACATTTTTTAAACTTATAATATCATGAGGATAATAATCTTAATACAATGTAGGGGCACATCTGAACTGTTCACATCTGCCCCAAAAAATGTTTTGTTCACAAGTGCCCCCATCATCTTTCTTAAACCTAACTTGAAAAATAAAGAACTTTTAATTGAGTAAAAAAAAAGAATAATTGTCATAAACTTACCTGAATGTTCATATAATGATCTGCAATAGTTAATTTTAGTTTATTAGTTGATTTATATTATGCTTTCACTTGGAGAAGCGAGCGATTATAATATATGCAACACCAGCTGATACAAAGAAATTGTCAGAATAGAACACCAAAATGGCTCATTGTTCTGAAAGTTTTGCAGAGAGGTAGGACTAGTACTGCCATCAATTGAAAATTTTTCAAGATTTTTTACTTCAAATCATATTGGTAAAACATACCATGTTCACATGTGCCCCCTGTTCACATGTGCCCCCTCTCCCCTATATATATAAAAAAAAATTTAATTTTATTTCTAATTTAAACTGCAGATGTTGTAATCAATTTTTATACACACACTTTTATGTATTAGTTATTTTTATCATAGTTAGCATAAAAAACACTTGTCATTAGGCTTGTAAAAGACTTGTTTATGCCTAATAACTTTGATTGTTTACAATTTAACCTACATATTACACTTATTCCGAGTTTTCAACAATCATTTACTAATATTTTTTTTGATCCCTTTACAAAGTAAGAATCTATTTTTACGTATGAGTTATTTTCATCATATTTTTCATAAAAAAACGTTCTCAGTACTGGTCAGTTGGTAACAAATTTGTTTATAGCTTTTTACTTTTATAGTTTATAATATAAGTTATATTAAACTTTTCTGATTGTTTGAAAAAAATTTAATAGAAAATGTGTTGAATGTGCGTTCTGTTAATTCTATAATTGCACTGTAAGTTGCGTATTTTGGAATAAATAAAACTATTTTAAAAATACTAGTCATATAAAAAAACATTAGTCATTTCTAGTCATATATGGGTATTTTTAGAGAATATGATGTCCATATTAAATATGAAACCAGTTTTAAAAGAATGCCGCGATTAAAAAAACTAAAAAAAAATTTCAAATTGTCCGTTCGAATGGTACTTCTTTAAAAATATTTTAGAATTTCCATATTTTGGACTGAATAAAGTTATTTTAAAAATATTTTTTAAATAAATCTAGACATATCTATTCAAACCAGTTTTAAAAAAATCCCGCTTTTCAAAAAAATTTAAAAAATCGAAGGTAGTTCATTTTAATGTTCCTTTTATATGTACACTGGAATTGGAATTATTTGAATAAAATAAAACTTTTTTAAAAGTATCTTTTTAATATTTCTAGTCATTTAAAAGACATCTAATTTTTTAAACCATTTTAAGGAAATTATTAGTATATTCACAACTTTAAAGGGAAAAAATTGAAATATTGTAGGGTGTTACATAACAATTGAGTTTACATATAAAACAGAGGCAAAATTTAATGAGATGTTTTTTAGACTAATGTTTTAGATTATTTTTGAATACATCATAGTAAATTCATTGGTTTCAATTTCGTAAGATAAAAACCCATGTTTTATTTCGAAACTTCTTTGCTTTACACGATGCTTTCTCCACATTTTTACGGTGAAATTTCTTTCTCGAAAACAATTAATTCCCTAACTTTTAAATATCTGAACACAAAAAATACTTCTAATTTATAAGGTAAAGTTGTATATTACAGAATTTAAAAAATTCCGAACAATATATTATGCAAAGCTAAAAAGAAAATTAGTTAATAAGATGTATTTTAAATAAGCCGTATTCTAGAGTTTTTTTGAACTATTTCCTTTACATTTTGGATTTTTTTTCAATTAAAATTGCATAGTTTAGTATGATAAATAAATTTGTATAACTTACAATCCAAAATTGTTTCAACTATAATTAAATTTAATTATAAACTATAATAATTAATTAAGAACTATCTTTTTTTCTTCTTTTGTGTCAGGATAAAGAAGTTTTAAATGGATAGAAAACAATTTTTTTATTCGCTTAAAAATCTCTCGTTATATGACAAAATTTGCAAAGAGTTAAATTAAAAGTCCCAAACTGAACTATCGAGTTAAAAAGCGTTTAAATATTTTGCAGTATCTAATTTTCTTGTTGATTTTGCCGAGAGTAAAAAATTTTTATTATCTGCCACATAAATTTAAAGTTATATTTCATCTTTTTGTTTAGTATCATGTTTAGTATCGCCATCTAGTGACCTCTTAAGTAAATTTCGATTCATGTACTCGACAATACTCATACAAAATATTTGTAATTTTAATTATATTTATTTTTTCTATGAGTGAAAAACAATAGTAAATGTTTTAAAATCATTGTATGTAGAAAAAATAGTTAAATGGAATAATTTACAGATTACTTACATTTGGCAAAATTTTCTGCCCTTTTCTATTGAAGTTTAAAATAGTGTCCTTGACTTCGACCAATCGTTTATTTACAAAATATTTAGCAAAATTTTGGAGTATTTTTCATAAGTTCCACCGCGAGTGAATACATGTATTTTCATTTATTCGTCTTTCTAAATATCTTTCATTGTTAACCGATTTAATTAAAATTTTAACAACAGTTATGTTTGTAATGGCGTTCTATTTACCTCAAGAATTATTTATTAAATTTTTAATAAATTTTTTTATTATTATTTATTTATTTATTTATTTTTTTTTTGATCTGAATAATTAAATTTTTATCTTTCCAGCAATTTTTTTAAAAGTATTACTGACTTCTGTTTAAATTCATTGGTACAAAAAAAAATATTTATTGATTACTTAATGTACCTTTGTGCATTTACTTAATTTTTTTTTTTAATGTTATATAATATTATCAAACTTGTACTTTTATTACTCTTTTTTTAAATTTATACACTTTTATAGACATCCTATCAACCTTCGTACCATTTTACTTTGTGCATTTTATACTTTTTTTTTATTCACTTAATAGTACTGTTTTATAAGTTATAATTGTGCTACAATTAAAATTTTGTATGCACTTAGGTTTTGAACTATTTAACCGTATTGTTTGGTGCAGCAGGTCCTAACTTGAACCTTGTGCCACTAAACCCTACACTCAATCAATCAATTAATACTTTTTAATGTAATGTAATTTTTAGGTCTAAATAATATCAAATTAAGAAAAAATCCCTTCTTTTTACATAGTTAAACTGAAACTAGTAATTTTTTTGTAAGTAATTATTTATTTAATTATGCATTATTGTGTAGGTTTATTTTGTAATATTTTCGACTTTTTATGCATACTTTTTTTCTCATTGCAGCAGGTAATAGGTCTGGCTCGTGTAAAAGTAGTGATACATCGAAATCTTAAAATTTCGATTCTTTTTTTTTTTCATCATTTGTTAGTAAAAGGTTTTTATATGGTTGAGGACTCCGGCATAATTTTTAACAATCTTATGATTCTTTATAATATTAAATTCTAAAGAATTGTATAGAATGTATATATTATAATATTAAATTATAAATATTTTAATATTAAAATGTTGTTGTAAAATTCTCATTAAATTTTTTTTTTTAATTTTTTCAGGAAAAAAAAAGCTATGTAGCACAAAAAATGTTGATGATGACAAAAATACCTAATGTAAGCTTTAAAATCATCATGATTGTAGTGTTTTTTTTTTTTTTTTTTTTTTTTTTTTTTTNTTTTTTTTTTTTTTTTCTATATACAAATAAGTGGTAGTTTAAACGTGAAACTATCCATTAGACCAGACGTTCTAAAATTGTGTTTCACGAAAGACTTTGGGCTTCGCAAAATAGTACAACATGTTTAAAATTAAAAAAAAGGAAAAAACTCAGAGTAAAGTTTCAGTTTCATAAGATACATAATTTTTCGGGTAAGAATTAACTAGATTGTATTTTCAGTAACATATTTTAAAAATATACTAATGGGTGATATTTTTTCCCCCTGTGGCAGAATCGTGGCTACATTGTATAATAAATATTAAATTTAAAATATTTTTTTATTAACGAAGTAGGAAAAAAAATTTGATTATTTTATTTTTTGTGCTCTCGATATGAAAGGAAAAAAACTGCGTATCACTTGTTTATCAATGATAAAAATAGGAAGTCATTTAATGTGTCAATTTATTGCTTGTTATTCGACAAAACAAATTTATGTTTAAGCCAAAAAACAATACCAAACAACAAACAATATTATCTGAATACTATACGATTATGCAGACTATGTCCTTGTCCTTAAAACTGTGTTTAACAAAATAAATTTAAATTCTTTAAATTGTACCAATATAATAAAATAACAAATTGTGGATCTGAATGATTTCCTTAAGTTAATTCGTTATTTTGCTAATGCATGCTTTTACTGTCAGCAATGAGAAATTTCACTAATGTGAAAAATAAATAAATAAAATAAAAATCCATATAAATGCAAAAATGAACTAAGCGATGAAATATGAACTCAATTAATGAAACCATCTTGCATCGTTAATTCTGTGGCGTAACTACCACTACAATTATTAGATATCAATTTACTAGTACATGACACATGCTAACTCTTTTTAATCTTGGGGTCCCTTTTGATAGATTGTTGAGTTGCTTTTGTGACTGCGTCATCGGCTTCCTTGTGTTGTTGCTTCTCATTTATACACAACGGGATTCTGCACATTCTCGACTACACACATAATACAGAAGAGACTACACACACAACCGTGAGCGTATTATAGCTCTCAATACAAAAACTCGGTGAACTTAATACATCTCTCCCGGTCTTTCGCAATCTCGGCAACTAGTGGTATCCATTCATGGAATTCTATCCTTGATAAAATACTGGTGGGAGAGTATTGTGGCGTAACTACCACTACAATTATTAAACATCAATTATCACTAGTATATAAGACTCGGATACTACTAATCTTAGAGTACTTTTTGATAGATGAAGGTTGGCATAATCGATGCCTACTTTTCCCAGAATTCTGTTTTATCTTTCGATTATTTAAATGCAGTATATAGCTGCGAAATAAAATTCAATCTCTGGGTTGAATTTCCAATTTTAAAGTTGCACCGAGGCAGAAAACTTTTTCCGAATCTCAATTCTACAATATAATTATGAATTTAACGCCATTTTATTTATTTATTTTTTTAGATCTTTCCGCCAACACTTTTTGCGAAATCCATGAGTTTCTGCATGATCTCACATGGATTGCTATAAGTGCTTCTTTTCTTGCGTCATCTCTTAATTAAATAGATTTTTAAATACATTTTATACACGTGGATTGAATCCTTTTAAATAGTTTTAATAATCCCGTCGATGAAGGTAAACTTTCAAAAAGAGAAGTTCTCAGCACTTAATTGTTACAAAGTGCGATCGACGAATTTAAAATTTTTCTGCCTGTACTTTTTTTGTTTTTGTGTTTGCATAATTATAGTTTAACAGAATATTTATTTTTGCAGTACCGCATGATTTAATATTATAGGTTTTCCAGTTTAAAACATTTAAAAAATTTAATCTGATTAAAAAAAAAAATTCTCATTTTTTTGTACTTGGTGAATATTTTGATGAATTAATTTTGATTGACACTCCAGATCAGAGACGGCGAACCTATAGTGTGCAAATATTGAAGTGACACGCAAGAAGGACACATTAAATTACTTTTATTCATTAACATTTTATGATACCATACTCCATGCCTCAGGGGATACAGCGTTCGTGTCCCAATGGGGTGACCCAGGTTCGAGTACCAGCGAGATCTAGTTGATAAGAATTGTATTTCTGGATCGCCTCGGCACAGTGCTGACGTAAGAATATCCTCAGTGGTAGACGGATCATGGGTTAGAAACCACTTGTCGACGGGCTAACCGTGGGAGGTTTACGTGATTTTCCTGTCCATGATAAGCAAATGCGGGTTAGGACCTTCAAAAAAGTTCTCCACGAGAACTATTTTCACTCTATAGTTGATCCAGGAGTTCCCTTGTCTTCTGGGTTGGGTTCAAAATCATAAGGATAACTTTGAGTTGAACATTGTTCGTCGTAAACTCAGAATTGGATCAGCTTTTGAACACCGGTTTATTATGAAAGTTTCCTGCGTCTAAGTCTGATTATAATACCCCCCACACGCACATTATAGAAGTAAATGTTAAGGAACATATCGATTAGAAATTAAAAATATCAAGCATTTATTAACTTAATTATCCTTTTATTGTTTACCACAAAGTACCCCGCTTCAGGTTGTTCGACTTGAGCTCGATGTTAAACCGAAGTATTTTTAAAGTACTGTCACTCGATTTCCATTTGAAGAAAGTTGATATCTAAACAGCGAGTATATTTCTATAGTTTAGAATCAAAATGTAACGGTTTAAAGATTTTTTTTTTAAGTAAATTAAACACCCAAAAATAGTTAATCGTCATTTAACTTGCACGCTAATCAAAAAAGATTCGCCATCGCTACTCTAGACTTACTCTTTTTCATAAAGTTATTTTTTACTTTCAAAATTTAAAGTGAATGAATCTCTCTAAATAGTGTACAAATGGCCTCAATAGTTTCAGTATCTCTGAATCATTTAAGCGAAGCGAATTAAAAATAACAAAATTGCACGTAAGTTCAAATACAAAGAAGAGTGAATAAAAAATGTAGTAAGTGATGGGAATTTTTTTAACGCTTAAAACAATATAATTTTAAAGGACAAATCCATCAACAATGAAATCGATAGAATAGTTTCTGAGCAATAAAATATCAGAAACGTTATATCATTTAAATTTTCATCCAGATGAAAAAAAAATACACGTTTATTCGGAGAAAGTATTTCATTGTGTTTTATTTCATAACCTCAAAATAATTGGCATAGTACCACAAGTGAAGCTTTAATCATTGAACAAAAAAGTTATTCGTGCTTTAAGTTATACTTAATCAATTAGAACTAGAACTTGATCAATTATAGAATTGGAACTCAATTAGAAATAGAACAGAACTTTGGATATCATTTGGAAAATTGTAGTTTTATCATTCTCGCTTAGATTCATGTCTGCGGCGTCTTTGGCAAACTTCTTTTTATGAAGACACATACTTAGATAAAAACAAATAATAAAAGAAAAAAAAATCCAGGGAAATTTTAATTTTGTGAAATTATTTTTCATTCAAAGTCAAGTGAATCAAGCGAAAGCAGAATAGCTGTTTTATAAATTTGTTATAAATACTTGTATATTTTTGATAATATACAAATATTTTTTTTTTTTTGTTGAAAAAATTAAGTAATGACATTTTTTAAAAGTATATATTGTATTTTATTGTAACTATGCAATTTAAATCACTTCAGACAATTTAGTTTTTCTTAATTTTATTGTAATTTAATTATAAACGAGTTATGGTGTCTTTTTTTAATTTCATAATTTAGATTATTTACATAATAAATGGTAATTTAAATTTTAAAAAAATAATTAAGTAAATAACTATTTTTAATTTTGGAAGAATATTGGTATGATTTATATGTTTCAGAGCCATAATTAATTGTTCTTTACTTATAAAATCAGTGCATGATTTTGTATTAAATATTTCAAAATCGAAACTATCAAAATTAAATAAATGGTGTGAAAAGAAAATACTTTTAATGTATTAAAAAAGAGGCTTCGTATGTGCCGGTATTATCACATAGTACTTTATTTATCTTTTTAAATATTACTGTCTTGTCTTTAATTATATTAATTAATGAGTAAAAAATACATGAATAAAATAAAAATAATAGGAAAAAAATCTATTGTAACTCTATAACCTGGTAAATCGACGTGACTTCTATATTGTTAGCTACGATGACAGGTATTATTATTATTATTTTTTAATAATACTTTTAGTAAAAATGCATGTTCTTAGAACAATTTTGAAATATTCTTTGTTAGCGAAATGGAATACTTTTCTTAGATCATTGAATTACAATTTTTTCAAAAAGGCTGCAGAACTCAATAACATTTTGCCAGAGAATGTTTTTAAAATATTTTTTGAAATAGATTTCAGATAACTCTTGGGAAGCAAGAGAATTTTTAAGGCAATGACTTCGGTCTTCTTTCTTTGTTATCCTACGTACATTTGTATTCGTTATTTATTTCATCTTTCTATTTGTACCTTTTGCCTTGCCATTGGAAATTTTTTAAAAAAAAAGAAAAGAAAAAAAAGTATTTTTCCTGATCTTGTCGACAGTATTAACGCTAGTTAAAAAATTCTAAGTAGTATATTGAGATGTAATCTTGTCGACAGTATTAACGCTAGTTAAAAAATTCTAATTAGTATATTGAGATCCGTGTGATTTGCAACTGTACATTTTCCCAATTTTGGAAAAGGCACAATATAATACCAAAATCTTAAGAACACAATATGATTTTTAAAGTAGATCATTCAGGTCATGCTTGCAAATTTTTTAAGATTTTCTTTTATTAAATATATGCAATTACATCCGGCGAAAAATACCCTGAAGGCGGTGGCTTCCTTTAATCAAAAATAGTGCGTGTTTATTGACATATTTATTCGTTATTCCTTCATTAAAAGAATGTTATTAAGACGTAATCGAGACCAATGGAATGAAAGTAAAAGTTAATAACTTTGTTTAGAAAAAAAAGTTGCCTTTTAAATTGTATCTCATTTTGTCTGTTTAATTATTGTTCTAAATAAAGCGATGAGAGATATACTGTAGAATAAATTATTGACACTTTTTCCTTAAAAAAAAGCGCTAAGTCGGGCAGCCAAGAAGTAGTAAATGATGCTTTTATTAGATTTTACTCTAATGAAAGAGAGAGTTTAATTTTATGGAAGATGGAATATGCTTTTTCGAAAAAACAGGTTCGTTCACCTGTATCGGTGAGGTTGGTTGCGTTTTTCGCGCATGCGCCCACCTGTTTTAGATGGCCACAAGTACTGCCGCGAGAGAGTGCGACGGTCGTCTTCTTATCGTAAACGTGATTTAGAATTTAAATATCCTGTAAGTTGGCAGGTAATCGGTGACGTTTTGGTTCTGTGTTCTCTCCTACTCTATTGAAAAATGAAGATCCACGTTTATTTCCGATGAATGTGAATCGTTTGCGATTTTACACACCATTCAAAATGATTCCGAAGAAGAATATTTTGAAAGGAATTACGTTAGGCTTCGTGTTTTCATCGATTCTTCTTGGATCTTACAACACCGTAACCTCTGAGGTGTGCGTTTTTTCGAAATCTGTCAAATGATCCGTTAAAAATGTCCAAATCTTCCCTAAAAAGACCTATCACGCCCAATAAAGAATCCTTGTCGAATCACCATCATCCTGTGCAATTTGATTCCAAAACAACCCATTGGAGTAACAACGTGCAAGAGTGTACAGTGTGTACTGGTCCCGAGGGGACTTTGAATTTGACAATTCGAGGGGGTTCGGACAAAGGGGAGTTCGCTTATTTTGATGATTTGGTGCAGTCTAGGATTTCTTATCTCTCTGGATATTTAGAGAATGGAGATGTGATATTAGAAATCCAGGGACAAAAACTCGCTGGATTTACACAGAGGGATGTTGTGGCCTGGTTAAATCACTGCTGTAAAAGTGGGAGTCCTGTTAGAATATGTGTTACTAAAGGCGGTGAGTAGTTTATATTCTATTTTAAATATTTTTTGATTTATTCTACATGAAATTTCTCTTTCGTGTAAGTGATGCAGTTGTTTTTATATTAGAAAAAGAAAAAGTAGCAGTTAAATTTTAATTTTTAAAAGTAAAACTATATTTTTAATAGAAATTTCATTTATTATGAATGACATGTATGAAATTATAAAAATTATTTATTTTTCTTATTTAAATGTATCACTTAAATTTATGAAAAGATAAATCCCTTCATTTTAATTTTTTAAGGGAAAAATTATACTAAGTAAAGAATGCATATTTCTTTTTGAAAAGTTGATTTTGCCAAAATTTATTTCTATTTCTAAAACTTTATTAGCAAGTTTAATTAAACAACTGATGTGTTTAACCTTTTAATATTAATATTTTGATTATCTATAAGTAAAATGAAGCATAAAAAGTATTCTGAAAGTGATATAGAAATTATTAAATTTATTATGATTTAAATTGGAAATAAGCTGTATAAATTATGTGATAACTTTTTACTTGCTATCAGGTTCAGTCCCATTTTTCATAAATTTTGGATTCTAATTGATCATCGAAGTATTCATTCATTAGTAAATATAATTCCATTATTAGCATTAAAAATTTCTTAAATAATTGTCAAATTAATTAACATTTTTTAGAATCATTTTATTCTTTTCTCTGAAGTATCTGTAATTTACATTAGATGCAATTTATGCAATATAGCAGTTAACTCTGTATAATTTGTAGAATATAGCTATTTAAATTGTTCAAATAGATTTATGTTTTCTATAAAATAAGCCATTCCTAGAAATTTTTTCGTTTTTAAATCCTTTTTTTTTTAGAAAAAAAATTCACTTAAAATTGATCATACAAAATTTTCCAAAATGTTGGTTTGCAAATGGCAATTTTTTAAAAAATTTTCTAATTTGAAGTGCTAAGTTAGCAGTAAAATTACTTTTATTTACTTTAGCATTCTTAACATTTATGTCTATTAAATTTATGTCGAATTTAGCTACCTAGGCAATGTATTTACTTATTATTATATTGTTATATTGCTTCAACAACATTGAATAGATTTTCCTTTAAAAATTGTGTTTTTATCACAAAGAGCTGCAGTATTTGTCCTGTCTTTCAGAAATTTTTCCTCCAAAGTATAAAAGTACAGAAAAAATTTAAAATTGTACAGTATCAATAATTATTACATATTTAAAAGCTTAACTGTTTATTTCTTCAATTTCAATTTAGTTGAGATTTGATAAACATTATACAGAATATGTTGTTCGAAAATAAAGAATGCAGTTTGTTAAGAGTCTCATTTTGGTAGCAACATTTTTAATTGCCTTCTAAAAGAATTCTATCTTTCCGATCCTTTTTAAAAAATAAATAAATAATTTGCTTTTGTTAATGCATTATAAGAACTTTTCAAAAGTTCAAACAATTTCTTCAATGCTTCTGCCATTTGTTCTGACATGTTTTGATGTGGTTCTTGTTCCAAAGTTTTTGTTTTTAGTTCTCCAAACCTTTCCTGCCAAGATTTACAAGTTTTGCAGGAAAATATTTTAAGAACAAAAGTATATAATTTTAAGGGGTAATCAATAAATTTTGAAATTGAAATAATTTCGTTTTATTTTTAAAATGAGTATTGTACTACTAAAAGATGGGCTCAGGCATTGAATGAACTTTCGAAAAGACTGCTAATGAATAATTAGCCAATATTATAGAATTTACTATGTTAGAATAAAACTTTCTTACAATAATTTAAAATTTGTTTTCGATCTTTCAGTATATCTAGACTTCAATTGCTACCTTTATAATTAGTCTTCACCCTGCATTATTCTCTAACCAGAGTGTACACTTTACAAAACATAGAGTTGGTACAGAGAAAGAGACATGAAAATATTCTTGCAATTTTAACCCTTTATTGGATCATATTCTTTTAGTAAGACTATGTTTTGGTATACTAGAGATTGATTTGTAAAAAGAAATTCCTTATTCAGAGTTCTCAATAGGAATAAAAATGGGCAGTGCGCTTCCTCACAGAAAAGGGCCGTTTGAGTTTTGAAAGGTTACTCACTTAACACTGATAAAATTTATCAAAATATGTAATAACTGAATTTGATCCTCAATTTTTAGGCTGCCCTTTTATACTCCTGCATGTGCATATTTCACTAAGTAATTCTCACTCATTATCAAAACAATGGAAAAATTTGAAGCTTTTGAAAGATAATTTAAGACTCAAGCTAAAAGACAATCTCTGTGTATACATTTTCTTCACAAAAAGTATACTGAGTGTAATTGATGAAAAACTTTAAAGTTCTTTTTTATGCTATTTTGAACTGAAAATGATGAGAAAATAAATATTTAAAGGTGCATTTTTAAACAAAAGGAGGTATTTAATTAAATAAAATAATGTTAAAATTTAAAAACACAAAAAAATTCATTAATATACCCCAATTATCAAATGAAAGAAGTGTATATCTCAGGAGTTGTCATATTATGCAAATTGAAACTATAGAACGGGACAACGTAATAAAAATAGTATTAAAATAAGGGAATGAAATTAAAATTAAAAATTTATCAGTTGCTGAATAAATCAGAAGTGGAATTTTCATTAAAACAGGTGGTTAAGAAAACAACCTTTGCCTGAAAAAATAAAAGGGCAGAGTTTTTAAGGAATAGCAGTTAATTTTTACAAAAAGGCTATGAGTGCATTTATGGTAATCAGAGGCCAAGGGGGTGGGCTGCCTTTCTAAAAGCACTGAGGGAGAACACTGCCTTATTACCTAAAATTAATTGAAATCATTTTAGGGGTGGGACGTAAGTGGGAATTTCAAAATGTTGTATTCAGTATAAAAAATGCGCACGGATAATAAAATTTATTGATTCTGTATTTTAACTGCAAATAAAACGAGAAATTATCAAATGATGAATCTCCTCTGTATTGGCCTCTTTTCTTGGCTTACCTCTTCTGTTTTCCACATTTATGTAACCTAGTGATATAATGCTAATCATTAATTTTTATCTATCAAAATTATCATCAGAAGACCACACAAATCATAGGTGGGAAGTATATTTATAAAATATGGCCTTAGGAAGGGATAAATAGAATTCTAAATTGGTGTATTAAAAATTTATGTGTATGTTAATGATCTAATTTTAAAAATTCTAGGTAGTTTTTAACTTTTCTGAAAATAATCACCTAATAAAAGATCTAGTTAAAGAAACGCAGTCATGAATAACTACTGACTAATTCATCTTATGGATAAATTTATTATCTTATATATTAGCTATAATTTTTTTATGGATATTGTTAACAAAACTAAATTTAAAATAAGAAAAATTTTCCCTCCCTAGTAAGTATAAAAATAGTGCAACTTAATTCACAAGATTTCATGACATGTCACAAGGTTTTTGTGAATTCCTGGTTTAAAAAAGTTTGCGAGGCTTTTGTGTGTAGATTTTAAAAGTGCCTTTTCCTATTAACATTTGGTATGGTAGCTTTTAATTTTTAACCGAGTTGCTTGAAGTTTTAACAGTTTATAGACACTCTACACAACTTTCGACTCTTAAAAATTCAATAGGTTGCTAAAATATTACGAGATAGAGCAACATTGCCATAAGAAATTAATTAAAAAAGCTGCAAAGAATTAAAAATATCAAACAATGCCACATTTATGCTTTATTTATCTTTTTTCATGATAAGGTTCTCATCAGGGTTGGCAAGTTTTTTACACATGACGGTTTTTACCGGTTATTACCATGGTTTTTACCGTCATGTCAAAAACCCATAGTTTGGATAAAACTGTATTTTTATTTGAGTTTAACTGCTTATAATTTAAAATTTATTTTTTTTTGGAAATAAAATTTAAAACAAAGTTGCTAAAAGATATTTAAGAACAGATTCCTGCATTTTCCCAACATGATTATATCAAAACATACTATTTGAAGTAAGATATTAGGATACTAATCAAAATTTTCAACATTTCCAAGCATTTTGTTGGGCATATTACATTACTGAAGAATGTCAAGATTGATTACTTTCATTCATAAAATCTTGCTTTGAGAAACACATGT
Source organism: Parasteatoda tepidariorum (assembly GCF_043381705.1). Lineage (NCBI taxonomy): Eukaryota > Metazoa > Arthropoda > Arachnida > Araneae > Theridiidae > Parasteatoda > Parasteatoda tepidariorum. The sequence goes on along the minus strand of NC_092206.1, from coordinate 89,909,831 downwards.
AAGAAAGCCTCATAAAATAAACTTTTCTTATCATTTTTGTTTTCAATATTTTACACAGAAATGAGACATGAAAAAGCCTGGGAAATCCTTTTAGAGTTTCCTTGCAACATTGCACTAACCTTTTGTTATCATTATCCTCAATGATCTCGAATCCTCATTATTCTTGAATTTCAGACTCATTCATACTAAACTCAGAAATCGACTGGGCAATGAAAAATGTGCAAAATTAGTCACTTGCTATCGTATGCTTCGGCACAGTGACCCCGACTACTGAACATATAATTTTGTTTGTAATTAAGTTTTGTTTAATGTGCTTTTTCAACTGAATAAAAGCTTTTAACTTGACAAAATAGCAGTAATTCTTGACTTAGAGTTTGTTAGTAGTTACAAGTTTTGAAAGTTTTGTTTAGCTTATTTCTAATATTTAAGAAATGCCAAATTTTAAATTCTTCTTTTTAGTTCTTGAATTTATTAATAGTTCCAAGCTTTTTTGTTTGTTTGTTTATTTCTAACAATTAAGAAGTGCAAAATTTTGAATCCTTTGCAAATCAAGCTATAATGATAAAAGTAAGTATCACTATTTTCAATAAGTATATTACAATATTTCTGTATGAATGTATATCCTTCTATAAGAATACATGTATATAGTTGCAAAATCAATAGCAATCATTTACAACATTCATTTATAAAGGCAATTATGTGAAAATAATATATTGTCCGCTATATGCCATAAATGAAAGGAAACGGTAGGTTTTTGACAGTTTTTACCGGTAAAAACGCGGTTTTTACCACTGTCATGTCAAAAACCAGTTTTTGACGGCAAAAACCCAACCCTGGTTCTCATATGTTCCAACAACAATTAAAATGAATTATTAGAGAAAAATTCTAATGGGATTTCTCATCGTTTCTTAAAAATAGATATTGACAAATATTTCATTGGATGATGTAGTGTTTGATTGTTGTGGCATTTTGGTTGGTCAACCTTGACCACTCGATATCACGTTATGTCACTCTGGAATAATTACCTTTCTATAGATGCGTTATTGTTTTGAATCTGCTTCTTCCTCAAATCTAGAATTCTGAAGGTCATTTTAGCGAATTCTATTTGAAATGACTTAATAGCATTTTCCTTGCAATTTAAAAAAGGAAAAAGTAAAATTTTTATTTTTAATCTAAATATAATTTTTATTTAACGTTTAATAGTGTAAAGTTTATAACCTTAGAGATTAATATAATGCCTATCAAAGTTAATATCATTATAAAAAAAGGTGGGTTCACGAATTTTGTTTTCATTCCATAAATAAGGTTTAAATATGTAAAAACTTCAGACAAATACTTATCTGACTGCATGAATTGTTATCTCTGTTAAAAGAATGTTTTAAAACTGAAAACATATTCTTTTTAATTAATTATTACTTAAGCTTATAAGAAGCACTGTGCCGTAGGGTCATTATAATTTTATCTTACACACAAAAAAAAAACAACAATCCGGGTAGTTTTTTTTCTTCATGATTACATTTTATTATTAACAAATCAGCGCTAGATATCAAGTTTATATCCGATTTCCATTACTTTTATATTCTGCGATTTGAAATTTTTCATTTATCTTTTTTAGAACAAGTTTAATTAGAAATTGCAAATAATGTACTAATGTATTCTCCTAAAATTTTGACAGACTAATTCACAATACGATTGAAACTGTTGTTTTAACATGATACAATGGGTAATATTTTCAGAATTACAAGTCAATGAGATGGAAAACTAATTTATTTATAAAAATATTTTTTAAATGTTATTTTCCCAGACTTTGTTACATACAGTTTAGAATGATACTTTCAAAATATAGCTAAATTAACACAATAACATAAAATTAACGTCGTTTATTAGTGTAGAAAGATTTACCCTAAGACTGCAAAAAATATATATAATAATAAAAATAAATAAATAAATATATATGAATAAAATCCCGAGAAAAATTCTAAAACCCTTAAAAGCACAGTGAGTTTTTTCCCCTCTAAAAAGCATGTGTTTTTTTACAACCCTGCTGAGCCAAGCTTTAAATTCCATTAGTGTAGCTTTTATTTCGCTTTTTTTGTTTCTACTAACTTAAGCAACTTTTGAAACACTTGTGTTATAGCTTTTTACTGAAAAAGAAAAAATATATTTTTGTGTTTCCTGAATGTAATGTGTTTGTATCAATAAATTTAATTAATATTTAATTTTTCATCCTAAGATCATGTCGGATAAGAAGGGCATTCTTGAAAGCGTTTCTTATCGTTAAAGCGGACCCTTCACAAAATATTTTATTGTTGAAACTAATCTTTCACAAAGTATTTTATCAAAAAATCGGACCCATAACAAATTTCATGACACTTAACTACAACTCCATGACAGACAGTTTTTTTTTTCTTTTCTGAATTAACAGGAGCTTCACAGAAAAAAAAAAACATATTTTGTGTTAATTTTGAATTCAGAAAATTTGAGGCAGATTTTTCACAATGAATCTGAAAGAAGCCGTGGTAGCTTACGAGATAGAGCATTCGTCTTCCAATGAGGGGAACTGGGTTCGAATCATAGCGATGGCTGGTCGATACGAATTCCGCACCTGGCTCTCACCGACCATAGGGCTGACGTAAAATATCCTCAGTGGTAGACGGATCATAGGTTAGAGTCCCCTTGTCGTCAGGCTAACCGTGAAAGGTTTTCGTGGTTTTTTCTCTCCTTGTAACGATAATGCTGGTTAGTCCCATCAAAAAGTCCTCCACGAAGGCAAACTTCTCTTGTCTCCTTCCTGGGTAGGGTTCAAATAGCAAGGCTACGAAGTTGAACATTAGTAGTTGTAAACCCAAAAATGGAGTCGTTTGTTCAACGACGGTTATGAAATAAAATGAGTCTGAAACATCTTCAATACAATTTAAGGATCCGTCATTTGATTAATGGTTTACATTAACAATAACTAATGATTATAGAGAAGAAGAAAATAAAAATTGTCTTTGCATCTTGCGGGAAATTCATATTTTTTAAAATTTCTTTTCGGTAAAATACGTTATCAGAAAATAGAGTTCTTAATGTCATTTCAGTTAGTTAGACGGAATACCCGCGCATCTTAAAATCGTAAATTGATATGTTATTATTTTACTTAACAGATTTCCTTGTTGTGTGGTGTTCTTCAAAGGGCAAACGTCCCTGAGATTCGATTTTTTAATCTGTGCCCCATCTGAAAGTAATAGGAAGGGCAATGATGATTAGATTGGAACAACGTTTTTTCATTTTGTTCCAAGAAGGGACCACCATTTATCAGTGCTTATAAAGTCTAGGGAATGATGCAATAAATTTTGCGGTTCATTCATGTGGAAAGAAGCTTTTGATTTAAGTGGCGGTTAACGAGGGAATTTAGTGGTAGCTTCGTGTGACTAATCCACCAGTCATGGGAATTGAAAAAGGTTCGAAAAGTTCACGGAGAAAACTTTCCTTCGAAAGTCAAGTCTTGTTGTTATTAAGTTACTCTTGTTGCATTTTCATATTTAATATGGTTTTTCGAAGTCCTTTCGCCAAGGAAAATAAAAAAGCCACAGTTTAAAGTGCCTTACTCTTGAAACAAAGCTATAATTTTATACTGTATGTGCCATCTTGCTTTTAAGAATTATCGGGGCTTTAGAACGGACCAATAACTAAAATATTTTAAAGTTATTAAGCTTTTTTTTCCAGACGTTTTTCCTCGTAGACAAAAATTGTCAAATTCAATGCCTAATTCTCCTTTATGTCAAATTTTTAAGACCCCAGATAATGCAGCATTGAAGAAAGTTTTTAAATGTTAAAAAATTAGACTACAAAAGCTTTTCATTTTCTCATAACTGTGGCTTTTCCCCTATATTGACATTTTGCGCATTGACCATTTTCAGAATGAAGATAAAGGGTGCTGGCTGAAGATAGGCTGAACTTGACCTTACAAAATTAATCCGTGCTGCGACTCCTGCATGGGCTTGCGTCCCACCACTGGTTTGGCGTCGCAGGAACTTGACCTAATAGTCATCAGATCAGTTACGAAAATAGCGTATTATTTTGCAAAAAAGAGTCATTTCGTTAGTGTTGGTGCAGTTTTAATAAGTACTAAATATCTATTTGTACCTATTGTATTTATGCTACATATTACCGTACCGTACACACATACCATAATACTGGTAGTGCCTGTTACCAAATTTAATTTAGCATCATTGGCGTCAATATTAGTATGGCGATTTTTTACGTTTCTCCTGAACTAAGTACCATTTTTCCATTAATTAATCTTCCTTTTCCATACATTACTTTTTTTTTTCATTTTCTGTTGATTTTAAATTAGTTTTATTGAAACAGATTTTAAAAGTAAAACTATTACTGAACAAACAAAATAATAACCCTTTAATTTATCTGATGTAACGACTAATAAATAATTATTAAAAAACTTACAATAGACCCCTTTTTAAATCGCTATAAGCTAGCAAACAATGATGTTACTTTTAAAATATTTGGAAAGTAAAAAAAGAACCGCCTGTAGTTTAATTTAAATCAATGGGTAACAGCGCTAAACCAATCAGAAAATTGCATTTTACATGTCTCTCCCGAACGATTTAATTGAAAATTTCGAAGGAATTTTAGGATTGGAAGGCTTAAATTGGTCCTCGCGATTGCTTTCCAAATTTCAGGACCATAGAACGAGCGGTTCTAGACTAATCAGAGAGACAGGCCACAAAGTCTTAATTTTATTATAATATGTTACTAGAGAACCGTGGTGATTCAGGGGATAGAGCGCTCTCCTTCCAATGAGGGGAACCAGGTTCGAAACCCGGCGATGGCTGGTCGATGCGAATTCCAAACCCCACTCGCACAAACCATAGTGCTGATGTAAAATATACTCGGTGGTAGACGGATTATGGGTTAGAGTCCGGACTTGCCGTCAGGCTAACCGTGGGAAGTTTTCCTCTCCATGTGGGTTAGTTCCATCAAAAAGCCGTCCACAAAGACAAATTTCTCCCACTACTTGGCTCAGGAGTTCCCTTGTCTTCTGGATTGGGTTCTAAATCACAAGGTTACGGAGTTGAACATTAGTAGCCGTGAACTGAAAATTCGGTCGGCTATTCAACAACGGTTTTAAAATAAAATATATTACTAGTGGAGGTGAAACAGAATTTACCATAAAGAGTTTTTTCCGTGGTATAGCATCCTCTTTATTTGTTCAAATGTATCTCTGTAGATTCGTTATATTTTTTAGTTATTAAAGTTAAAAAAAATTGAATTCTTATTTACTCTTTGATTTCCCGCTTTTTACCGTAACGATTCAACTATATCTATTTTTCTTTAACAAGAAATTCAGAGTCAAAATTTCGGATTCTTTTTGATGTTCATTTTTTTTCTGTTTTCGCAGTTACGATTCAAACATATACATCGATTTCTTCAGTTCAAATTAAAAAAATTTCAATTCAAATTAAAAATTTTAAAATTATAAATTTTTTATTGTTTGCTTTATTTTTCCGTTAACATTTAAACGATTCAAGCACGTCTACTCATATTTTTATTCTAAACTCATCGCCTAAAGCTGAACAGATACCATAGGTAGGATAATTTTCAAATTTTAAAAATTATCAAGGCTACTTGCAACCCAACTGACCACTCGAACTTAAGCTCTTTCTTCTCGTGTTCGTTTTTTGAATCTGTACTTTATATAGGTCATGTCCTTAAACATTCAAGATCAGAACATTAACCTCTTTTTTTTTCACGTTGTTATTTTCTGTCTGTGGTTTTGCTGTTACTCAACTTCGAATGTATCCAGACAATCAAAGCTTTCGGGGGTAGGGGGTGGAATATGAGTGTGCGTGTCTATTTAAAATACACTTCTCTTTCCCCTTTTATTAAGAACATTAGGTCATTCCATCTTTTCATATTATGTTTTCTATAAACTACACGTTAGCGGCAGCGCTGCTATGTAGTTCGCGTACCGTGTTTCGTTTTTGTGATTAACGTGCAAGTAAGACTTTCGCTTGTGCCTGTTGCATTGTATTGTTTGTGGGCAATTTTTTGTTCTGTATAATTTCATTCGAAGTTTTTTTATTCATATATTTTTGCTACAAAGCTCTAGCTAAATAAATAAAAAGCCACAGTTTGAGTACCTCAAACACGTAACAGCCCCTTCTTTTTAAACTATCTACTATTTTGCTGAAAATTATTGACCAAGCTTTAAAACGAACAAATATTTTAAATTAATAAAAAACTAAGTGTTTTTTTTCTTCATTTTTTTTTGGTGCAATTGACGTTTTGAGTCAATTTAACGCTAAAAAATTTTCCGATTTGAGTTTGCCACAGTTTGTTTTACAGTTTTAATTTTTAATTTTTTTTTTATTTTTTTTTTTAAATATATTTTTACATTTCTTCATTTTCCTTCCGAACTAAGGATAGTTTTTTTTATCTTTAAAAATCATTTTTGTCCGGTGATTCTTATGATTTTTAAACGATTTAGATCAGAAAAAAATGTCCATGTAAGAAATACCGGGCAATGTCTCTTAGTGACCGATATCACTATGCGATTGAGAACCTTTGGCCAATTTTTTGCGGATGAATTGATTTAACACATCAGGATCACGTTCACTAATACTGTGAATGAAATAGTTCACTAATAATGGAATACATTTATTTTATTAACATTTTGGTGTTCCCTCGTCTGGGGTTAAACACATTTTTGAAAAACACTTTTTTATACATAACTGTAATTTCCATAAATTACTATAGCATAACTAATTACGGACCATTTTCTTAAAACGGATTCTCAATTATTTTTTTTTTCTATACAAATATTAGTATTTATATAACTTTTTTGTTTACGTTATTTTTAAGTGATTAAAGAGGTGTGTTTCTTAAAATTTTTTTAGTTCCACTTTTGTATTGACATTTTTATTAATATTATTTATTTCGAATATCTCTTTTTATGCCTCCCAAAGTTCTACACCCTTGTTGCCAAAAATATATTCATTATTTATTAATGTAGTCTGTGTTCATGAAGATAAAATGAAAGCTGTCTCTTCCGTCTCTTTAAATTGGCAGTTTTTCTTTTTACTCTAAATTTTTAAAATATTTTGTGCATTCAGAATGGCGGCATTTATCAAACGCCTGAGAGATAATTTGTTTCAGAAGATACGGAATCGGGCGAGTGCGACTCGTGGGTAAAACAGATTATTGTTTTGACTTTCTTCTTCAACGCATCGTTGAAGCCAGTCAATCTCTCTTAACGTAATCGGCAGATTATGGTAAATCCAGTCGTTTGTTTAAAATGTTTTCACTAGATTGTAAGATGTGTATTTTTCACCCATTTCATTTGTTGTCTTGTAATTGATACCTTTAAGTTCATCGATTTATATACCATTTCTATAGATTTAGATAAAATTTCGGTGTCATATAAATGCTTTTGAGTTTCCATGTAAATTACATTCTAAATTGAAAAGAAAAATTTTTTTTGCTCTCTGTTTTGTTCTGAAAATAACTCAAAAAAGTTCCTCAAACATTTTCCAATTGTTCACCCCATTATCTTTTCCTTTCTTCTGTTTAGATAAAATCACTATATGATCCCAATCAGACGAGTACTAATGCATCTAGATGCCCCTAGCAAACTTCTAGACTAAATGAACCTTAAAAAGAAACGGAGTGTAATAATGTAATATCCAGATGGAGCAACAAAAAAAAAAAAAAAAAAAAAAAANAAAAAACAAAAAAAAAAAAAAAAAAGAAAAGAAAACCAGATTAAAAAAAGGGGGGAACACATTAAAATTATATTTATTGACTCATAAAAATTTAAATCTATACTTGATATTTGTTCTTATATAAATGAATACGGAAATAATTCTCTTGTAAAAAAGAATTAATCTGATAATTTTTTTTAATAAAAGTAATTCTAGTAATTTATTAACAGATTTTACGTTTTAAACCAAGCTTTCGCTTGAATGTGTACTGTAGTGTATACTGTAGTGTATCTACCACTACAAATATACAATTCCTATTCACTAGTCAGGGGTCTATTTAAAAGAAATTTGGGTCCGTTAACGGACCCTTCACAAAATGATTTATCTTTTAATCGGACCCTTCANAAACAAAATAATGAACAATTATTAATAAAAAAATTAACAATTAATGCTAAAAAAAACAATTAATAACCATAAAAAGCAAGCTAACAATAAATAACTAGCAACAAAAATTAACAGTCCTGCTTAAACTAACATCTTACAACTTAATATAAGTTATTTGTCATCTAATCTGCAACAACAGAACTCACACTGATATTACTTTAAGTTGTTTTAAGACATGGCAAAATGTTTTTTTTTCCCAATGTAAATAAAGTGTTTTGATTTGATAGTATGAAGCATACAAATGTATTATTATTTTTCCAATAATCACGGAGTCAAAAATATTTGACGGCACGTCTATGACCTCATTAAACAATGTTTTAGAAAAAAATGGCACGTTAGTGTATAAAGGTTCGCCACCCCTGCTATAGTGTATCTACCACTACAAATATACAATTCCTATTCACTAGTATATAAGATATGTTAACTCGATTCTATCTAGGGGTACCTTTTCATAGATGAAGGTTCGATATCTACCATCCCCACAAATGCTTCATTTGATTTGACGCCTGGATTCGTTGCATCCCTTCCCCCCTCTCTTCATGCCCGATTGTCATTTCACAACATTAATTAGTTGCAGTTTTAATTAGGGACTTGCACTTCAAGAAAAAAACCTCCCATACCCACACCTGTGAGTTATAACGTCAGTACCAGCTAATCTTTATCAGTAAAATAGCGTATTTAAGCTGAACTAAGTTTCTCTACATAAGTTAGAAACCCATAAGTTAATTAAATGCAGAGTTGTATCGCACGTCTACTTCTTTTACTTAACTTAGATTTATTATTTGTTTATGTATTTTATTGTAACCGTGATGTATTTTTGTTTTGCGTACCTGCCAACTTCGTTGCATAATTAGTTAGTTTATGGGCCACATGGCTTTGCGTTAAGTCTCTGTGTAAATATATAGTGAAAGAATTGAAATCTTTGAGAAATAATCTTTGTGAAAGAATTAAGAACGTGTCACTTAAAATAATTGATACTTGAGGGGCTTGTCTTACTCAAAATAGAATGGAAAGAACAGTTGCTAACGTAAACAAATGCCACGTTTCTACAACCCATCAGGACAGTACATCATCCCATTTCATTATAAATCTTTTAATCATTATAAATCTTTTAATCATTATATTAGGTATTCATGATGGGTTATTAAATAACATTTCCTTTAATATGTGAGTAATTCTTCATACAATTATATCTCTCTATAATACATGCACAATTTAATAAGTTACATATTTTACAAGTATGAAAATATGTGTTACAGTTTGCAGTTAAAATTTCGAAATTTAAAGGTTCATTTATTTTAATACGTATGCAATTTTTTTATAAAATTATCTACCTCTATAATAAAATATTTATTTATAAAAATATATTTTTTATCGAGCTTAGTTTTTGAAAAATTATTTTTCACAAAATTCTATACGTAATACCTTGACGCCTGTAAAGAATTGACCCTATTATTTACAAAGCTTTTCAATAGCCCACCTGGTAGAGCACATTCTTGCACTATCGACGCCCTGTGTTTTAACGTTTTTGCTTCTTATTTTTGTTTATCTATTTAAATTTTTACATCGATAAAAACAGTAACATGATCAGATCTTTTAACAAAACGCAAAGAAATGTTACTGTCAGTTTCAGAAAACAAATATCACTGTCAGAAGCATTACCTATTCTGAAAAAACAGAAAACAAATACTAAAGATCTGATCATGAAAAGATAATATTTGTTTTTGTTCAAACCACTCTCCCCCTGCTTTAATGTTGTTAAGACTTATTTTTTCTTTCTCAGACATAGAACTCCGGGCGAAACCTTCTAGTGTCGAAATTTTGATCGTTGTTAAATTATAGTAAGCAATAAAAGAACTATAATATCTGTATATAGCTCTCGGGGAAACTATTGCTTCTTGCCATGTCAACAAGCATGCTGGACTAGAGAAATGAGTGCTCTAGCTAGTCAGGAAATATTCGAATTTTCAATTGCATTATTTCTCTATCACGCACATACGATCGCAAGATAATGAAAGTCTTGTAATGAAATAAAATACAAAATATGGAGTGCTAGTTTGCTTATTTTAGTTGTATGGCACTCTCTAAAATACATTATATACTAAAATTAAAATCAGGAATTGTAAATTTTTTCCAAGTAGGAAAAAAAAAAAAAAAAAAAAAAAAAAAAAACTCCCCGTGAGAAATAGGCTTCTTTTCTACCAAGATATGGTCAATGGTCAGAAATTCTTTTTTTTTTCTTCCTCTAAATGAAGTACACAGTATGACTATATCAATTTTTAATTTGGTTATAACTGTAATTTAGTTTTAATAGTAGCATTTTCAAAGTTATTCAATATATCATTTTAAAGTTAGTTAAAACTCAAAAGTAACAATTCGAAATGAAAGGTAAATTTCTACATAAATTAATGAAATAAAATGTAGGTATTTCTTTAATATATTCTAACTAAATATATTCTAACTAAATGAGTATAGTAAACTTAATTTTTGAATTATATAAATAATTCTTAAAATATATATAATCAAATTTTCCTTAGGGCTTCTAAACTAACAATTCACATTTTAATCGTATACACTTCTACAATGAATTTCATGGTTACAGATAACATACTCATTTATATAATCAGATGGTGTTAAAAATGAAAACTCATATCGAATCTAAATAATATAATATGGAGATTTTTATTTTTAATAAGTACATTTGGAAGAGTTTTTATTTTCTGGTAGTCTAAAATTTCATTTGTTTAAATTTTAGCTATTCTTGTAATATTGATTACGTCACAGTTACATTGGTTATTTTCAGTTTCCACGATTTCGTCTTGTCCCCCCCCCGTCCCATACTTTTTTAGTATTCTCGAAGAAATAGGTTTCTTCTCGACAAAATGTAATGGCAACCCTTCTTCAACAGTGTTTTTCGAAGCTCTATCGCCCAATAAAACAAATATAAAAAGCCACAGTTTAAGTGCCTTACACTTGAAGCAATGCGAAGATTTTAAACTATATATATATAATTTTGACTTTAAGAATTATCTGGACTTTAGAATTGACAATAAACTTGAATATTTCATAAGTTATTAAGCTTTTTTTTTCAATTTGATCGCCAATTTGGTGACATTTTTTCAAGATTGCCAAGATTTGATCGCCAATTTTGATAATTTTCATCCATAATGAAAATTATCAAAACCACTCCCATATCTCAAATTTTTATGTACCCAGGTAATGCAGCATTGGAGTACGTCTTTAAATATTAAAAAATTTGACCACAAACGCTTTTCATTTTCACAAAACTGTGGCTTTTCACCATAATAACGTTTTGCTCCATTTTCAAAATAAGCTCTGACTTTAGATAGGCTAAACTTGACCTAACAGGCATGAGAAACAGTTGCTAACTCACAGCAGTTATAAGAATAGCATATTATTCGTAAAAAAACATTATTTCATATTGCGCCGGAGCCTTCGAAAAACATCCTTAAATATCTAATTTGCTAATGCCTTGTTGAGGAGAATAAATTGACAAAAAACAACAACTTAACCTAAAAATGTTATTTTTCTGTACCTGATAGTTATTTCTGTTCTAAGTACTACCTAAAGTGAATACATATTGGATGAACTTTTATCTTCGCATGAGGAACTAACCGATGTGCCCCGTAGATATTCACGTACGCAGGAAGTAAAGCGTATAAATTTCTCAGTTCATATCAAACATTAAATTCTTAAGCAAAATCTTTAAAATTCCATAACTAAGCTGTTCGCTACGTGCTCTCAAATTTAAACTATGAGATGCACCAAATTTTTTGTTCATTTTCTTATCTGTTATTGGGTGTGACGTCAATGGGCGCGTGCCTCAGAGTTGCATCTTCATATCGCGGTCATTCCTCCAGGTTGACGTTTTTTTTTTTGTCATTTGCGGAAATAGAAATGTTTTATCTTTTTCCCTTCTGTTGCTTACTTTTTACTAATATTTTATTATTTTTCAAAAAAAATTTAAAATATTGAGTGCAATTTCTTTCTTTACGGTTCCTGCGTATGTGCGACGCTGAAGCGAAAATGTGTATTTGTAGCATATTTTATTTACAAATGCATTTTAATTTAAATCGATTCTTAGTTTGCGTGCATTTTTCTACTTGACGTCTTTTTTATCTTATTATCTAAAATAGTTCTTTCATAATCATTATTGCTAAATATGATAACACTATATTACCTTCATTTCGTATATAAACTGCTACTAGTCAGAAAACAGCAATTAGCAGTTGTAATTAGCAAAAAATAAAATAAATGAAAGCAACTGCATAGCTGCCAACTCTACTGGATTTTCCAGTAGACTGCTGGATTTTGCCAGTTTCTCCTGGTCTACTTGGTTTAATAAAAACTCTCCTGGTTTTTGTACATTTTAGAAAATTTCCTTAAATTAAGTTTCCTTAAAAAATCCCTATTGAGATAGAATTTTTGTGTAGATTATTGCTTGCTTGAATATTTAAATAAGTGTCACTAATACATAATAAAGCGAGCCTCATTTATAAAATTCATTTAGCTATCTTTGATGAATTAAATGCCTATTATTATTCAAAATTATGCATAGACATTATATATAACATTTCAAGATCATTTAATGTGAAATTATAACTGGAAAATATTGCAGTTTTTCTATTTTGATCACTGTAAAATTCCCTATGTGCAAAATATTTAGTATATTTTACAACAATTATCATGAAATTTATATTTCGTAAAATCTACTGGATTTTTTCCTATCCGTGGTGGCAGCTATGCAACATTAAAAAAAAAAGAAGATTCAGTTGATGTTATTGTTAGAAATAAAAATGCATCTTTTTTATTATTATAAGGTTACAGTATATTAATAGGAATATTGTTATTATTGTACAAAAAAAAAAGAAAAAAAAGAATATTTTCTAACATTGGAGGAATATTTCTTGTTAATATCAAACCAAAAAATATATTTTTTTACTGGTCAAAAATGATCAGGAATATTTATTGCTATTTTCAGAAAAAGTAAAGAAATTATTGCTGTCAAAAATTATTAGTTGTAGTAAAAAATATACTATTTTTCAATTGCTTCTGATTCTAGATTAAATTAATAATTTATTTCATAATTAACAATTAAATTTCCTTATTAACTTAATCGCTGTTTTATAAAGCATNCTATAAAAATCTGTAAAATTCCCTATGTGCAAAATATTTAGTATATTTTACAACAATTATCATGAAATTTATATTTCGTAAAATCTACTGGATTTTTTCCTATCCGTGGTGGCAGCTATGCAACATTAAAAAAAAAAGAAGATTCAGTTGATGTTATTGTTAGAAATAAAAATGCATCTTTTTTATTATTATAAGGTTACAGTATATTAATAGGAATATTGTTATTATTGTACAAAAAAAAAAGAAAAAAAAGAATATTTTCTAACATTGGAGGAATATTTCTTGTTAATATCAAACCAAAAAATATATTTTTTTACTGGTCAAAAATGATCAGGAATATTTATTGCTATTTTCAGAAGAAGTAAAGAAATGATTGCTGTCAAAAATTATTAGTTGTAGTAAAAAATATACTATTTTTCAATTGCTTCTGATTCTAGATTAAATTAATAATTTATTTCATAATTAACAATTAAATTTCCTTATTAACTTAATCGCTGTTTTATAAAGCATGTTATGGGTTTGAACAAAACAAGAATTACAACAAATGGTGATGACTGACGAGCATTTTTGGAGCTCTTTACTATTTATCGCCTCGCTTATGAATTATAAGGAGAAAAAGAAGTTTTTATACATCAAATTAAAGCCTTCGCCGCTGGTTTTTTTTTTTTTTTTTTTTTATAAATATAATTTGAAGAAGAAATTTTACAAAACTGAACTTAAAATTGTGCGATAACTCTTAATAATAGTTAGTTCCGAAATTATAATTGTTTGTTTTACTCACAAAAGCATTTAAGCAACAACCACATTAATATTATGTCGGAATACAGTATTTTGCATACTCTTTTTTTTTTTTCAAAAAAAAAAAGGTGGGGTATTGAAATTAATGAGCAGTAGTGTAAATTATACGTGGGCAGAAAGACTCATGCAAAATTGCTCGTGGACAAATATATAATGTTGATGTATATTTATGGCTCTAAGAGCATTTATGTAGTTATACATTATCAGGGGTCTGTCCAGACATTTTGTGAAAGGTCCGGTTTTCGTGAAATTGTGAAAAAATTACTCACGTTCTTTCAACTAGGGTCCGCTTTTATGAATTTGTGCAAATAGGGTCCGGTTATTGCAAAAAACTTTATCAAGGAGTTTTTAAATTGTAAATAGATACAAGACTATGCTCGGAACTGTAAAATTATAATTAAAAAATTATATTTTCAAAAATGAACAGCAATTGCTGCTTCTAAATTAGAGATGCAACATACAAATATTTGGTATTTAGCCTATACTGCTGAACGTAGAATATTCATTTCGGACGAATAATGTAAGAAGCGTCTGCCGAAGACAAAACTTAATTCGTTTACATCCATTTTTCTTGTCCCCCTCCCCCTTGGGAAGGGTTTATTCGATTAAAAAACAATAATGAAGATAAACAAATTTGTGAAGGGTCTGATTAAAAGGAAAATAATTTTGTGAAGGGCCCGTTTTTAAGTTAAAATGTTTTGTGAAGAGTCCGTTTTTATGAAAAGATATTTTGTGAAGGGTTCGTTAACGGACCCAAATTTCTTCTAAGCAGACTCCTGATAATAGTTACGTATTTATAGTGTTAGTAAAGATATTTATGGCATATGGTTAATATATATATTATACAATTAATATATATATATATTATGCTGACATATATTTATGGCTCTAAGGGCATTTGTAGAATTAGTTGGTTATGTATTTTTATATTTAATATATAATGTAAACACCGCATTTCCTACGATTTCTAAATGACAGTGAAGATAAGCACCCAATCCTTCTGTAGTTTTTGATAGTTCACGGAGCTTAATTTCCTTTTGTGCAAACCACGCCTATCCCCTCCCTCCACTACCCATTTAATTATCAACTATTGAAGTTTGGACAATGTACCATCCCTCCTTTCCGGAAGTCTTCCAGGCAGAAAGGTCAGGGACACGCGGCCTACTGTCCACTATTAATGTTTTATGTGCTATTCTTAACAATATCAGTATTGTTCTCGTCCCTTTTTTTTATATATATCCATCGGCCTGACAGCCAGTTCTGCGAGTATAGTTATGTTTAGACACGTCTGTAATGCTTGATTGAATCGTAGGTCTGGTAGTAGTTTAGAAGTGTTGATTGGCACCCGTGGATCTTTCGATAACCAAGAAACGTGTCTGTTATGCTTATTAGTAATGTGCAATTTGTTGTGTTTCTGATTTATGTTGATGCTTTTATGTCTATATCAAAGCGCAACCTGTTGGCTGTTTTTTTGTAATGAGTTTTCCTAGTTTCTTTGTTAGTTTTATCACACTATTCCTTCATGGAATTTCAAGAATGTGCTCGAAATCCCTTTCAACTCCATTGGGCAATATTTTCCAGAAGCAGCTCGTAAGATTCTGTAACTGCAGTAACAATTTATCACTTTCCTACACTTTTTCTTTTCTTTTTTTTTTAAAAAAAAAATCTACTAACTATAGTTTATGTGAAAGTTATGGCTATGTAGAGTGTTTTTTCTTCTCAATTTAATATCAATCAAAATATATATATTTTTTTTTAGAAAATTAATGTTTTAAATTTGTATTCTGAAAAAAAAGAAAAAAAAAACCTATTTAAACTTGGCTCAGTGACCTTCTAAGCGCTCTATAAATTTGTCTTCTGATTCTTCTTTTATGTCAATATTAGTTTATAATATTGTTTGTTTTCTTTAACTTATCCATAGTACGCAATGACTGCAAGGAACTCCAGATTCCAACACCAGCGCCGTTCCCTCAAGCAATTTGCCTCATTCAAGTAAACATAGATTTTACAGCGAGACTCCTGACTGATTATTCCTCTCCCTTTTTTTTTTATTATTTCATTAGGATTAGATTTTAACGTAGTTAGATTTCTAAAGTACGTAATATTGTTTTAATTTAACTCAGCAAAACCGATTTCGGTTACGGTGCCATTAGCACTGTATTTATTCTTCTGTATGATGATTTTTAACCTCATATGGAGCTAAAAAGCAGCAGTCTGCATCTGCATGTGGTTAATTTTATCTAGCGCTTAACTCAGCAAAACTGATTCTGGTTACAGTGTTATCAACTCAGTATTCTTCGATAAAATAATTTTCTACCTCATATACTCATATATAGCTAAAGGGCAGCAGTCTGCTTGTAGAATTAAAAAGGGGGAAGAAGTGATGTTTTAACATCCACTTGAAGTAAGTGGCCATGAAGAGCAACGCTGAGTGTCACTTTATCGCCTGCTTATTAATTTCTTTGGATGGCCCGTTAAAAAAATCCACGTGGATATTTTGTTCGAAGTAAACAGAAGGACAACTGCGTGGTATGATGACCTCTCATTAGGTAGAAGATAGCCCTGCGGCTCTCGCCCACCAAAGAGATGCTCCACTTCCGGATTTCCCATCCATGTTTCTTGAAAGCTTATTTCATTTGTTTCTTTTAATCTTTTTGCCTATTAACTGTTTATTTGTATCGGCTATTTCGCAACCAATCACAATTTTAAACGATGAGATTAAAGATTTCTCTTACATTATGAATGTGTTTCAAAGTTAAATAATATTAAAATATTAAATAAATATAGTAATTAAATAAAAATAAAAAGAAAAAATTAAGTTTAGAAACAATTTGTTAAATAGTGTTGTTCGGAAAAAGTGACGAATGATTTTAAAAAAATTAAAAATTTTCTCTTCTGTATTTTCATAATAAAGAAAAAAAAAATTAAAAATTTTCTCATTAGTATTTTCAGAGTTGAAAAATTACCTTTAAAATTTAACTCTTAAATGTTCGTATTTAGCAAATAATTAGCTCTCATTAATTAATTGTCATTTAAAATGGTTTTAAAGTTCATTCACTTAATGAGAGTACGTTTGTAGTTAGTTCCTTAAAGCAGTAATCCCCAACCCCCGAAACAGTACTGGTCCTTGGATTAAATGGTACAGGGCCGCCCAAGGAACATTAAATTATCTCCATTTCATGTTATGTGGTGTAGTTCTCTCGAGTTTGCGAGACTTTTCATGTACCAGAGTTGAACCGGGAACTGAGAGACCACTGAAAGTTCAACCAATACCGTGCATGCAATTGATTTTATTTTGAAAGCTTGTTTCAATCCTATCAAATTAAAATAATTAAGCCTGAACAGTCTGAAATATAAGCAATTAACGCCCCTTCTCAACTAGCCGTGGTTAAACACAAAGGAATGAGTGACGAAATGACAGGACTGGTTATTTATTTGTTTATTTATGGCTGGTTAGCAAGATGGGAAGATTTTGTGCAAATTACAAAAGAAGATAAATAATAAGAGATTTATGAAACATTCACCATTTAGATGGCTGACTCTAGGACCGACTGCTGCAAGAATTCTTGTATTATGGGCACTTGTTTTTAACTACTTTGTTAAATAAATTTATCGAGAATCGGGTCACAGTATTGCACAAGTTCGAAAACCCGACAATATGATTAAATTAGTTTTTATAAAAATTAGTGCTACTTTTTTCCTCGAATTATTTAAAAACTGCAGTATGCTCTCGATATCTCGAAAACCTTGTTATGCCAAAAATAAATAGATAAAAGTAAGCTTTTTCCCTTAGCCTTACGTATCCACCTAAGATAAATTTGAATTCTTATGCCGAAGAGTTTCTTGTCAAAACATTGTTACGTTGAGTACTTTTAAAGCTATAAAATGAATTTTTTCGAAAAAAATCACGCGTGCCACTCCTCAAAATTACTACGTCCCTAGAAAAATTGCTGCCCACATATTAAAAAGTTTCATGAAATTGTCCGAGAGCACGGAAAGTGATGGCTAAGCAGTTATTTTTCGAATAGAAAAATTGATTGATGAACCATTTCGAAAACTATGTCGACAAGCCACGATGGTAGAGTTTTTATTTTTTTTTTTCATTTTGAAGTAAACTCTATTAATGTAAATTTATTGTTAGCGAATTCTTGTATATTTAATGCATAATTATTTTTGTGTTGCTTTTAAAAATAAAATTTTCATCGCTGCATTTAGACTTATTCTCAAGTATCATACAAATATCTTTATTAGTACTTATTCTGATATTCTATGACTCTTCGTTATAAAATGCTATTGAAGATTTTTTTAAAAAACTTTTTATAACATATTTGGTTCTTAACTTGCTATCTCGAAATTTTTTTTTAGCGTTCCTTCAACTTTAAGATATCGAGAGTATACTGTATTTCAAAATGATATACCGATAGTCAATAAGTTATTTGATGAAGCAAAATAATTTCTTTTAAGAGAAAAATATATGTTATTCCTGAAGATAGTTCGATTGGCGAGGAAGAAGATAAATTATTACCATTGGCAGAAATAAAATACTGCTTGGAGTTGAGTTGCTACGAATTATCCAAAAATAAAGGGAAAATATAAAATACGATTTTGCTCTATGTTGTTATAGGTTGCATAATGCACACACTTTAATAGACCCTTAAATATACAAGGCAGTATAATTATCCCATCTCTGATGTTTGAATAAAGACAATTTTACGTTAGCTTTCAGCAAGTCTCAAATCATTTTAAGGCTTTAACATTGGACGCTTGCCGCCTTGTAGACGTGTGAAAATTTTTGAAATGTGAGGAAATTAGAAGATAGTTTTATCGACCAGTATTGGTCAGAAATTATTCTATCAAAAAGTATCACTCATGAAGTTAAATTTACTGTTGTCGGTCACACATAGTGATGGTTATGTTAGCCTTGTCACATGGCATTGCTGCAATTGGGTACTTGCACTTCAGGAAGATGCCCACACATATCACCTATGACGTTAGCTCCAGCTGATCGTTTATAAGCAAAATGTTAAATTTAAAGTTTCTCCACATAAGTTAAAATTTTATTTAACGTTGTCTGCATCTTTTACTAAACTTAGATTTTTTATTTGTTCAAATATTTTATTGTAACCGTGATATATTTTTGTTTTGTGTTCCTGGTGACTTCGATGCATAATTTTTTTGTTTATGTTTCACGTGTCTTTCTGTTAAGTCTCTGTAAATATATTTATAGTGAAATAATTGAAATCTTGGTGAAAGAATCTTAGTGCAAAAATATAGGATGTATCCATTAAGAGAATGGATACTTGACGGGCTTGTCTTACTCGAAATAGAATCGAACGAACAGTTGCTAACGTAAACAAATGCCACCTTTCAACAACCCATCAGTATGAAGAAACCCACACTACGCCACTTGCAGGTATCCCATTGTAATTCAATTTTTATTTTACTATTACTGGGAAAAATCATTATCGGAGAGATTAAATGTTTGCTGGAATACTATAAGATATTTTCTTTGTGACAAAAAGCAATTTTAAAAAATTGACCCATCTTTTCTTTCATTATTTTTCGTCTTTTTTTTTAAACACTTTGCATAGATGATAATTTTCGTAGATCCCTGTACTATAGAAGTGAGCCGTGATGGTTCAGGGGATTGAGCGTTCGCCTTCCAATGAGGTGAACCGGGTTCGAATCCCAGCCATGGCTGATCGATACGAATTCCGCATCTGACTTGCACCGACCACAGTGCTGACGTAAAATATCCTCAGTAGTAGACGGATCGCGGGTTAGAGTCCCCTTGTCGTTAGGCTAACCCTGGAAAGTTTTCGTGGTTTTTCCACTCCATGTAACGCAAATGCGTGTTCCATCAAAAAGTCCTCTACGAACGCGAATTTTTCTCAATACTTGATCTAGGAGTTCCCTTGTCTTCTGGATTGGATTCAAAATGACAAGACTACGGAGTTCAACATTAGTAACCGTAAATTCTAAATTGGGTTGTCTATAATTAATTGTACTATTTCAGTTAGTGGTGCCTTTATACTCCGCACATTACAAAATTAATAGAACCTCTGAGTAGGAGTTAATTTTTAACTCCGTATGATAACTGCTAAACATAGCTGCCTACTGTACTGGTTTTTGAAGTAGACTACTGTATTTCGCCAGTTTCTCTTGGTTTCATAAAAATTCTCCTGGTTTTCCTATATTTTAGAAAAATTCCCTAAAATTAAGTAAGTTTCCTTAAAAAATCCTTTTTCGAATAGAATTTTTGCACATTTATTGCTTACTAGAATATTGAAATAAGAGTTACTAATACATAATAAAACGAGCCTCATCTGTAAAAATCAGTTTAAAACTTTTTTTGTTCTAAAATGTTAAGTTTATTTTTATTCAGAACTCCCTTTTTAAATTAATTTTAAAAAAAATCTTTAACAATCTTTGATGTATTAAATGCTTATTACTATTCAAAATTAAGAGTAAACGTAATACGTAACATTTCAAGTTCATTTAAAGTTAATCGTAATTGGAAAATATTGCAGTTTTTCTATTTTGATGACAATAAAAATCCCTAAAATTCCCTATGTGTGAAATATTTATTACATTTTGCGACAATTATCATGAAATATTTATAATCTACTGGATTTTTTCCGATCCATGTTGGCAGCTATGGCTATAGAATCTTCCATACAGAGCATTTTAATGATAAATAAAAACAGACGGGGAGGGTCAATTCCTTGTTAACAATTGACCCTTTATGGTTACTAGACAATATCATATGGTGTGGAAAATAAGGCAAAATTAAAGAGATTTGGTGTTCATATTTTTAACTACAAAGACAATTTAATCAGTTGACTCTCGATACCACGACGCTAAAAAAAAAAAAAAATCCAAATTAGCGAGTTATATGTTCTAAAAAGTAAGAAATATGTTCTGAAAAGTAAGAAAATATATTCTAAAATATGACTCTAAAAAGTAGAGTATGATTTCGAGATGTATGAGTAAAGGAAATAAATGGGTGAATAGGTTTGCATTGAATGCTTTCTTTAGTCAGATGAATCTAAAAGCAGGGGTCTGTCCACACATTTTGTGAAGGTCCGACTTTTGTAAAATTGTGAAAAAAATTACTCGTAATTTGTGAATATAAAATAAACTTTAAGTCACATTCTTTCAACCAAGGTTTCAACCACATTCTTTCAACCTTTTATGAATTTGTGCAAATAGGGTCCGGTTATTGCAAAAAACTTTTTCAAGGAGTTTTTAAATTGTAAATAGATACAAGATTATGCTCGGCACTGTAAAATTATAATAAAGAAAACATTTATTTTTAAAACTAAACAGCAATTGCTACTTCAAAATTAGAGATGCAACATACAAATATTTGGTATTTAGCCTATACTGCTGAACGCAGAATATTCATTTCGGAAGAATAATGGAAGAAGCGTCTGCCGAAGACAAAACTTAATTCGTTTGCATTGTTTTCGCCTTTGGGAAGGGTTTATTCGATTAACAAAACAATAATGAAGATTAACAAATTTGTAAAAGGTCCGAATAAAAGAAAATTATTTTGTGAAGGGTCCGTTTTTATGAAAAGATATTTTGTGATGGTTCCGTTTTTCTTCTAAACAGACCCCTGCTAAGTCATCCATTGTTTTTTACTGGCCGTATTTTCACCTTCTAATTTTATAATGTTACTCCGGTTCTCTTTTCCATTCTCTATTTTTTCAGTGTTCTCCTTTAAATTCCGCTATTTTCCCTCCCCCTTTCATTTCAGGGTTGACTCTAGGGTGATCTACTTTCTTATTTTTCTCTTTAATTTCACTGTTTTTCTCTATGTTTAATTGTATTCTCTCTGTTCAGTTCCCTCTGTAATTTCGTAGGGTGGCAATTTATTTTGTAGTGCTTTACTACAAAATTACAGTAGATACTATTTAATTTTCCCCAACCCCCAATTTTGTAGTATTGCATTTCTTTCTTCAATTTCAAATCTGCATTTTAAGAGAATGCCAGATTTAACTGGCACCTCAAAAATAAATAATCATATATACAAATGAACTACTATCTCATCCATCCATATTATTATTTTTATGAAGGGGTAGCATTCAATATTTATGTGAATAAATATTTTTTCATAACTGTTACCTTCCTTCCTATTATCGGATGTTCTACAAGAAACAAAAGCCGCGGAAGCTTTCTTATCGTTAAGAAAGGTCACGGAGAACGCCCGTTGAATACACACACCTTTTTAACAGCTTCTTTCTTTTGTGTACCTAATTAACATGAAAAGAACGCAGATAAGAACTCCATCCATTTCAGAATGTTTGTGTTGATAATATTTTTCAAGCTTTAACGCTTTCCTAAAAAGATGCATGCTTCCTTCCATAAAAAAACTATCATTTTACCTACTTTTACTTAATTTAAACATCTCTTAATGAGTTGTTTGCAGATATACACAAACGCTGTTCTCGAAAAATAATATAAATTATGTATAATATAATTCTTTGTAATATATTATATTATAAATAATATATTATATTTATATATAATATAATAATATAATTTATATATAATATAATTTAATATGTCTCATTTTTATACTATGATAGTTATCAGAACTTACATAGTATAAAAATGAGACATATTAAATTATATTATATACAGGGGTCTGTCCAGACATTTTGTGAAAGGTCCGTTTTTCGTGAAATTGTGAAAAAATTACTCACATTCTTTCAACCAGGGTCCGCTTTTATGAATTTGTGCAAATAGGGTCCGTTATTGCAAAAAAAATATTTTTTCAAGGAGTTTTTAAATTGTATAGACATACAAGATTATGCTCAACACT
>NC_092206.1:89741234-89886562 GCF_043381705.1 Parasteatoda tepidariorum | reverse complement strand
ACTTGCGCATGCGCATTGTTCATATTCAACATTATAAAATAATACTTACATAAGTTTAAAATTACTAAATAAATTCATATAAAATCATAATAATACAAATAAACCTCAACAGATCAATTTATTTGGACTAAAATTTATGAAAACCCACAACAAAATGACATAATTTGCTGCCAGCTTGTTGACGTCACAAAACCTAAGACGCTGATTGGTTAAGGGAGAAAAAACTTGGATGGAAAGTAGAACATGCTCTACTATCGTCCAAGAAGTTGGACCAAGTTCTTGGATGTTTGTTTACACGATCAAAGCTCAAAGCAAAACAAGTTTCCATCAATATCAATCAATCTCTGTCCAAGAAATTGGATCGTCTAAACAGGCCTTTATTCGGCATATTTTATATTACTTTTTATCGTCTGCTAAAAACGTTTGACATCTTTTTCATCGCAAATTCTAAAAAGAAAATGAGGTCTGGACAGCGCCCTAAGAAAAAGAGGTTCCAGGGAAATAAGTATTTGAAAAGAGTAAACAATGGAGCAAAGAAGTTTACTTTTGAGACTGTTAGTCAGAATATAAGTGCATCAGCAAAAAAATTAGGAGCAGATAGTTCGTTTTTAAATTATGACTGCACTAAATCTGATTTCCTTGGATATAGACTGATTGACATATCAATTTTGTTTCAAACTTTAGAGGAAAATCTTTGTTGTAAACGTTGCAGTGGTGAAGTAAAAATGAAAGAAGTTTCAACTTCTGGACTTTCTTCTACTTTTAATATTGCTTGTAAAAATTGTGATTCCAAAACTAAAATGAGATCATGTTCGCTCATTGGTAAAAATAATAATGTTCCTGATATTAACCGACGCTCAGTATTAGCCATGCGGTACATTGGGTGTGGTTTATCATCTCTTCAGAAGTTTTGTATAGTGATGAATTTACCAGATCCTGTGACACAAAATGCCTATGACAGCATAAACAAAACACTAGGTAATGCATGCTACTCTCTAGCTGAAAATTCCATGAAACAAGCTGCTGTAGATGAAAAAGCTAAAAGTGATGGTTTGATAGCTGTAAGTGGAGATGGAACGTGGAAGACACGAGGTCATTCTTCACTTATTGGAGTTTGTACTTTAATTGGAGGTGAGTCAAGAAAAGTGCTCGACGTTGAAATAATGTCATCCTTTTGCAAAGCTTGCGACAGCTATAAAGGTCCTAAGTTTGGAGCAAAATATAAACTTTGGTATGCTAAACATAAGAGTGTATGCAAAAAAAATCATGATGGATCAGCAGGCCTAATGGAAGTTTCTGGCATGATTAAGATGTTTAAACGTTCAGAAACTGAAGGAGGCCTGATTTATAATCAATATATCGGTGATGGGGATTGTAAGACATTCACTGCAGTTAGCAAAGAAAACCCATATGGTCCAAATCAAAGTCTTGAAAAAATTGAATGTGTGGGACACATTCAGAAAAGAATGGGGACAAGGCTGCGAAAGTTGAAGGCCACACTAGGCAATAGAAAATTGTCTGATAAAAAAACAATTGGCGGAAAAGGCCGTTTAACGGATGCAGTAATAAAAAAATTGACCCTATTTTATGGAAATGCAATTAGAGGGAATTCAAATAGTGTCTCTGATATGCGTAAAGCAATTTGGGCTGTGTGGACACATACTTGTAGTACTGATGTAGAACCAATGCATTGGTTTTGTCCTCAGGGCCCAGAAAGCTGGTGCAAATATAATGTTGCTTTACATGCGAATTGTTTAAATACTTTCACACACAAAAACAATTTGCCAAAAGCTGTAATGGAGGAGATTAGACCTGTCTTTAAAGATTTGTCAGATGTGAAACTTCTAAGACGGTGCTTAGGTGGAAAAACCCAAAACGCTAATGAGTCGTTAAACTCAATGATATGGCGATTCAGTCCAAAAACCATTGGTTCTGGCATAACAATAGCTAAAATAGCTACATACATGGCAACATGTGAGTTTAATGATGGTCCAAGAATGATTATCTCTTTGTGTCATGCTCTCGAACTTAAAACAAGCAGTAAAATGATGCTAAGTTGTCAGATGCAGAACATCACTCGTATTAACGTTGCTGAAAAACGAGCATCTTCAGCTAGCTATGAAGCACGTAAGGCCAAAAAACTGAAAACTGCAGCTCAAAATGAGCAACTTATACAAAAAGAGGGTGAAAGCTATGCCTGTGGAAGTTTTTAACATGAATTTTAATATAATTCACAATTTTTAGAGTAATTTTTGTCTTTAACTTGATTTTTCTCAAAAGTGAAATTTTGAGCTTGCGCGCATGATTTCTTGAAAACTATTTAATGTATTTTCATGAAATTTTGTACACAACTTTATATTAACCTATTGAACAACTTATACATCAATATTTAATTATTCCCCATTTTGAAAAAATTTTAGGATATTTTTAATAAAAAATTTTTGAAAAATTTCATTTTTTTGAAGTTTTAATTTTTTTAAATATATTATTTTTGAAACAAATGTTGCAGAATGATGTATAACTTCTAGATATAACATTTGTTCATTATTGTAGAACTGATGTATTAAATTTGCATTGAAACTTAGCTTGTCATCATGCGCACCGCAATATCCATGTTTTTCAAATTTTTGAAATTTCCTGCTTGCATTTTTTAAATTTGCAGAAAATATATACCATGTTTGATTATTTTAAAGATATCAAATTATTGCTTCAAATGTTTATTTTCATCAGTTCAAATTTCAAAATGCCACTTGCTTTAGTTTAGAAATTACAGCAATTTCAAATGTTGTCGATTTATTCATGATTTTTGTCTGTCGAAGGGTCGTGAGACCCCTTAAGTTTTGTCTTCGGCAGAAGATTCTTCCATTATTCGTCCGAAATGAATATTCTGCGTTCAGCAGTATAGGCTAACTACCAAATATTTGTATGTTGCATCTCTAATTTAGAAGCACCAATTGCTGTTTATTTTTGAAAATTAAATTTTTTTATTATAATTTTACAGTGCCGAGCATAATATTGTATCTTTTTTACAATTTAAAAACTCCTTGAAAAAGTTCTTTTCAATAACCGGACCCTATTTGCACAAATTCATAAAAGCGGACCCTGGTTGAAAGAATGTGGGTAATTTTTTCACAATTTCGCGAAAAACGGACCTTTCACAAAAAGTCTGGACAGACCCCTGATATGTAATAACGCTATAAAGACAAAAAGGATAAACAAGAGGGATTAACGAAGGAAGACAATTAAGAAAAATAAGAGTGTTATCTACTGCTCATAAGCTGCAAGTACATAGATCTCATAAAATGACTGCAAAATATAGAGAAAACATGGAAAAATATGTAAGTTTTTTTTTAAGGGAAAAGAAAAATTATTCTAAAATTTTTTTAAAAAATATTAAAGAAAAAACAAAATGAGGAAAAGATATAATCTTGTGATTAGCTCACACAATTGTATCCGAAAATAGTGCTTTCTAATATTGTATTAGTATCGCCAAAACAAAATATACATCAATGTAATAGTCTGAGGAGCACCAAGAAACTAAACGAAAATATGATTTTTAAAGCAAAAAATGTGAAATAAAACAAAAAATGCAAAATTAAAATAAAGAAAATACAGAATAAAACTCTAACGTATAAAACGATTTGCGAATTTAAAATGTTTTTGTAGCAAGTTTTCCAGATTATAAAATTTGAAAATAGAAGTGTAAATGGAAGATAATGAAATCAACTTACATCGCATTGTTACTGAACTGAAGTACAAAAGCAGTCTTTGTTAGCCCAAATTTGGATGTTCGCAAGGTAATAATATTATACTGGATAATTAAAAGTTTATAATCAATAAGGCTGAATTTTAAAGTTTTTTATGTTCGTTATTTTTAGAAAACTTACTAACACTTAATAAAAAATTTAAAAAAATCTTAATTAGATAGTTAGCAACGGATTTGCCCGAATTGGATCTGCACATGGAAAAAATTTAAATTTAGTTAACAAAGACATTTTAAATTATAACATACAATTCACTCAATGATTTAATAGAGCATTTAATTACATTAGTTGGATATCCATAGTTTTTTTTAAATTTTGAAGAGTTCGTCCATTTGTTTTTTCGATAAATAAGAAATTTGTTTTCATTCTATTCATTTGAATAAAAATGGTATGTAAATAAAATAAATGTTTTTAGAAACATTAAAATTCCATGTAATTAGTCTGTTTATATTAAATTTAAAATAATATGTTTTGTCATATAAATCAACAATGCAGATATTCTCTTCTTTTTTAATACTCAAATCCAAAAAATTAAAATTAATATTATCGTTATGATTACGAAGCAAGATTAATTCCTCGTGGTAAATATTATTTTAAAAAAAGTTGTATAATTTTAAAAATTGAAGATAAATTTTTTTCATAATAGTGTAAAAAGAAGTTATCTAAGAGTGATAAATAATTAGATCCTTGTGGTATTCATAAAAAGGTAAAAGACATTCACATCCTAACAAATTTAAGTTTGAAGACAAGTTATAAAGGACCTAGCTTCAGAGTTCCCAAGTCCAGAAATTAAGAAATTTCTAATTATGAGTGGTATTTAAAAAGTGTCATTCATATATATATATGTGTGTGTGTGTTTCATGCAATTTCACCTTTATCAATCTGAAATTTTTTTTTTCATAGTAAAGATAATTATTAAAAAGACAAAAATTGATTAGAATTTTCCTATAATCAAAATCGCTATTGAGGATATTTTTATATTCACAGTAATTTATAAATTTTGAGCAATCATATTTAAGCAAGTAAAAAATCAAAAGCGTTAAATCCAAAAAATTAAAATTAAATTTCACGGATCACTATTGAGGACACTGAGACTAAAAACTTCGAGGCTTGTATAATTCAGACAGAGTCAAATGAGACAAAAAACGATGATTAGAAACACCATCGAATTTCTTTCCGCAAGTAAACTGGTTTTGATGTATTTAATCCCAGTCTTCTCAACGCTGATGTGTGAAAAAAATTTATTTTTATTTTTTTTATTTTTATTTTTTCTGCTATAATTATTAATCAGTGGCGACTTCATGTTCATATATCTTGCTATTGTCGACAAGAATTTTAAATATTTATGCATTGAGAGCGGTGACTAAGGTCACCTTTTGCTTCCTCTATAGTAGGTTTCGGTGTCTTTAATCTTACTAAATAGCCAGGGGTCTGTCCAGGCCGAATTTACTACCGTTTAGCGGTACCTTCACAAATTCAACTTTAGGAAAAACGGTAATTTCACAAATTCAATTTTAGGAAAAACGGTAGTTTCACAAAATACTTTCTCTTAAATTTTTATTTTTGTATCCCTTAAGAAACGATAAATCCATATTTTTGTGTTGATTTTTTAGTATAATTTTTAATTTTTCACAAATTATGTCTAAATTTTCACAAAATAGGTACCTCTCAGAAAAACCTAGACAGACCCCTGATAGCTGTGCAATATCTCTGATTTGTGAAGGCTTTGTTTTTACAATAAAATAATTTGTGCCCAAATTAATCCTGAAAAGATTCTGGTTATTAAATTCAGATATAATAATCTTCCAAAAATTCATTAGTGTCGAATTTGTCAAGCAATTTTGATACTTATTTGTATTGTTATAAATTATTGTAATAAACTATTTTTCTGAACAGAAAAGTCAATGTTCTATTGTTTGTAATAACATGCGTTTTTATAAAATCGTTGCAAAGTAAGACGAAAATTTTGATATCATAATTAATTTAGCTCTCTGAACAATACAGAATTAAAGCATTGTTATTTTTCACTACTAACTACAAACCATATTAAATACTATTTCCTTGTTATAGTTATTATTTCCTTCTATAATTTTAATTATTTTCCGGATTATTCCAAATTCAATTATTGTATAAAAATATTATTTCCTTCAAGTGAGAAGATCTATTTTGATGAGTTGAATTTCTGACCCAAATATTTCGTTTGAAAGAAAGCATTTCGAATTAAACGGTGCGTGAAAAAAAAAATTCATGAACAAAATACAATTCTGAAAGTGAGCGGCTCCTGTACATTTCCTGCATTTTTTTCATTTCTGTTAGGTTACAGAATGAATTTTGGGAAGGAGAGAAACTTATTTGAAATTTTTTTTTCTTCTCTGGAAAATGGAAAATAAATTAAATTTTTCTCTCTCAATTTATCACCGAGCAACTGTTGCAAAATGAGTTTTCTAAAATGAAATTTTATTTTTTAGTTGTTGGAGGAAGTTAACTGTAATGGTTTTATTTCAGTTTTTGTGGGGGCTGGATTATAAAATGTTGTCCATATTTTTGTGGCCTGATTTTAGACCATGAATTAATAATGTGGTGATTTCTGATTAAATTCTTCAAAATTGTTTTGATTGATTCAAAAGTATCAAAAACAGTTATTTTTCACAAAACCGTCCTATCTCTTTTCCAATATTTTAAAGGCATGATATTGAATAGAAAATTTACCTTTATCTCCGATATAAAGTAGACATATATGTATTTGACGCAATTTAACTGGATCTCAAATTGAATTTCTATTGCTAAAGTAGAATTATTAGTTTTAATTAATTATGCTCATAAATAATTTTATCTGTTGCGTTAAAGATTTAATTTCGAATTACAATTCCATTTTGAACAAAATTAAATAATGGCTCCAAAGGATAATCAACGTTTTACTAATATTGTTATAAAAGTGCAAGAATAATTTTTAAAAGAGCAAAATTATAGAAAAAAACTACTTTTCAGTTACTATTAATGAGCTACTGATGATTACTTTCAAACTATTAATGAGCAGTTTTCGAGGTAATTAGTATTAATTTCAATAGTGTTTTTTTTATTTTAAACCCTTTCAAGACCGGGATCAAATTTATGTGATCGCACTATTCTCCCTTCACGGCTCACCACGATATCACATATGAAATGAGCCTTTCGGACTCTAGCGGCTCAAGATGATCTCAGTTCGGTATTCTCATATTTCCTCACTCTCATATTTCATAGTACGAAGAAACTCAGAGCATGCGGGCTTTGGGAAGCGCTTCGTTCTCCTTCCAGTCCCTTACGAAGTTAATTCAATTAGAAGTAATCAATTTAATAACTTTCGAGAAATAATACACTTAAGCTAACATTAGAGAAGAAACTATTTGGCTTATAAAAAAAAATACGTTTTACCAATTGAAGTGTATTTATGCGGCAAAATCGTTTTCATGGTGATTCAGGGAACCGAGCGTTCGCCTTCCAATGAGGTGAACTGAGTTCGAATCCCAACTATGGCTGGTCGATACGAATTCCACACCCGGTGCGCACCGACCACGGTGCTGACGTAAAGTATCCTCAGTGGTTGACAGACCATGGGTTCGAGTCCCCTTGCCGTTAGGCTGATCGTGAGAGGTTTTCCTCTCCGTGTAGCGCAAATGAGGGTTAGTTCCATTAAAAAGTCCTCCACAAAGGCAAATTTCTCTCAATACTTTATCCAGGAGTTCCCTTGTCTTCTGGATTGGGTTCAAAAATAAAAGGCTACAGAGTTGAACAGGAGTAGTCGTAAACACAAAAAATGGGTCTGCGGTTCAACGACGAAAATATAAAATTCTTTATTTTTAAAATATGCAAAGAAAAAATTTTTTTTTTTTTATTTAGCCTTAAAAACAAAAGCGTTATTTTGAATTTTTTATTTTGGGGGTTTGGAGATTTTCGAAAAAAAATATTTTTTTAATTTCCTCATGGCACACATTATTAACAGATAGGATTAGATTTGTCATGAACATTATGAATCAAAATTAAACTGTGTTCTCCCCTTATATATAAAAAATCGTGAGCTCTAATGTCTCAATTTTTGCATTATATTAGTGTTAGGAATAAAACTTTTTTCAACTTTAATTTGTTCAAAAATATTTAAATTCTAATTCGTCTTGTTGTGTTGTGTAACACGATTATTAAAAGATAGCTAATGTCTGTTTATCTGTTTTTCACTCCCCCGCAGACCGTAATTGTTATTTTAGTCAGCACTGATTGTGCCCATTCGATATTTTCGAGGCCTTGATAAATATAAATCTTGTATCACAATATACTCATCTATCAGTTCCATAAACTTTTTTTTTAAATCATATTTATAAAAAGATTTCATTTCAGAGTTAGAAAAAAGGCTGGTTTATTTCTGTTATTATTTTTTAATATAGGGGCCGTTCAAAAAGTACGTACATCCCGAAGGGGGTGGAGGGGATTTGCTATTATGTACGGTTTTGTACGATGGGGGAGGGGGGGAGGTATTATACAAAGTACGTACTTTATAAACATACACCATATTTAAATTTGACTTTATCCTACACCCTCCCTAAGTAAATATTTAATTTTATTTAAAACATAATTATTTTAATTTTTATGAAAAAGGGGGGTAGACTAATAAAATGTACGTACTCCAAGGGGGGGGAGTAAGACCTTATGTACGGTAATGTACGAAGGGGGGGGAGGGGTTTAAAATTTCTCCATTTTTGTGTACGTACTTTTTGAACGGCCCCATATTTAAGAATAATAAAATAAATAAATATGATAGTTTTTTTTTTATACATAAACAACTCAAAAGAAAAATCTTTCAGGCTAAAGTCGAAAGGATAAATAAAAAATTGAATGATTAATTTTTATTATTATTCTAAGTTTCGACTAGATATCCCTATAGTGCCCTCCGTTCCTATTTAGGGACGGTTTAACCCCTAAACGCACAGATTTTTTGAAAAAAACCGGCCAAAAAATTCTTTTTTTTTTTTAAGTGTAAAAAAACACACCTTATATTAAAACACAAATTGTTATTTTCAATTCTCGATTATATGAAAAAAAATCAGCGTGATCAAAAATCAGTGTGAAAAATTATATCAGCCCCGCTCGAATTACCTCGAGTGTGCACTGTTTGGCCTGTTTAGCGCGCTCGAATTAACTCCAGCGCACAAGTTAAGGGGTTAAAAAGAAAAAGTTCAGACGAATTATTTTTTCGACACAGAAAACTTTTCTTTTAAATTTATTTAATGGCAGCAAGTATCATGTGTGTCTTTTTTACATTCAAATTCAACTCTGAAGCAAGGAAAATTTTCCGATATGTTCTGCTAAAAAAATTTTTTAGTTTAATATTTTATGAATTAATTTGTACCCGACGAATATCGTAGTTAATATCATTGTAAGAATTTGTTAAATTTTTGCATTGCATTCCAAATTATTTATTTATTTTATTTATGAAAACGGTTTTTGGAAGTTCTTTTTCTTGGTAATACTTGCACTTGGTGTCGTCATAATTTTCTGGGGAGCAAATTTTTTTTATACTAATACTAGATATTGCCTAATTCGAGTGTAGGGATTTCTTGTCCCAAAACTGCAGATTTTTTTTAATGACATTTTAAGTACATTTTTTTGGTAAAATGTACAGGTTTAAAAACGTTATACAGGACAGGAGGTTGCAGAAAACGTTAACAGTAGGTCGCGTAAATGTTGCGACAAACTTCTAGGGGAGTTAGGGTACATCATCAAGATTAAAATTGCATAAAAACCTATGCCCGGAAATGTCGTCGTACGCGGCTTGGAGCCCTTCCCTATTATGAACTATTTCTTCGTGTGCATCTGAACAAGTCAATATGGAAGCTTTCCTAGCTGGTTATGGCGACATTTCTCATGCATGGGTTCCTATCAAGTTCCAATGTACTTTTAATCCTGATGATGTGTCCGATTAACGTAACGATCAAGTAATGTTTGTCGCAACATTTACTTGACCTTCTGTTATTTGTAGCGTTTTTAACTGCATTTAGACAAAATATTAAGTTTTAAAAAAAATTGTCGTTTAGAGTGCGAAAACGATTGCAGTTATATAATCAGCGACGTGATAATATCCAAGTTTCGTTCAAAAACCTCATGCAACGGAAGAAAAAAAAATTTTTTCCCTAATATATTTATGATTTTTTATTCAGTAATATTTTATATGTAATATATGAATGATTACTGGGAAAAAAAATTGTGACATGGGTATTAATTGTTTATCATGTACTAGAAAATGATAATATAGATTTGTTTATAAATCCCATTTTAAATTACATCTTATAATCCATGCAATTTAAATTTCTAGATTATCATTCTAATTAAGCATTAATTTAACTTATTCCTCCCATTTCAACAATCAAAATTTTTGTCGCCTTTTATGTTATGAAGAATATTGAATAAGAACTAAAGATGTTAATTTCGAAGTAAATACGTGATTCGGGATTCTGATTCTATTCCATCTGATTTAGGATTTATGTTTAAAAAAAATTGGGAACACTTGCTTTACAACCAAAAGAACCTATTGGTATAGTGATGTTACTGATATCCAGCCAGCGCCCAACATATTGTGTCATCTATCCTATAAATCTGTTCAATAATTTTCAATAGCTGAATGTAAGAATTTTTTTTCTGGACATCATGGGACCCTCAGAAATTATGTGCTTAGAGATAAATTACTGTAAATATTTGTCATGAATTTAAAAAAAATAACTTTAAAAAAAGTGAAAAAATACGAATAATGGAATTCTATTTTCTGAACATAACTTTTATACAAAATGAGTTAAGTTTTATTTTGTATCATAAAGTTTCTTATAAAAAAAATTTCTTACACAAAAAAAAAAAAAGAAAGAAAAAAAAAAGAAATATCGTGTAGACAGGAAGGAAGGTGAAAAAATTAATTTGAAAATGTATTCAGTTTTAAATTTATCTAGAATATCTTAACTGCATCAATAAAAATTTTAAAAGTATTATTAATAAAATGAATAAGAATTGGAGTGGAAAAATTAAATACCATGGAAAGTAGTTTGTTTAAACTTTAAAAAAATGCCTTCAACTTTGAAAATTATATAATGGAAATATGGAAAAGTTTCCTACTGTATATTTATAATTTATTGACTGAGTAGAATAAATCAGAAAATTTTTGTTTCTTTTTCCCCCTCCTCTTTAAATCAAAAAACGTTAAGAACCTGCTGGCTACTTTTTTTTATTTAAGTATCTTTGTTGACATTAATTCCATGGATGTTTTCAAACCATTGATCAGAGTGCCAGACAGACATATGTCTTGCATTAAGTGCTGCCCTCTGTTGGAAGCGTCTGAGGAAGAAAGAAAACAAAACATAAGGAAGGTCTTGCTAGATTTGGCAAGATTTCGCATTTAGAAACTTTTATTGAACTTTTAGAATTTCATTCCTGTCTTTAAAATTATTCATGTACAATTTTTATAATCATCATTTCTTTTGATATTTTTAAAAGGAAATGCTGTGCAATAAATGTTCTGGCCATTAAATAGTGCAGATAAGAAACTCTGAAATAATTTTTTTGTCACAATATTAATTATTTAAAGAATTTAGCAATATTGTTACACGAAAAAAACTGTTTCTGTGATTTAGTAATAGGTTCTTTTTTTTTTCTTTTTTTTTTATAGAAGCCCAAATAAACAAAATTAATTAAAAAATGATATTTTTAGTTTTTAAATAAAAATCGGAAAAATAATATCAGAGTTAATATTAGTAACAGAAAAGTAAAAATATAATAAGACTTAAAATTAATATTGAAAAAAAAAAGGAAAAAAAATGCAAATTGATAAATAGTAGTCGGGAATTTAACAGAAGTTTATTTGAAAAATTTTTGCAGTTTTATTCAACCTTTTAGTTTACTTTGATTTGTTACTTTGTGTGTTTTTTGTTCAGATAAAACTTTTTTTTATTTTTTACACAAATTCTTATCTTATAACTTTTCTTCCATTTTCCTTTCTTCTTTTTTTTTGTTGTTGATAAATTTAGATAATTCACTTAAAATTTTGAATAATCTTATTAAATAATAAAAAATAAAAATCGTAACAAATACAGAGAGGAAAATATTCTTAAAAAAGTGTCGCCAAGGAACGGGTTTGGCATAGAATCTCCAATAGTGTTTGTTTTAGAAACTTCTCATCAACTTCTTGCAACCCTGTTATCGTATGCATCTAATGTTTAGATTCGTGATCATGTGGGGATAGAATTTTATAATACTTGATCAAAACTTGTCACTTTTTGTTGGATTTACAGTATTAATCTACTTTATTCTGTATAATCACTGTATCGTAAGTTAACACCTTATTTATATGTTACAATTTTATAAATATTAAGAAAGAGTAAAATCATCCTTTCAATAGGGTGCTTTTGTTCCCTCTATTTGAATGGGACACTTGACACGGCGTTCTCAAAATGATGAAAAATTTTTTTTTGATAAAACTCTTATCATTGAACTTTTGCCTTTATATTAACAAAGATATTTTATGCATCGACTAAAAGTTGTGAAGTTTTGTGGTAAATTTTTTGTTGCAGTTGGAAACGCCTCATAACAGGATCGTTTTATTACTTCTTTATGTAGTTGTAATGGCATGATCGTAAAAAAATGTAATGTGATATATTTGTTTTCGAATATTGTAGCGTCCGCATCCGATTTTATTTTTGTTAAGGTAAATTTTTCTTTAAGTTTAAATAAGTTATTGAAGTTGCTAATTGAATGTCAAGTTTAGTTTAAAATATATTATGTGTTATACAGTTTTACTAAGTTTTTTAAGTTGTGATTGTTTGAAGTAATTAATTGAAAATGTATAATTATCTACATTGCATTTAACATTTATTAGTTTTCTAAATTATGAGCAGTTCAGGTAATTATAAGTTATATTTTTATAATTATGTTAACACAATTACTTGTGACATTTATTATTTTGTTTATTATTTTACATTGACATTATTTTATTTTTAAATTATGGATAGTTTTATTCAATTATCTGACGAGTATTTTATTATTTTATTTAAGACACAAGAAATAGTATGTACTGTTAAATTAAAATGTTAATAGTATATAGCCCAAAAATTTAGAAAAATGCATTAAGAAAAAGTTGGAATATGAGTATGGTAATCATTTATAATGACTTGTATAATTTTTAATGATTAATTTTTTTGAAGTTTTTTATTCATAACAATTGTTATCTGAAGCTTAATATTGCATTATAAGAGTGATATTCTGGAATTTGTTTTGAGAATCACTTTTATACTATGTCTCTTGGTTTTAATAAGGAAAATATTCCTAGAACTGAGTAATATTAATGGAATTTGATAAATTTGTAACATTCTTGTATTCTGATTTTAATTAAAAACAGCACACTTTCTTTAACATTTAGGTATAGAATCTAGAATCCTTAAATCTAGAAATGTTCTGTTTATCTAAATTTAGATATATCTGAATTTATTTACATTTCCATAAAAACTTTAGTTAAAAGTAATATGTGTCCTTCTTGCAATATTAGTTAATAATGTATAAAATTTTATTTATATAATGTATAAGTAATGAATTATAAATAGATATATCAGTTAATGATTTTATTATTCGTTTTACTCACTAAATATAATTTATTAAACATCTGTGTAGTTAATTAAGGTTAATTCCTGAAAATTATTAATGCTGTTGTGATTAATTATATTGAAGATAATTTTAAAGTTATATTAATACTTGATAAAAAAAAAATTATCTACTTAAATATTTAATTTAACTGTAATATTGTAAAACTTAAAAAATTTTAATAACCAAAATGAAAAAAAAACATAATGAAACAAGGATGCATATCAACATTATTAAAATTAAAATTTTTAAATATTTATACATGCTTGGAAATTTATAATTAAATTTGTTAAAATCTGGAGAAGGCTGTAAATATTGAATATTTATTTACTATAAATAAAAGTTTTTTTTCCCTAATTATTTACCATTATTTAATATATACTGGTGAATGAAGTTTGAAATGAATATATAATTTGAATGAATGTTTGAAATGAATAATCACTAAATATATAATTTAAATGACTGTTTTGAATATTTTCTTAATATGTAATACCAATGATTATTTGAAATTTTATAAATATGAATTGTAATAAATGAATGAATTTTTAAATGAATAGATTTTAAATATATAATTTGAATGAATATCTGTGTAAAGTTTGATATTTTTGCAAATATATTTTGAATGGAAAAAAAAATAGCATGCATAATTTGCACTGTTTGTTGTTGCAATTTGGACTATATATATACTAAGTCTTGTTAAGTGCCACTGCTTGGTATACATTTCCATGGAATGCCCTACATCAGTGTTTTTTTAAAGCCAAGAGTCACTGCCCAGCATACATTTCACCGTTACTCCACTCCGGACACTGATGTTTCGTCTAATCTATCCTCAGCAAATACTAAAATATCGAATAAATATAATAATGTCAACAAATAAATTAATATCAAAACGGATGTAATAAATAATTTGGATATTCGCCTAAGCGACTATGTGATTGTTGGCATTCTTTTGATTTCAATAATTTATGGTAGCATATAAATGAATTATATCTAATTGTACCATTTTTATTCAGTTGAAAGATAGGGAATAGAAATTTCTATTTGTCTTTAAGATTACAAACATCACAATTTAACTGGAGTATGTAACTTTCTTCTTTTAAAAACCATATACATGGAGTTTTTTCATGTTTTTGTTTGGTAGGGGGGGGGGAGGTTATGGTTTTTGACATATTTGCTTTCTGGATCAGCACAAAATGGATGCCTAAAATTCAAAACATTTTTCTTCTAGTCTTATGATTGATTTTGTTCAAAATCTACATTTTCAATATTAATGGTAACAGTTTATATACATCCTTTTATTAGAAAAATATAGTATCATGCTCTTATATTGATTTTTTTAAGAAATGCATATTGATTGAACTGTAAAAATTTTTAAATGTGAGTGTGGTCTAAAAATGTTAAAATTTTATTATTTATTTTATTATAATTTTTTTAATAAACCATTTATTGTAGAAATATATCTAAACATGCAAGCTATAAAATTCCGTAGTCTTCAGAGTTGCACCGAGAATACAAACTTGTGATTTGGAGATGCCTTTTATACCTATACCTAATTTGGTTATATTTAATGTTTTGAGAGTCATGAATTCTAATCCAATTAAAAAATATTTATCGATGAGGTTATGAAAAAGTTTCTTTTGTGCTAAGTAATTACCAATTTTTGATGTTATAAATATCGTATCTTAAATTGTTATTATTCTTTTGAATTTTAAAAAATGGTAATTATCGTGTAAAAATTTTAATTAATTACGTATATTTTCATTATGTATTCTTTAAGCATTTTTCAGTTTATTTTTATATAGTTATTAATATTAATTAATATTATTAGTCATGAATTTTAGTTACTAATCTTAGTATTTTAGCATGGAAATGGTAGAAAAAGTAACAAGGGAAAGGAAAATGTAACAAACATAATATTTAATTCACACTTTGATGCTGGGCTTAATATGAATAATGATGTATTGATATTAAATGTTGGTGACAAAAACAATCAAGTACAATATTGTTGCAAAACGTTTGACATGAGGGTCAAATGTGGCTCTTAACCCTTATGAGACCGTGGGAAGTATTAATTTATTATTTCGCACTGGTTAATTTTTAAATGGTGTTCTTTTTTAATATTTATTAAAAAAAAGTTTAGAATCAACTTTACATAAATCTGAGTAACAGTAAAGGTTAGCATGGGGTCAAGAAGAGATGTTGACCCTGGGATGCTATTTTCTCTTGTGCGTTAAGCATTCATTTAATATCTAATTTAACCCATTAACAAATTTATTAATCTGTTATTTTCCCCTCCCCAAAAAAGGTCTTAAAAATCAAATTAATTTTAGGAAGTAGACTAAATGAATTTCTTTTTATAAATTAATCTCAGTCCGCAAAAAATATTCTAATATAGTTTGAGAAGATAGCTCCATGAAAGGTTAAATAGTCGATAAATGATTAAATTTGCGGATTCTGCTATGATCTGTAGTACTTGTCTTGCTTCGGGGCTTTTGCTAGGGATGTAACGAATAGTGATTTGGCCGAAGTACCGAATATTCGGCTGAATATATACATATATAATTAGATATTAAGATAATTATAAATATTTGAAACAAAATTTTAAAAAGACTGAGTAGCAGCCTATTTTAAACAAAACTTTAATGGTAAAGCTGGAAAAAAATAGATGGATAAAAAAATATCCTCTTAGTTTTTTAGTACAAAACTTTACATACTTAAAATAATATTCAGTGCTATCAGAAAGATTCTTATAAAAAAGATTGCGTACAAATGCAAGACAAAAATTTTTTTAAAGCTGAACCTCTCAGTTTTCCAATTGCTGTACTTTGAAAACAAAAAAAGAAAGTGAATATAGTCTAATAGAAATCTTCCTAAGTGCCGCGTCATATTAAAAACGAATGTTTTTAAGAAAAGAAAAATCTTGATCGAGACCAAAACAAAGTAGCTCTTAATGTTTAAAATAAAAATTTAAACATTAAAAATCTCAATTTAACTTTTTCACATTGCCGTATTTTCAACAAAAAAAGGACCCCAAAAGAATAACGTGTATTAGAAACACTCTTTAAAAACGCTGTGTCATAGTAGGACAATAAAAACGCTGATAAAAGGAAAAGTTAATAAAAAAGCAAAATTGAAACAGATTTTTTTTCTTCTTAGTTTTGAAATGGAACTTTGACGTTGAGAATCACACTTTTACCTGTTATCTCTCTACCATATAGAGAAAAAATTACAAATAAAGAATTAAGTCAATAAGAAACGCTCCGTTAAAATGCTGCGGTACAGCAAAAACGAAATAAACAAAGTTCTCATTTCGTGAAGGGAAAAAAAAAGTGTTTTAAAAATGACGAATTAAACTTTCCGGAATACAATTTTGAAAAAATCAGCAATATAAAACTTATAGTTCTGTATAGGGTAAACTAGTTTCAATTCGTCAAGTTTCGCTTTTCTATTTCTTTTTCAGAGCATAAATTAAAAAGTTTTAGAACTTAGCAAATATGTGTAAAAACTTTCTGAATAATGTATAGTAAAAAACACGATTTTAAATTATTCTTTATTAAAATATTTGGCAAAAGGAATATATATATTGCACGATAACCCTAAGTTAAAATTGTTATACATCGAACTCCACATTCTGATTTTGTGTATTATACTTCCATTCAAACTGCACAACTTACTGAGTCATTTTGGAATGGGGTGTCGTGTTAATTCTGCTAATGAAATATTTAACCCATTACGTGATTCTGGAGACATGGCTCTGCACTTGTTCCGCCCTATAACACTGATGAAGACATAGTGATAGGTCAACACCCGTTATTCATCGAAAAGGGACCGCTTTACCATCTCTGCGCTTTGTTTTCTTTTCTTTTCTTTTTTCATGCATAAAACATGCTTTTTGTTCTTACCTTCAAAAATGCTTACTTTGCGAAATACCATTTTTATATTAATGACGATTTGTATCGTACTGTTTGCTGAATTTTATTGGACTCTGTACGCCGATTTATTAGATTTGTGTTCTTAAATCTATGCATCCAAATCCGGATTTGTAAGGAATGGGAATAAAATGTGACATGGATTTGTTTGTTTGGCACTTTATTTCTAAATTGGATTTATGGCTTTTGTGCTCTTAAATAACTAAATTGGCTTCTCCACTAGACTGCTGCAACTTTTCCAGATAAAAAATGAAGGTTCCACGACTACCGTGTTGTTTTCATCCCGCCATTTAGTTTTCTTTTCTTGCCTTGATTATGTCGTATCAAGTCAACAGAAACATAAATTGTTTGAAGAGAAAACAATAGATATCAGTTAAAGAAATTGACTTATCCATAGAACAGTATTTTAAGAGTAGTAGTAGATTTTTCTTTAAATGGATAAAGCCATTTAGTTTTTATGAGAATTTTTACCTTTTTTATTTATTATTTTTTTTAAATTTTTGATCATTGTTATTATATTGCTCTGTTTTAAACTTAGTCTGGCTCTGCCAAACTATACGATGAAGATGTTTTAATTGGAGGATTTGTAATAGATTTCCCTTCATTTTCATCCTTTTGACCAAAAGTTACAATAAAATCTACAAAAAATCATCGATTTAAAAGAAAGAAAAAAATTCAATTTGCGATGATATTGACAAGTGCAGCTGTTCCGGAAATTAATATACATACATATCATATCTAGGGCTATTGTAGCTTTCTTATTTCGCCCAGTGGACGAACATTATGCTGTAAATGTTTAATTGGTTTGTCAACGTCTGAAATTTTAATATGATGTTATGGATTTAATTAATAATCTAGTTCACTGTATTTAATATGTAGATTTATTGTGATTCATGCATTAGGGTTGTTTATGAACGATTCATAATCCTTCGTCTCCGTAGGTCCGAGACGATATTACGAAAAGAAAGTTTTAGCCGTGAAGAAGAGCCCAATTTCCATTCTAAACATTCATCGAACACCGATGTTCTTTCATAACTTAGCAGCCCTGACCCTTTTTTTCCACCTAATGAATTATAATTTTTTTTTTTTTTACTCTCTTTATTCTCTTCATTAGCTCAATGTTTATTTGGCGTCCGCACTGTTGGCGATTTTCCTAAGGATTAATTTTAAAAAAATAAAAAGTAAAACAGTTGCATTACGTCGACTGTGTCTATACGTACTTCCAGCTGCTTGAGAAATCGAGCCAAACCAGAAAACCGGATTGATTTAGTGGAAGGGAAGGGGCATGAGTTATGTTTTTTTCTTGGTGTGTGTGTGCCACTGTGTTTACTCTGGAGCTTTTTTTTGATCCTCGCACGCCGTTATGTTCCAATGAGGCATGCTAGAAGTATTTCGACGTTTTTTGTTCTGTGGTGGTGTTTTCCGTCATTTCGAGCACAGCCCTGAAAGAAAACCTCTGTATCAAGTGGAGTACAAGGATGTGGAAGACTCCGATGATATTGATTTCAACGAACCTGTTAACTTGGAGGTGGATTCTGGTAATGTTGTTATTTTTAGTGAAAAAGAAAATAATATTTTTTATTTTGTCTTCTAATTTTGTTAGTTTTCGATATTGGAACAATGTTTAAAAAATGTTTCCCTTGAAAGTTTTTTTTTTTCTTTTTAATAACTAACCACGTTTTGTAACCTTGAAAATAGCATCTTGCCCTTCCTTTGCATTTTAGTTTTGTTTATTTATTTTATTTCTTGTTACTAGTCTGAAAAAAAAAATTTCGTAACAACCGAGGCCAATATTTTATAACTTTTGATGCAAAATAATAATTCTAATGTTTTTAATAATTCAGGATAAATAAGATTGTATAATTGGTAAATCTGTTCATTCATCGATATAGAGAACAATAAGAGTATTGTCTTCATTCAGTACAAGGCTTAGTTTTTTAATGTATCTCCGTTTTTATAATTGTTAAAGAAATATTTAATTAAATTTAATTTACGTATATTGCATTATATTTTAATAATAAGTGATGTGAAATACCGTAATTAATTGAAATTTGGAGAATGAGATTCCCCCATAACCCCTATTGCTGCCTGATTACTAGATTTGTTTTTCTTTTTTTTGTCAATTAGCTCCATCTCAAAAAAGCGAGCTCACTGAGAAATTGTGTCTTCTGTGGGGAATTAAAAATTGCAACGCCTCGTTAGTGCACACCAGGGACTAATATAGGGGACTAGGTACTGTCTTTATATCTTTAGTGCACGCTAATACCTTAGGTTTCTTTCATCGAGTTCGTCGGAAGGGGGGAAATGTCAAATAATCTTTTAATCTTAGTTATTTTTATTTTCACTATAAAGTGGCAATTGCTATTTATTTTACTCCATTATTTTTTAAATCTTGAAAAATATAATGTCGTTCAAACAGAAGAATTTTGACGCTTGGACTTGTAGAATTTCAACGAATCACTTCTAACAAAATTATATCTGTACAATTCTACCATCCGTATTTTCAGAAAGGTATTTGAGACAATATTCGTTTGCCTGTTTCATATCATATTTTTTACGTTTAAATAAAAAAATTAATTGAAAAAAAAAATCTATGCAAAAGCGAATGTTCAGTTTCAAATAACGAATTCAAAATGAATAACAGTATTATTTTATTTCTTTACATTTTTGTGAAAAAAATTATTGGAAGTTCTAAAAGTTACTGAGTACTATTTCTTCCTGTTTAATAAAGCGAAGCGTTACTTTTTTTTAAAACGGATATTTTACTATTAAATTTTTTCCTATAATTAAAAAATAAAAATTTAACCTAAAATCCGAGATGGAAGGGAAGAGGACTCTTAAATCTGTAACGTTCCCCCGGGAAAGAACAACAACAACAAAAACTTGTTTTTAAAAAAAATTTCAACTTTATTTACTTGTAAATTAAGAGTGTCTTTCTTTCAATTGGACTTGCAACTCATTCTTTTGTGGTATTTTTAAAAAAAACGTGTTTTCAACCATGTTGAAGTGTATAAATCGTAATTGTAATGTTATTTTTGAGGGTAGTATGAATATTCAAATGAAAAAATTAGGATTCATTTATTATACCCATCTTAAATGCGTACATCCTTGCGTCAGGTGTTTTCCTACAGTATCGCTCTGAAATCATGGCCAATTCAGGTCAGTATAATTCATATTTTGGACAAACATGAGGAAGGATATGTGGGCATCTATCAATTAACTGATCTTTTTCCCTGACACGTGTGGGCATACTTTCCATGTGTTTTCTGATTTTAATGAATCCACTTACTAGGCACTTTGTCCACTTGCTGATATTGAAATGGAATGGCGAGGTGCACTCATGACGCCGAGGCGTCCATTCATTAAAATTGGAATCACGTACTAACGAGACGTCCATACAGTTTACAGTTAAATAATAGATAATAAATAGGATTTTATTACTTTTGTGTTAGTTAATAAATATGCCTTACAGCTGTTTATTTGTTTATTTTTGTAATTACATATGTTATGAAGTTTTATCAGATTTTTATGTGGTTTTGAAATCGTTTAGATTAATTTCTTAGATTAATGGTTTTTCTTTAAATTTTTTTGTTTTGTTTTTGAGTGTGATTATTTGATGGTTAAGTAGTATTTATAGATATTTATTGACTTCTGGAGAGATTTGTATAAGTTATACTATAAGAATGGGATTAAATGGTAGAGTTTGAAAGTGATATAAAAGCCGGAATCGACCATACTATGCATTGCTGTCTAATATATATTTTATAACCGTCGTTGAACAGCCGACCCAATTCTTTGGGTTTACGACTACTTATGTTCAACTACGTAGCCCTGTAATTTTGAACCCAATTCAGAAGACAAGGGAACTCTTGGAGCAAGTATTGGGAGAAATTTGCTTTCGTAGCGGACTTTTTTATGGAACTAACCAGCATTCTAATCCATGATCCGTCTACCGCTGAAAATATTTATGTCAGCACTGTGGTGGGTGAAAGCCGGATGCAGCATTCGTATTGACCAGCCATCGCTGGGTTTCGAACCTTGTTCACCTCGTTGGAAGACGAACGCTGTAT
The DNA here is from genome assembly GCF_043381705.1 of Parasteatoda tepidariorum. Classification (NCBI taxonomy): domain Eukaryota; kingdom Metazoa; phylum Arthropoda; class Arachnida; order Araneae; family Theridiidae; genus Parasteatoda; species Parasteatoda tepidariorum. The sequence continues at coordinate 89,865,157 of NC_092206.1, read as the reverse complement.
CTCCTGAGCCATCACGGCTCTCACTAATGTATAGATAATATGCAATTTTAATGACATTTGTGAGTTAGTTATAATTAGTCATGCTTGATAGTTTTTAAGTTTTGTTTATCTTACCTTACGCTCTCTACGTTAATTTCGAAAATAGTTCAAATGTGAACGGGGGGAAAATATAGTTTGGTTAAAAAAAAAAGAAGTTTTTTCTTTCTTTTCATATTTGCAAATGTACTCTTGCTCATAAAAATATACCAAAATTGCGAATTATTCATAAACTCGAATCCATCTTTATTGAGTTCACATAATTTTTTCTGTTTTAAAAACGCTTTGTAAATTGAATTTTCGCTCTTTAGAAAAAAGTATATAAGCTTTATTACAAATATATATTATAGAAGCTTTAGAAAGAAAGAAAATAATGAATATAAAATGGGCGATGTAAATATTAGATAACTCCGCCTTTGACTTGATTCACTTTTTTTCCCCTTTTATTTAAATGTTACGCTCTCATGGGAGGTCTCTACGGTGTTTCAGGAGTTGCTCCGAATCCGTTGCTCAGCAACCTGGGGGAAAAAATCAAAGTATTTTATTAAAGAAGAGAAGCATGATAAAATAAATTTCCTTAAATAGTCACAAAATTCCCCTTATCGTTGTTTATCTGCTGGTTTGATTTTTTTGTTCAATTTTATTACCGCAGCTGGGTAATGTATGTTTTCTCGTAATATCCGTTAGTGTAAAGCTACTCAAATAAACTATATATAAATAAATCGATATTGTGACTTAAGTCAATATTGAAATAAAAAATTGCGCAATAGTTACATGTTCCGAAAACTTCCAAACGAGTCGATAGTTTGGAATTTCGATTTTTATATATTGCTAGGGGGCTAAGCTCCCTGTTCGCTGAAGCTCATCAACCCCGATGATTGCTCCGCAATGATAGCTGTTTCTTGGCATAAAATAGTTGAAATTATTCAACTAATTCACAACTGTCATTTAATATTTTTACTTACCGAACGGACTAGTATATTTTAAATGCAATTTTTGCATTCATGAACATTCATTTTAAATGCAATTTTTGCATTTAGAACTTAACTTTGTGCATGAAGCTGAAAGTTAAGTTCTAAATCATTTAACGAATCTCTTTAACCGTAATTTATGATAGTCTGTTTTTTTGAAGTATCAGCAGCCTACAACTCAACTCTACGATAGTTGTATATTTTGATAAGATATGTTGTCATTCGAATTTTGATTGATTAGGGTTCCAAAATTATTGTAAATATCGTAATTAAAGCGTTTTCCTTTTATAAAATTCCGTAGTATTTATTTCGAATCTTTTGACAAGTGGCGTCCGCTAATTTTGGAAGCCTAATCAAAATTCGAATTACAACATACCTTATCAAAATATACAACTATCGTAGAGTTGAGTTGTAGGCTGCTGATACTTCAACTATATTAAAATAATTTGCACCAAAAAATAATTATTGTAAAACGGTTAATTAGATCGGACACCGATTTAAATAGTTTTAGCATCTTAAAATGTAACGTAGAATTACATTATTCTAAGAATCAAAACAATCCTCCTTAACTCTTAGTTTAGAAATCAAACAAAACTCAAAACGTAAAAATAACAGTACAGGTCATTTTAACCTTTAAATTAGGGAAACAAAAATATTCATAATAACTTTATGACTTATGCTGATGACTACCTAACCAAAATGAAAATTTATGTGGGAAAATTGGATCCTACCATGTGATTTTTCCAGCCAATAAAAATGTATTGACAACAATGGAAAACTGAGACACCATCATAAGAATTTCATATATAGTAAGATTCCTACCCCCCATCTTGTATTGCAGATCCACGTCGATATAGTTCGTGATACTTTCTGTAAGTTCAGATTATTTTTGGCATTTTGCTGACGACTTGCAAAAAAATGAATTCCCGTTACTTGGTGGGCGCCATGCCAAATGAAAATAAAGGAACTAGTAACTCGGTTTTTTGACTTATCATAATTCTCACTCCTGCTCCGAGAATAATCGCCCGATTTCAATAGAAGCTTTTATTCTATCGCAGTTGCTTCGTGAATTATTTTCTTTGTTATGAAGCATTTTATGTGTATTTCTTTTCGTAAAAGGCTGTGTGGATTGTCTTGTAATGTGTGGATGTATTAAAAAAAAGAGGAAAAAAAGTGTTTTTACTAAAGTAAATAACATTTATATCTAGTATGAATGTTAATGCATTTATACTTATTAAAAAAAATGCAATGAACACTCTTTAATTCGATACGGCAGGATTTTAGATATTAGATGATTCGAGGTGACATTAAATTAAAATTTCATCTTAAATTCGAAATTATACCCAAAATTTTGGTTCATTCGAAGTATGATCGAGAAGATTTCAGAAAATTTTACTGCTTTATAAAAAATTTCCTGCTTAATTTTAAATAGATTTTTATAAATAATGTAAAATAATTAATGGTTCGACGGAATGACTTCAAATATGCTAATTAATTTGTGCAGACGATACTATAAGTTATGAAAACTCTCACAAAAACGTACTTTGTCTGAATAAAGATTTTTTCCACGGATTTGGATTTTTGACCTAAATATAGGAGTAACAGCAAACTGGGAAATAGGCTCCAAAGTTTTAACTCCTTAATGTTAATTTAACTTTTTGCGCATTTTGCCATTTATCTTGAACTTTTAAAGCGAATTGATAAATTTGTGCGCACAATTATAAAATTCGTTTATCTAAAGATAATTTCATGTAGAATATATAACTTGTTGTAAATTATTTCTTTACTTTTCGTTACTTTTTCGTATTTATAAGTTGTATTTTTAAAACTAGATTTCTCTTGAACTATTGTCCAATTTCGTTCAAATTTTGTATTTTGCCATTCAAATTTTGTTCGACTAATATCAAAAAAAAAAAAAATAATAATAATAACTAAATATTTTAAATAGTAAGAGTTATTTTTTCCATGGAATTTAAACATTATTTTGGGTGGTCCATTTTTTTTCTGGCACTGTCTTGTGATACTAGAATTTCAAATCAATATCCTTTATAGTGTGAGATTTTTAGTTTTTATGCCAAACTATTCCATAGTACTGTTTCCATACAATAACTCTACAAGTTTGCGGAATTGTCCTTTGATTAAATTTGTTGCATTCATGGAAATTTTTTTTCACTTATAAGTTTTTTTATATACTACTTGATTGTGTAGTTAGGCATTCGATTACTCCAAGCCATGTACACGACGTGTTCTTGAATCTATTAAATTATTTCTGTTAATTATTCAGCTTGATTACCATTTACTAATTTCGTGATAAATATATTTCGTATTAAATTTTTTAGTTAAATCCAATTCATTGACGTAGTATTTATGTCATGTTAATTCTTTCATTCATAGTCATATTATTTTGTAATCAATTCACATTTATAGATAATTTTTAAAAAAAAGTTACCTTTCTTTTTACGTTTTAAATTGCGTGTGATTTAATTTTCCTTAAATCCTTAATTTAAGTTGATTTTTATTTTTATTCAATTTTTATGTGGTGTAATTTAAAATGTGTTTTTAAGGTCTTTTTTTTTTTGTAAGTCTTATTTTATTGATATTGAGGATTTACCCTGAGAAAGAAATGAGAGAAATTATAATTTGATGTTTGAAATAATTACTAAATAGAATGAAAATAATTACTAGGTAGAATAAATAAAGATTAACTATGTCGATAGTAGTGACATGAAAACTTAAAAATCTATTTTTAATGAGGTTTTATGTAAAATAATTTTCTGTTTAATAAACAAATTTTATTTATACCCATTTAGTTTAATACTTATTTAAATATAAGTAATTTTAAAACTTAAATAATCTTATGTATGTAAAGATAATTTTTAATAATTGATTTTTTTTTTTCATGTTTCTTGATCTAAATCAATTTATTCTTTATGTGATAGCTAACTGACAAATTTGGACTTGGTCTTTTTACAAATTTATAAGGTTCTTGAGCTTTAAAAATAATTATGATTCCTTTTATTCAATTATTAGTTAATAGTAAGGAAATAATAATTATAACCATTTTAGTTATAATATTGTTAAATATGCATTTGAATTAGGGATACAAAAATATTTGCAGGAAAACAATACCTTTATGTTATTATGACCTACATCAATTTTATGCCAATATAAAAATTAATGTGGGAAAAAACTGGATCCTACCATGTGATTTTCCGGCCAATAAGAATGTACCTGCAACTAAGGAAAACTGAGACACTATCATTAGATTTTTTATACATTGGTTGAATGTATAAAATTGGCTTTTTTAGTTGGAAAAAAATGTTTTTATTTAAAAAAAATTGCGATAATTTGTGTTCAATCTTGTCGTCGTTACACAGAATTATAAATTTACTTTAGCTTCAAATTTTTTACTGGGAATTATATAAATCTGTGTTATGCTCTTAGCCTTTTAGAGCTACCAGATTATAAGAAAGGCCAGGATGCAATGCCAGGCAATTTTCAATTTGACAGTGAAGATTTTTTCTTCTATTGTACCAGATTTACCTCAGTGTAGTTCGGTGGGGCTAAGGAAAAAAGCAGCAAATCGAATTTTGCACATACATCTTTGGGATGGCACTCAGTAAGATGCTAACAAAGTGTTTCTTCCAGGAACGCTATCTGATTTTTAACCCCTCCTTTTACTTCGTCACCTGCGATTTTTCACATTATTTTCCACACCTGCGGTCCTGCTTGTTTTTGGCGCCAATGTTTACGCCGTGCGCAGTCGCCTGGTAAATGGGCATATCTCCGTTGTCTTGTGGCTGAATTTGGCTTGGCTGTTCTATTGACTGATAAAATTATGCACTTTATTGATAAAAAGATAAGACAGAAAAAAAACAGGCTTTTTGAATCGAATATTTTATCTAATCTTAATGCAATGATTTACGCAAGAGTTAATTCCAATAAATTGGAAATTTAACTGAATATCATTTTATAAGAATTGCACTCAGTTTTAAAATCAATTCTCAGTTTTTATTATTTTAACCCATAAAGTAGACGAAGTTTCCGTATACTTTCTTACTGCCTTCAAACTAAACAAATGCTTAAAAATATTTTTGTTCGGTCGTTAAGTTTAAAATTAAAAAAATAAATTATTAAATAGTTATGAAGTATTTAAAAGTACTAAATGACATAAAAGGTTATCTCACGTAATGCATATTTTAGACTTAAAATTATTTAGAACTTGTATATTTTTGATATTTCGTCCATTAAATGGCATCTTAAATCTCAGTTTAGACTCGGCGAAATAAACTCGTATGATTTTATTCGATTTTTACACGTTTAACTGCGTTTTCTATTGTTGCTCGTCCGTTAATAAAAGTTTTATTAAAAAAATAAAAACTTTCGATGTGTTGTATTTGTTGTAAACCTGAAAGAACTTGTAGGAGGAGAGTATTAGGCTTTTACAATTCTTATTTTTGGTTTATACAGTGAAACCTCCAGAAAAGACCACATCTGTGTAGCGACCTCCTCTATTTACGACCACTTTTGGGGGGGCACGGAATTTTTTTCCATAGATTGTGATGAAGAAAACCTTTAGGAGAAACCATCAAAACCTTTTTCAGCGACCAGGCAAACCTCCACACCAAATGCGGAGAAGGTCAAATGAAGAAAGAAACACTAAGAAATATCAAAACAAAAAATCGTAACAAAATTAGTTGATTTAAATGTGTTTAAAATATTTGTGAGTGACTCTAATTTAGAGAGTTCTTTTGACGATCCCTGAAAGAGATTGATAAACTCAATGTTTCGATCAAAGTGTACTAAAGACGATGCTATCAATGATTTATTTTTAGAGCTAAAAGTTAATTAAAAAAAATTTTTTTTTTTAGTAAAAACTAAACGTCTTAAACAAACAAACAAAAAGTAAGATTGGTTTTAAATTTGTATGGATACTGCTATGTGATAAAAATTATATATTTGCGACCTTTTAGAATAGCATTGATTTTATTTTGTTAACATGCTGTTTTCAGTAATAATAGTTAAATGTGCGATAACTTTTGGAGTAAGCTTATTTTTATATCTGTATGGAGACTGTAATAATCAGTTATAGTTGAACGTTTGATATCTTTTAAACTAACATAAGGTTTTATTTTAAAGCAAAACTATTTTTATTTAATGCTAAAGCAAATTGCTACAAATACTTTACTGCCTAAACAATAAAAACGACACTTAATAAATATTCTAAAAAGAACTATTCCTAGCATGCATGTTAATTTTTTTATTAATACAATTTGTTGAAAGTTGGAGAAGTTGGAATAGATGGACGCACTCAAAAACTTCCTTTCGCTGCCTTTTTAAGGTAATGGAAAACATCAAGTTAAATATATTCTGTCTCTTATTTGTTTGTTTTCTCCTCGTCTAGTCAGTCACTCATCGATTTTACTGAAATAGGTTGACTGATGCGGAAGATAAGAGAGAGAAAAGGCTTGAATTTGAGGCTAACTTAATTTTTCTTCTTCTGACGTCCATTTGTCCAGCTAGTTTAGAATTAGCCATTTAAATCCTTCCAAAAAAAAGTTTAGTTATAACTTTAGATGTCTTGCACACTCACGTATCTCGATTTCATTCATCGATTTTCTGATCCATCATAGCATTTCTAATTTTATTAATCGATTTACTGATTCATTAAACAGTAGTTTATGAAGATCATTTTACTATTATATTTTGTTATTATAAAATAATTCAAAGTTGTTTATCATCACTGTTGATTTCCAGTGTGATTTTGACTTAAAATGTTTATTTAAAAAATAGCTATGCAGGCAATGTTTGCTTTTTTAAATATTCAATGTTTAGTTAATAATATTTTACGGAAGAAGATTCTGCTGGCAAATTCTCTCAAGTTTTGCCTGGCAAAGAAGCATACAAATATTTGGCATCATTTCATATCCATTTTTAAATTATTTTTTTTTTTTGCATAACTTGTACATATTTCCATTTCAGCTTCAAGGACCCCTCATCCTCTATTCATATTTTTCTCCTTGATATTTTAAATATCGTGTTCCATCAGAACATATATTTTTTCCCCGAACTATGAACGTTGGAAAACACCTTGCCTTATTGGTGTTTTAGAAGAAAGTAATATACATAAAATTAAGAAAAATAAGTTCGTTGCAATTCTTTAATTTTGGATAGGAAACATGGAAAATGTAATGCTATTTTACGACTTTTTGAAGAGGGCGATGACTTGTTTTACGATGAAGCTTATTTCTTTTTCACGTAATTATTTTCTTTTAATGAGGTATCCCGCTGACCTGTATTTGGATCTTTCACAGCCATATGTTGGGAACAAACCACTAACTTTTAATCCAACTGTTGAGTTTTTATCTTTACAAAAATTCTTGATGTTAAGAGAATGATTCTCTTAATTTCTTTGAGGGACTTTTTTTATTTAATTATTTGTCAAGTATGGCCATATTCTCTAAAACATAAATCAATTTTTCTCAAATGAATTTGTTTATTTTTGTGGGATCCCTTCTTCATAACAAAGTAAGATGTATCTCACACGACCGTAATATGCTTAAATTCTACAAAGAAACTACATCCACTACATAGTAAACAATTTGCACTAAACTGCTATGAAAATGACGTCATAATTTGCTGTGTGTATGTTTTGAACTCACCCCCGAAATGAAAACGAAATTGTAACATGCTTTTGAAGAGTAACCAATTCCGCACCCGACTCGTACCGACCATAGTACTGACGTAATATATCCTCAATGGCAGACAGATCATGAATTAGAGTCCCCTTGCCGCCAGGCTAACCTTAGGAGGTTTTCCTCTCCACGTATCGCAAATGCGGGTTAGTCCCATCCAAAAGTCCTTCACGAAGGAAAATTTCTCCTAATACTTGATCCAGGGCCGGGATAGCCTGGTTGGTAGGACACTGGACCCATGTCCAAGAGTTCATGGGTTCGATCCTCGCTGACCGAAGATTCCCCGTGTAGTAAATGGTGACTGATAAATCTGTCGAGTCGTAAAGTCCTCCATGTTTCCATAACAAATCAATATCTATGGGGGTACTGATCCAGGAGTTTCCCTATCTTCTGGATCGGTTCAAAATGACAAGGCTAAGGAGTTGAACATTGGTAGTAACAAACCCAAAACTTGGGTCGCTGTTAAATGACGGTTAAAAATTATAAAAAAATATATGAAAAAAAAAACACTACTATATCATTTTGCACTCCTGCGTTAGGCTATATTTAGAGCATTGTTTCATCTGCTTATCTTGAGTTAGTTTCGTTTGTATTTAACGCTTTTTTTTTCTTCTTTTCTTTCCATTCTGCTCAACTCAGTTATGTGTAGTATTGCCGATGTTCGCCATATCGTTACTTGTTCAGGACCGAAAGAAGGCCTGAGAGAGTACTAATTGAGATCACGCCCCGTTTTAGTTAGAAAAAGAGAATCACTGTCCTGAAGGGGTTAACCTTAAGCAAAAACCCATTCTGTTGTGTAAAAGTTATTCTCTCTCTTCATTTTCCTTGCGTTGCGACAGAGTGTTTTTCAATACAAGTTTCAGACACATATTTTTATTGCACTATATATACGCAGTTTATCGAAGAAAGTTTTATCCCGCAAATATATATTTTCAATCATAAAATATATCCTCGATGGCTGTCCTTTCTCTTGATGTACGATAAATAACGTCATTTTATGGAGTGAGTTAAAAAAAATTGATGGTTGAACGTCCATTGGGAAGTTACAAAAGAAAAACCATCAAATATGAAGTAGTGGCACTCATTTTGTTGATATTTGTGAAATGACGCGTGTGTCAGTCTGGCGGAAGTTGTATCAACAGTCATAAACAAATCAAAATTCAATGTAATCGGCTACCCATGATTCCTGTACTGGTGTGCCATCCATCGCAAGCTGAGATGTATTGCTATGCTGTGTCCGGTAAATAATGAATTTCTCTTTATTCAGTGCTGGATAATGCAAGTCTGAATTGAACCTTTTATAAGGAGAATAGATCCTATATCAGATGTTTTTTTATTATTTGTTTTAGAAATCTGTTTGGCGCCAACCGATTTTGTTTAAATTTTCAAATATTGCTGTTACATTTTAACTACTCAGTTTTGTTCGATAACATTAAGTTGCCTGCTTACTTACTTTCATATCCTCCCCCCTCTGTTTAATTAGCAAATTGCTATATGTATAGTTTCAGAACGCTTTTTTTTTCCAAGCAATTATGTACTTTTTGTCACTATTTCGAAGGTTTTAATTTTTAAAAAAAACTATGCCGCCCTTCTTTACTTCCTTTTAAAAAAAGAAAGAAAAAGTATTGAAGTAGAAAAGATGCATAATTTTGCAATCATAAATTTCATATAAAAACTAACAGAGAAGAAAGTTTCTTTTTTTCTCATGCAGTTTGATAGTTTAAGACTAATTAGTGTAATTTATTGTAATTTGTTTGAAAACTATTTTAACAAGTTCAAAATCAGTTTCAAGTGGCTGGCAGATTTACTTGCTATATCATAATGCTACTATCAACAGTCAACACTAACAGAGAAATGGCATCTTGTTTAGCATAAAAATTTTATATAATATTAAATAAAACTTTTCCACTGATTTTGAGGTATTGATTTCAAATGTATGATTTTTAAGAATGATAGATTTTTATCCAATCTCTTTTATCCTTCATAGTGATAGCATTTATTCCTCTTTCAGATTTTAATTTTCCTATTTTTTTAAATTTAATTATATGGTAAACAGTACAGAAAATATAACAAATTATTTTATTTTTCCCTCTAATAATTAAATTACATAAGGATAAACAGGAATTGATTGTTTTTTTTAAAAACATTTTTATTGACATTACTGTTATGTGACCATTTTAGTATTTAATATTACCGTCTAATGTCAGAATTATGACTGATTCGACACACGTGACCCCATAAATTTTTATTTACCTAGTCTTTATTTGATATTCATACATATAATCAGTGGTAGGGTGAAAATTTTGTCTAAATATTATTCTGTTAAAAAGGAAAAAATATGTCATGAAATTGCAGTTACTCCCTAAACATGAACATTCTTCATGATTCCTATTTGTATTTTTCTCTCGCTAAAGTTATTGCTAATTTGAAATGATGGAGGCAATCAAGTCTAATGTTGCTAATACTGTATGTATTTGTAACTGTAAATGGCTGAAATTTGTGATTGTTGACAGTCACATTGTCGCTTTGGTAAATGTCCGAAATATATAACAGGCCTAGTTCAGTGCCACTGCCCGGTATGCCCTACATCAATGCTTTTTAAGGTCAAGTGCCATTGCCCAGTATGCATTTAATCAGTACTCCGAACATTGATATTTCTCCTAATCTATCCTCAGCAGATACTAAAATATCGAATAAATGTAATATCAACGAATAAATTAATATCAAATCGGATATAACAAATATTTCGGGATATTCACCGGTGGAAGTAGGCATTCTCTTGCATCTTTGATATTCTGTTTTCATGAACGGTAAGATCCTACAGAATCTTCAATACAATGCAAGGCCATGTAAACAAAAGCGTTCTTAAAGTAAACAGTTTTAAACCTTTTTATCTTTTAAAAAAATATAATGTAATAACCGATTGAGTCAGCTCGCAACCAAATTGATTTTAAAGTGGTGATTGAGTACTATCTATTAACTCCTCAAATAAAGCGCAGGGTGTTTTTAACAGATGTTAATTGCGACCAAGTTGGCGAAATATTTAAGGGCATTTGGCGTTCTAAAAACGTGGCCAGTTGAAGGTCTCGTCATACTACACCAGATAAATCTGTTCATATTTAAAGATAATTCTTTTTGATAAATTGATTAGCGACCTTGGAAAGAGAGAAACGCGCTCAAGATTTGGCGGTAGAGATTTCGTGCTGGCGGTGGGAAATAGCATTTTTAACTGACCTCCCTTGGTGACCTTTTGGGTACTCTCCTTTGTTGATCCCTGTGTTCTACACCCCGATTGCACCTCCTTGGGGGATCGTGTACAAAATCTTTCCATTCAAATACGTTTTTATTTACAACAGAAAATGATTCCCGCTCCTTAAATTTCATTTTTGCCCACCGATATTGTTCCAATTAAACTGAATAGCGTTTGTTTTACATAGTTCGATATTTTCATTATGAAACTTTTCCAAGGCAATTCACCTCTATTAGGTATTTTAAAGAAGAGAGTAAATCAAGAACTTTCAATTGCTATTGTCAAAACATCAATAGTTGCAGTTATCCTGTCATTATTTGATTCAATTTTAAATTACGTAAGTCAAAGAATATTTGCCATAAAGGAATCCTTCCGCTGTATAGCGTGCTCTTAATTCTCCTTATCGATAATGCGTTCGATATTATTGTATTCTATATCCATAATAAGATATGGTATTCTTGATATATCGCTTGATAACTTTTTAAAATATCTTGATACGAAAAATATTAATATTTCATGATATATCGCTCAGCTTTGGTGAGCGACCACAATTCCTTTCTAGAGACTTTTTTATAATCGTATTATCATAAATGAGGCAAAAATTATTTTTAAGTCCTTCAAAAAATAAAGTTTTATTTTTGTATGTGCCTCATCTGTGTTTCGTCTTTTTATTCCCTTAAAAAAAAGTACGTTTTGACGGGAATGTTATTAATGAGTTTTCAGTTATAACTAACGTTTTAATTATTATTGAAAATGGTAATTTAAACATACATGAATTAAACTTAAATGACTTAACTTAAAGGAAATAATTAAATGGGCTGATTTATAATTCGTAGTTTATAAGTCTTAAATTTTAGCTACTCCATAACACTGATTTAATTTAAGTAAAGTAATCAAGGGGTGAATATTTCTTTAAGTTGGAGAATAAAGGTGTGCTAGAGATTTTTGCATTGTGGAAAATGAAGATTCCCAATTCATAGTATCTGTACAAAATTCTGAAATTTGTTGATAGTTTACGTTAAAAATTTCTAAATCTGTATAAGTTATAACTAGTTGAAATAAAACTTTTTTTATCACAAAATAGTTTTGTGTATGTTCAAGATTTGTCATTCGTTTTTACTGGCTGATTATTTGAAATAAAATAATTAAGATTAAATAATAATAATCAAGGCTGAACGTAGAAAGTGATGTAATTGCTATTCTATTCCCTTCGTAACATTACATTTAATTTTAGGTTTTTTAGCTTGGGGTCAAACAACATTGCAGAATGATCATAGTCGCTATAATTTTTTGCTATTAACCAACAAAATTGTCTTATTTGAACCAAACATTTTACACGTCCAAGTTCTTGGATATATCAATTGTTTTATATTATTTTTTTCTTTTGTTTCGTTAAATAGAAACTTGTCAACCTTAATGTTTAACTTGCGAAAATTATTAATTAAAAAAAAATATATTTGCTTTTGTCAGAAACTATTTAATTGAATCGCGACAAAAAATTTTTAAAAAATATATTTTTAATTAATTTATGTTACTGTCTTTTTTTTTTAATTAAATCGTGTGCTCAAAACATACATATTTAGGTTAAGTAATAATAGATAATTATAATAAAATGCAATTTATGAAAATTTATACCTAAGTTATAATTATAATAAATTATTATTATAATTAAGTGCTCATGCTCCACTTTTCTTTTTCGTCACTTTAATGTTCTCTAGTATGAAGTTGATTATGAAGTTTCTTTAAGCATAATTTAATTCGTCCCGCTTTTTCATTTATTGTATAGTTTTCACGAGGTAGTGCTGACCATGCACACTATATAAATATGTTTGAGATACACGAATTTTCTGTTTGTAACATGATTATATGATTGCCATAAATTTTTGCTGTACGCTTACTATATTTACTGTATAATTAATTTAAATGAAACACTATGTAATTTGGTGTTGACTCAAGAATGGGTATTAATTTCGACGAAAATTTGACTCATAAATGAAAACAGACCCTGGCTTTTAAACAAATACAATGACGCGTTTAGTTGCGTGTAATTAGTACAAAAAAATTCGTACGTTACAAACCGTTCCCAATTCGAGATGACACTCTAATAATTATATAAACAACTCATAACATATTTCAACTGTTTTTATTTAATTTTCTACGGGAAAAGATACTGGGAAGAATTGAATTTACTGCAGTTAAGGCGCCTGCAGTGTCTTAACATTAATTGAAATATAGTGCAATTTCATATTCAAATTAGTTTTCAATCTTCTGTTTTTAAAATGAAGCCATATATTTCTTCACTTTTTATTTTAAAATAAAAATAATAAAACAAGTGAAAGCGTTCTTTAGTAATTTGTACTGCTTCCCTTCAGTAAGAGTAACAAGCTCTTTTTTTCCAAGAATCAGCGAGGGGAGAAGTTTTTTGAAATTTTCTTCTTCATCCCAATGTTTGGGGAAATATCTCTTTTTCTTTCTGTCTTCGGATCTCGACCAGTTCATTTCTCGAGGGGAAACGGTTGAAAAACTTGCTTCTTCTATCTTTGTTTCTGTGTTAGTGTTTCAGACCGCTTTTTCTGTTATTGTTTTGAAAGTTTATTTTGATGGATTACGTACTTCCAGTTTTATATGTATGTTTATTGACATTCTATTTTTATGTACATAAACTCTTATCTACCCATCCACTATTTTTACTTGCAGTTGAAAAAAATACGGTGTATTATTTATCAACAAAATTAAAAGTTAGAAATTGTAGCATTTTTTAAATTTTCCTATTGCAAAAGAAATCTTATTTTCAATATAAATTATATTACTGAATAAGTTAACCGTATTATATGAATTGTTTCATAATTTTCAGTTAATCAGCATTGAGCAGTCATTGAGTTAATTTTAAAATTATGCATACTATAAGTAGGATGTTCACCACTCATAGGTATTTCTTACAGTATAAGTATTATGATGCAATTGTTAAAATTTTGAAATTTTAGGGTTTTATTTCTATATGAAAGAATTTTTATATCTACAACTATTTGTATCTATTTTTTATTATTTTATATTTTTATTTAAGTTTTTACTTATGCTCTTTGTGAAAATTTTAGAAATTTTTTTTTGTATGAATTTTTATCAAATTAATTAATTTTATGAGAAATACACTTAATATTTATTTCCAGGTTTTCGACTGTCCTTCAAAATGTTAAAAACTTGTTTCAATTTAAGAAATAAAATAGGAAATTCGTCAGTCCTTTTAAAAATTAAATATGACCCAATCAGAAGTTCCGCTTTCTAAATATAAAAATTTTGCAATAATGTGACTTGTAGACAGATGAAAAATATTGTAACTTAGTGACATAATACCAAACTTCATTTATGTATTTCCTGTCAATTTCTATTTTATTTATTTACTTTTATTCTTCTAAAGCTAAGTTTTTAGCTCATCTTGGTTTACACAACCAAGAAAAATAATCACACAACGTATGATTATTTTTCTTGGTTGTGTAATGTTTTCTTGGTAACAAATGGGGAACTCCTGGGATTTTTCGATTTTACTTTATTTATTTTTATTGTTCCTCATTATCTGGGTGATTAGCCTTATCCTGAAGGTTTTGAGTTATTGAAATGTTTAATTTTACTGCATTGTTGAATAATGTGTTTGTCATTATTTAACTCTTTGAAATGTTTCAATTTAAAACTTTTGAGCACATTACAAGTTTCAATTATTATACTAATGTCAAATTCTCTCGTAGGATTGGGTAAAGACTTAAGGCAGCATTTGAACACCAGGTTTCCAAAAAATTCTCCTGACTGTGAACTACAAAATACAGTGAGAGACAACTTATATCTTAGAACTGTCCCCTGTAAGTAAATTTCTTTTTGGTAATGAAATTTTTAATTATACATTTAATAATTGTTCAAAGATATTTCGTATCATATGATTTATACTAGAACAATTCTCATTGAGACATAATTTGTCCTCGTGTAGAGTTGAATTATTTCTAAAGTGTGTTACGTCTCATATCTTGTCTTAACAATTTTAAAAAAATAATCACTGCAAAAGACATGTTCTTGGTCTTTTAGCAACTTTATATCTTGTATGAATTGTATTATTAGCAGGGTTTGTGATTTTTTGATTTAGATCAGATTTTTTTGATTTAAATCAGATTTTTTTTATGTTTAATCAAATACACTGTAAGAACTTTGATTTATGATTAAAAAAACTTTATGAATGTTTAATCAAAATTTAATTAATATTAAAACTATATTATAACAGTATTTAAGAAGCTCTAACTACCTAAAACAATTTTTTATTTTAATACATGGCTTTGAATGCATAGCAACCATTTTGAAACAAATGCAGAATTGAAATTTAAGGACTAAATGAAATAGAGAACTTAAACCCTATTTTTGGTATATTAGGGTTTAAGATAACCTCAAGCTTTAGAATTAAACATTCTCCACCAATCAAACATAATGTTGATTTTTATTCCATTCTTTTTCATTCAAAAGATAGAATTTTAATGAACATTATTTGTATTTTTTGTGTGAAGAAAATTCATGTTTATTAATTACTTTCTACAGCTATGCAAGTCTATATTAAGACAGCATTAAATGTTTACTTTAATATGTACTTTCAATCTCAAGAATCAAAAGATTTTTAAAAATGTAATTTCAAATGTGTTGGAATTTAACACACACCAAGAAAGAAAGTAATTTCGTTAACTAAAATTAATTAATGCAGCAATTTATTTAAAATAAATTTTAAGTCAAAGAAAAGAAAGTAATAAAAGTATCAATAATTTAAAACACTGTTATTTAACTTTTTAAATCAATATATATATAAAAAAAATCAGTTGATTTAAATCAAATGTTTTTTTTTAAGGAAAAACATTTGATTTAAATCAACAAACCCTGATTATTACTTGTGTATTAAACCCCGGTTTGCTTTTTGAATAGATTTGTCTTGAATACCAATGTTGCTGTTGTCTTGGGTTGCTGAAGGAAAAATTGCACTTTTGAATTAAAAAGTTTTGTAGAAAACTATACAGTTAGTTAGATAATGAGCGTTAAAGAGTGTATTTGATAGAATGTACTTAGTACTTAAAGCTATGAAGTAATTTAAGAATAAATCATATTAATTTGATTCTCGGAATATGTTTTCATGGGCTAGCTAAAATATTTATTTGAAAGCTGATTGAATTACCTCGAAAAAAATAAACAAAAAAAAGGCTTTTTTCAGTTATTTAGTATAAAGTAATTTTGATTTTTGTAGTTGATTTAAATCAACTACAAAAAAAAGACTATAATTTTTTTATTCTTGAATTCTAGAAATTAAAATTAATATGTATCTAATACTAAGAAATATTAGGCTTTAGTAACTGCTAATCAGCTGTATTGGTATCATCGGCTGTTTCCGTTAGTAATTGTTATCAACAAAAAAAATTCGTATTTACCCATCTCTGGTTATGCAAAAATAAACAATCATTAAAAGATAATCAGTTCATTTTTAAATTGCAATTTTGTTTACTTTAAATATTGTTTGTCATATTTGGTGCTTGTATTTTTGTTATGAAATAGTAGCTGTTATTTTGGAATAATTGTGTTGAAATATATTTTGTACAGGCACAACTAGATCACCGAGAGATGGGGAAATCAATGGTGTGGATTATACCTTCCTCACTGTTGAAGAGTTCATGCAACTGGAAAGATCTGGTAATCTTCTAGAAAGTGGAATATATGAAGGTACTCCTCACTTGATTCTATAGTTCCCCATATTACACAAAAGTTGAAATGTATATTCAGAAGAAAAAATTCAGTCAACTGTGATGCATTAAACTACAAGAAAATAAACTGTGGTTATATTAAATTACCTAACTTTGCTAAAATCAATTTAATGAAATATCAATTGGTTTTAATTATGGTATAAGGCACTCCTAATTTAGTTTTTGGTATATTACTATCTAATAAAATATTATTTATAAAAAAAAAATATTTTTTTAATTATTTAAAAACAAAGTTTTAAAATTATGTTGACGTAAATTATGTCCGTGTACTCTAAAAAAAAGTTAGTACAGAAGAGGAAAAAAATCAATTAATTGAGATTTAAAGTGTGTTAATAGTGCTATTGTTTCAATATTGTGGACACTTATATCATAAACGGATACCAACTGCTACAGATTCTCTCTGATTTATGGCTTCATTTACAGAATTGTGAAAAGTTGAAGACTCGATTTTTGAAGGGTGATTTAATTAATTTTTTGTTAGTACTTACAGTTACTTTTTTGTTAGTACTTAGTTTATTTACTTGTTAGTACTTACTTTTTTGTTAGTGACTACAGATTGTATTTTTTCACGCGAAACAGGTTTTCGATAAGTAAATTAGTTTGCAGTGATTCTGATATATTTTTAAAATCCTNATCCTGTATTGGTATATATATATTTTTTTAAGTGTTTTTATTTGCATATTTGTTGTCAGTTTTAATGAAAATATATGCAGGCTATTTTTTTTTTAAAAAAAAAAGGACTCTTATTTCTTTTTTTAGAAAGATTGTATATATTCCCTCACTACTCAAGATCTCTTTGCAAAGCAAATAATTACTACAGTATTTTTTTTCTTTTCTTTTTTCCATTTTATTTCAATGTTTAAATCAAGTTTTTTTTAATAAAAATAAATACTTTTTTTTTTAATGTGATTTAAATCCTGACACTCTGGCTCCATTAAATAGCGGTGTTGAATTTCAGCTTTGTAAATTATTGAATCACATAATTCATAGAGAGACCTTTTTCCCCTTGTCATCCTGCCTCACATTCTTTGTTTACACACTAAAAGTATAAAAGAAAGGCAGCACAATACCTTTAAAAGAGAGGGAGAAAAATGATGTATTTGTTTTAAAATTTGGAAAAATATTGTTTTATAACTTTTAAAGCTGTTACAATTCTCTTTTCCCTCAGAAGTTAAGCAATGAATTTATTTTGTAATTTTTGTGTTGGCAATGAAAGTTTGCAACCAAGAAAGTGTTTAGAAATCAATAGCTTAGTTGCTGATTTCAAGAGAATTTGTGGTAAAAATTCAATCACATGCCATTTTTTTTTTTCGCAAATAGGAACATTCTGATTTTTGTTGTCAGTTCATTGTATTATATTTGACTAAAGAGAAGGATAAGCTTATTGTGTCATTTGCCATTATATCTATCCACTAGTTAGATAGTCTGTGATGCAAATAAATAAAAATGCGAAAAAAAAATTTTTTTTTGGTAGATCACATTTTAGGGGACATACTTAAATATTTCTGTTGCACGAATGTATTGTCCTTAATGTATTTTATTGCATTGCATTGAATTGAAGGAAATGAAATTTTTGATCAATAGGTTAAATAAAGTGAGAACTCTTTTATGCATAAAAGATAATGGGTATAAGTCATAATATATAATTTTCATTCATAAAACTCATTACTTTTAAGTTTTTGTTCGACACTCGGAAGTTCTATCCCCAAAACCTAGTAATACGAAACAGACAATTTTCTTGACTTATTCAAGCTCAGTTTATGAAAAATCCTTATGTGATTGGGGAGGGGGGAAGGATTTTTTAAAAAATCAAACAGTTAAATGTATAAATAAGCTAGTGTTTCAGAAATGTATTATTAATTTGAATTTATTGATATTTTACCAATTATACTTGTTTGAAGCTTTCAACTTTATACCAAGTTCTATTATTCCATCCTAAAATACATAAAATAGCATTTTTTTCCTATTTATTCAAATTAAGTTTGTAAAAATTCTTACCTACAGAAAAAAAGGATTTTTCGTAAATCTTAAAACTATAAAATGCATAATATAAGTTTAACTTGTATTGTATTTGTATAACTTTGACTCCATTGAAGTTTTAAAATACTGTGCATTAAATTCTCGACAATTTGCAAGATTTACTGCTAAGTTGAGTAATTAAATACTCCCAACTTATCTGTGAACATTTAAGTATTGTAAATTCATTTTCAAAAAGTTATTGTATCCCTTTGGCAACAGCTTTGGGATCTTCAAAGTCAAAATTAAACTTTCTAACATCAAACCTAATTTGGATCTTTTACCCGTATTGTGTCTGCACATTACAGATGTAAAACTTGACCGTCTCAGAATCGGCCACACTCGACTCACCCATTTTCGTTTGTTGTTCGGAGAATCTATCCAATGCGACACTCGTAACATTTTACTTATGCTTCATCACACTTTATCCATTTGTCCTTGTTTTAACCAACGTCGTCTTACCTTTTTTTAGCAACTGTATTTTATGTATGAAGGATGTTTGTGACTTGTGGTTAACCATTTTATTAGTTTCATCAATATTTTTGAGAAGAAATTGTAGGGTGCACTTTACCATTTGATCTGTTTTAACAAATTGTTTGGCGCAACATATCCTGCTTTGGATCTTGTGCCATAAAACTTTACATTCAATCAACCAATCAATCATTTTACAAAAAGAGAGGTTTATTAGTTTTTTTTTTGTGGGGGTGTTCTCTAGTGCAGCTGAAAAATCTCCTTTCTTGTAATAAAGTTTGTATTTTTCGATTAGGAAATCATTACGGCACACCCAAACCCTTAGAAGAATGTCCAGCCCCTGTTCCCAAACCGAGCAGTTACACAGTTAACAACAGCAACAACGTCATACCTGGGATACATCCTTCCTCCGAGGGAAAAAGAAGGCGGAATCGATCCAGCGTTGAAGCAATGACTGCAAAAACCAATGAAGAACAGTCCGATTCTGGCTACTCACATTCTGGAAAAAACAGTATTGAGTGAGTAAAGTTTAATTTTGCTATTATTTTCTTAATTGCAGTTCATATACAAGAAATCAACGTATGCTAGGGAATTTTCACATTTATAAATATTCAAACAAGGCATTTTGTATAAGAGTTACAGTCTTGTATACTATTATATGCTCCTTTTTTTTCATTTGTAGTTTATACATACACACATATATATATATAAGTGTTAACCTTATAAAGATGAAGCAAACATATTTTGGGCAAATTTCCTATTTTCTAATTCTTATTGGAAATTAGACTATAAAAATAATAATACAATAAAATGTTTTTTTTTAGCACTTTTAACATTAAAAAAACATTCAAGACCTTTTTTTTTTATTTAAAATTTTTTTCTTTAGATTAGTAGTTCTTTTTTATTGTGTGCTTTATTAACATAAACTCTTTTTTTTATATTTTTTTTATCTATTAACTATTTTAAATATATTATTGATGTAGTTCCTCTTTCTCTTAAAATTGTACAGAAACTACCATATTAATAAAGTAAGTGCTGTTAAATTTTTAATCAAGCTAAATAAAAATTGAAGTTATTGTTGAACTTTACATTGGTTAAGTATAAAGTGTTAGATTTTTTAATGAAATTACTCAACGAAACCCATTAATAGAAGTATTGAACCCACAGTTCTGGGTGGCTTATCCCCCCCCCCCATTTGAGATACAATGAAAAATATTTTGTATCTTTATTTATCTGTATTTTTTTACTGATCATCGTAAATTAAGTTCACAATGATGTTGGTTTTTTATTGAACGTGTATAGTTGTAAAAATTGAATTTTCCCATAGATTTAGATACATTTCTTCCATAGTGGAAAAAAATGCCTAAAAGAAATAGGTTTCTGTCAATCCAAATGGAGGAAACTATTTTTCAAAGAAGAAATATTAAAGAAATTTACAGTTTGCAACCTAGTTTTAATAGTAGTATTTTTAAGCTATTTAATATATCATTTTTAACCATGTGTACATTAAAAAATTAACAATTGAAAATGAAATTAAGAATTTAAGAAATTAAAATAACTGCAGTCCTTCACTATTTTGTGAAAAAAAAGTAAAATTTTATAATTATTAAGAACTTATTATCAAATTCTAATACTACTGCTACATAAGCATGTCACATACTACATTTATACTACAAAACAACAAATCACATCGGGGGATCTGTCCAGACCGAATTTACTACCGTTTAGCGGTACCTTCACAAATTCATATTTAGAAAAAGCTGTAGTTTCACAAATTCAACTTTAGGAAAAACGGCAGTTTCACAAATACTTTTTCTTAAAATTTTATTTTTGTATCCTTAAAAAACAATAAATCTATATTTTTACTATGTTTTTGTGTTGATTTTTTAATATAATTTTTAATTTTTCACAAATTATGTCTAAATTTTCACAAAATAGGTACTTCTCAGAAAAACCTAGACAGACCCCTGCATACATATTTCTTAAAAAAGAATAATAATTGATAAAATGTTATGTTGTTTTTTTATTAAAATTTTAATACAGAGCACAGTTACAAATAGCTTACTAATTTATATAATTAAATACTACTACGTAGAGATGCCAACTTGCTCCGGACAGCAAATGAATATTTTAAAGTGGTAGTTTATCAATTGTGATTCTTGGTTTAATAAATTCAGTTTAGTAGATTTTTATCCACCACTATTTCTAAATAATTCGTAGGCTTATATAAAGCAGCACTTTATAGTAGTTATGTCATGCTATACCTTTTAAAAAGCAAGCAAAAATAGTCAAATACTTGCACAATTTACTTGGTAGTAATTTACCGTTTTATTAATTATTTTGGCGTGTCTGGAGCAGTTGGCATCTCTGACTACGTATGATTAACTAAAATAAATAAAATGAAGATACTTAAAGTGAGTTGACGTAAACTTTTTGGTACTATGTTAAATTTAATTATGTAAAGCCTATTGCTCATCAATTGAACAGTTAATTTTTTAGCTTCTTTTATTTAGTCCAGTTTCATCTAAGAGAGAAAAAAAAAAGGTTTTTTGCAGTCTGCAGTACTTTTTCAATGCAATACTTTTTCATTTCAATCTCTGTAATCTTTTACTTTCAGTTCTTCACATGTTTCACAAGGAATGATTACTGATGATCACAAATCTCAAAAGAAGTTTTCTACCTCTGAAGATGATGATTTAGGCCCATTACCAGAAAACTGGGAAAAAGCTTACACAGAAGACGGGGAACCTTACTTTATTGAGTATGTCTTCAAATTGGTTTACCTTCATTTTCTTGTACAAATCTAACTAATAAATTCTAATGACTTTTATTTAATTTTTAGTCATAACACTGGAACATCTCAATGGCTAGATCCTAGACCGAAAAACAAAAAACCTGTTGGTGAATGTGACGAAGATGGTAAATTATCTTGGAAGCATTATTTGTTGCAATTCTCTATCCAATTTATTTATTATAGCAAAAATTTTTAAATTGTCAAGAATTTAAACTAACATTGTGTGCAACCAGCATAATAAATTTACATTTGTGTGGATAATTGAAATTTTAATAGTTATGTTTTAATCTTGTTGAATAAACTGAATCATTGTTTTGATTTTTACACGGCTGCAAATATAATGTAGTAGAAATAGTTAATATGATTTTTGTTTAAAAAATTTAAAATTTTTAATTTGAATTAAAATTTGGGGTGTTACTTTTATAAAGCAAAGATATAACTAAATAACACACAAAATGCATTTACTTCTTAAAGTCAATTTTTTTCTTCTTCTTGAATATTAAGATCTGCTTTGAATATAAAATCTGCTTTCATTTAATTATATTGATAATGTAATGGTTTTACGTTGTAATTAAGTATATATTTATTTAAAAAAATAATTTTTTATATTCTAAAAAATTTGTATATTTACTTTTGTAGAACTTCCTTATGGTTGGGAAAAAATTGATGATCCTCATTATGGCACATATTACATTGAGTAAGTATCTGTGCATTGTATACTATTAAGCAATTATGCATCTGTTTGAGTCTTTATGTAATAATCAAAATTATATTGTTGAAATTTCTGATTTTGAATAAACATTCCATACCAAGGTTTCCCAAGTGCTAAAGGGGTGTTTCATAAATGATGTCACTCATTTTTTTTCCATACTTTGAACCCTCCCTCCTTCCCCTTTTCTAAAGTGTCTTAATTCCCAATATCATCTACCCCCTTATGTCACTTGCATGCTATATGACATTCACTACTTGCAGTTTCAAAACAACTCTCCATGTTGAAATTTTATTTTTAAAATTTTAACTATGTTTGTGAGCATGACAATAATAGTTATTATGTCTGTACTTATTTTGATTTTTGTTTGTTTTTATTTTAATTTAAAAAATGGAATCTTATTTTTCTGAAAGTCCTCCACTCAAGACGGGACATAATTTATGAAGAGCACTAAATGTACTTAAATTGCTGCTTTTACCGGTTTCATTAATTAATAACAAATTTTTGAATTTGAATTTTGAAAATTGTATCGTTACCTTTTTTTTCTTGATTGCTATCGTTATTCAATATATTTTTTTTTATTAAAGTGTAATTAAAATAGAATATATGAATAATACATACATTTCCATGGTTTGTTTAGTCACATCAATAAGAAGACACAATATGAAAATCCTGTAATTCAAGCAAGGAAGAACTCCACCACCTGTAAGTAAAAAATTTGAATTCTTGTTATTTTTAAGAAATTCAAAGTTGTCTGATGAAAAATTGCATGGTATTGATAAAATATAGTTTGGATTTTCATTGAAATTTTCCCGTTATACCTGGAAAATTAAGGGATTTTTTTTTTCTTCCTGAAATTGAGTGGGTTTTGGTTAGCTGGGTCTAAGCAAATATAAAAATTGAGAAGGATGTAAGTACATTATTTGTTAGGTCCAAGCTAACCATCCATTACAACTACAGAAAGAGTGAATAAAATATAATTTTCTAAAGGCAAAATATGATTAATTAATTCATTGAATCTTTAGGAATAAGAATAACAAAAGTTATGAATGCATATAGGAGACTCACATTTCCACACAAGGATGCAGTATAGGCTTGTAACTGTTAATAATGAAAAGTAACAGATATTTCAATATCTTTTAACCATAGATAACGTTAGGAACACTTGGGTAAAGAAAAGGGATTCCTTTCACTCTTTCTTAATCCATAGAGAATTCAATATTTTTTTATGATAGCAGTAACATCAAAAGAACTAAAGATTGGAATAATTTCCTGGAGACTCTTGTTACTTATTGATTGGTTGCCAAAGGAAAAAATGCTTGTTCTGAATGCACAGAAATAATTAACACCTATTTTTGAAGTGATTTTGTAGAGGTTGTAAAAGAAAAAAATTAGGGTACTTTATTGTAATGAGTGATAAAACTCAGACCAGATGTTCTAATAAACAGTAAAAATGGCAGAGTAGGAAATGATAGAACTTTACATTTCTGTCATGGAAATGGAACGGTCACACTAAAGTGCACATTTTTCTGATAAATTGTCTACTCATTAGAAAAATTTCAGTAAATTTTTTCTCTTGTAATATTAATTTTCTTCCCCTGTAGCTCTTCATGAAGATGATTCAATAAAAAGTTCTCAGCGCAATAGCTGGAGAACTGAGAAATCTGATCGCACAGTTGATCAAAATTCAAATGGAGTTCAGTTAGGAGTCAATTCATTGCCAAAGCATGGAGAGGGTCATAACAACAGTCTTCAGAGAAATGCATCCAGCCTCAAAGAAGAACAGCGCCCTGGAAAGGACGGAGCTCCCTATGCCGGACGTAAGTCTTTCAAAATACAGGACTGTCAAGTTTTTTTTTTCTTCATCTTTATAATTTTGAGTAAAAGATAAGAGCAAGTATTGATAATATTCATTAAAGGAGGATCAATTGCATACTGCTGTGATTTGTGGAGAAATTTGGACTCATTAGCAGGATCCTTCATGAAATATTATGTCGTAAAAGCTGATTATTTACAAAATATTTTATCTTAAAAATGAATGTTAATAACGCAATACTTTTTCTTTATTTACCTAGAACTTTAAATATTTCCATAAAGAGACTGAAATAACCCCATCTGAAATTCGCATTATAGGCAGGGGAAATAATTTTATTTTCCTTTACACCATTTAATCAACAGTTATGACTTAAGGAAGTGATTAGCTTGTGAAATCTTCTATTTTAAATATCTATCTCTTGGTTTAAAAAGTGCTCATTAATTTTTCGGTTTAACCTATTATAATATTGATTAGGAATACATGATATTTTAGCACTCATGCGTAAGTTGTACTAAAAGTTATATTTTGCTATCAGCATATCATCTGTCATATGACTTGATTTCAAGTGATATTGAATAATGCAGCAGGTGAGAGTATGCCTTCTGCTTTAGCAAACTTGAGCAAATAATTTATTAGGCTTTAAAAGCTATGCATGAATAATAATAAAAAACTAAAACACTGTAGAAGATCATTATAGCATTACCCCTGAGAAGTGCTTTGTCATGTATAGAATTTTTTTTTTAATGATCCATTCGCAATCATGATCAATAAATTTGATGATCATTTCACATATCATTAAATTTACTTACTAAACATAATTATTCATCTAGAACTGATTCATATAAAGACTTTAAAATAATTTTTAAATGCAAATAGTTTGAAACACATTAGAACTATAAACTAACAAATTTATTAAGTTAGATTTGCTGGAAAGATTGTGAAGTTAATGTAATTTGTGAAAAATAGCAGTTTATAGAATTGCATTATGTAAATCTAGACATAAAAATGTAACGAGCACCCATAGAAACATTAGCATAAGAATAGCTTCTTACGTTGTGTATGTATTATTTAATCTAAAAACACTGAGCAGGCCTTCCTTTTTTTTTTTTAAGATGAGTAATAGTTAAAAATTGTGTTTGTTTAAAAAAATAAAATAAATAAGTGTGCTGAATTCTAAATGTGAATAATTTTTTCATAGTGCGTGGTTCTGGTTACAAACTGCCTTACGTCTTCACCTCCAATCCTGCTGATCTGGAACCTTTCATGATCAGAACTAGTCTTGTGAAAAGTGCCAGGGGATTTGGCTTCACAATAGTGGGTGGAGACGACGGGGACGTTCGTGACTTCTTGCAAATCAAAGCGATTGTTCCTCATGGACCAGCATGGCAAGATGGAAAACTGAAGATGGGTATGATATTATTGATGCATATTCTACAGAATTCTTCTGCTTTTTTAAAAATCTCTCTGAAATGCAAAAATTTTCTTTAAAAAATTCCATCTATTAGATTTTTTTCTATCTTGGTTCATTGCGTGATTAAGTATTAAAACAATCATTACTTCTAAATGAATAAGTAGGGCTTGTTTAGAAGAGAAAAATTTTAGATTATTTTAATAGTTTCATTTTTTTATTATTATTTAAAACTCTATTTTCAAATAAAATGCTAAAGAATATTCTATAGCTATCTAAGATAGGTTATATATTTAGTATGAATCAGAATTATGATTTCAAATGTGTAATAAATAAAATAATTTTCTATTCAATCCTGTTTGATGCTAATTTTAAATGTAAAATATCTGTTGTTAGGAAGTGGAAAAGTAATCCTGTCTGTATTTGTTTGCAATTTTATGTTTTAAAATAAAGAATTTCAGTGTAATTTCTTTCTTGGTTTATTTGAACCTATTTTTTTCTATGTTTTAAAATTTAAATTAAATAAAGTTTGAAATGTTTTGTCTTGAAGGATTTCTCTTGTGGTTATAGCATCTTCGGCAAAAAAAAAAAAAAAATGGGCAATTGAAATTTATTATGAATCCTAAATTAGAAAACGAAAATAATGCTGTCTTCATTCATATGCTGACTCTGATGCTGAAAAGTTGAATGTAAAATTATAGTTTCATGTTCTACTAAGATAAGAACTTTTTTTAAAATTGCTGTATAAGTTTGCCGAAGTATTTTTTATACATACTGGTACTTATATATAATTGTAATAAATATGTATAGCAGTACTGAAATTATAAATCATTTCATATAATTTTAGGTGATGTTCTTGTATATATTAATGAACAATGTGTTCTGGGCTTTAGTCACCAAGATGCTGTTTCATTGTTCCAGTCCATCCCTCCTGGCGAGATCGTTCATTTGGGTGTTGCTCAAGGTTTCAAATTGCCTTTTGATCCCGAAGATCCTAACACTGAAATAGTCACTACCAATGCAGTATCCAGTTGTAACCATGGCAATGGGCCAAACGGTTTTTGTGGCTGCATGAACGGGGGCAGTGAGTCTGCAGAATCGACGACACGTTCGGCGAAATCTATGCCCGACCTCACTGCGTTTCAGTCTCAGAGGCAAAGAAACTTTGAACATCCATCCGAACTTAGTACAGGCAGTAATGACCACTCTATTAGCTCACATGATGTTAATCATCAAGTACCCAATAAAGCTGATTTCTTGTCAGTGGAGATTGTAAAAGGGAAAAATGGTTTTGGATTCACCATTGCTGATAGTGTTTATGGTCAAAAGGTAATGTAATTTGTATTTTTGCTACCCATAATTAATTTTCATTCAATAAAAACTATTAATTTTAGTTTTCAGTGTAATCTGTTAGGATTAAGCTACTGATTTTATTTATTTTTCTATAAGAAGGGAAATATCTGTAATTTGCATTAAAAAATTTGGTCATTTCTAACAGAAAAAATTGCATATTTACTATCCAAATTTACACATTAACACTAGAAGCAGACAATCCTGGGTAATTTTTATTTCAAGGGCAGAAGCAAACGATTTTCTTCTTGTTTTGATCAAAGAAGAACTTGTAAAAAATTATAATTGAATTTTAATGATAAAGTTTCCGATCACCCTTTTTAACAAAAACATAAAATAATTAACTTTAAACCATGCAAAAAAAACAATGGCAATAAAATAATAAATTTCGTAACGACAGTTAAAGTTCCGGAAGTTAAAACATTTAAATTAAGGTGATTTCTTTTTTAAAATTAGAGCTATGAATTTAAAAACTTCTAATTTGAGTAAAGCATCGATCATTTAATGTTATTTATTCTATGTTAGTTAACATTGTACCTAGTTTTTTTTTCGAAAATCAAAGTAGTATTTAAGAAGTGTTCTTGGATTGTTGAATTATCTGTGATTCCACCCCCACCCCCGTCTCTTAGCAGTTATTTTTTTTCTTTATGTTTTGAGTAAAATTCAAATGCAATCCCGCTCAACTGTGAACTGAAAAATTTTATGATACATAATGATGCGAGCCAAACGGAATAGTGTGGTATGAAATTATGAGAGAAAAGAGAGTTCAGCTCAACTTTTTAGTTTTGGTAAAAGAACTTAACTGTCACGTAAAGTTCTTCTTACCTACTTTTATTTGACCTTTTTCCAAATAAAGATTCTTAATTAAATCTTCAGAGTTGGTCCTAAATTAGTAAATTTAATTATGCTGTGACTAAATTTAAATTTAGTGGAACAATTTTAAAATCAAAAATGTGACTTATGTTTATGTTAAAAATTTTATTTTGTTAGATATTAATTAGAATACTTAAAATTTAATTCACCACTTAAAAGATCCTATTGTTCAATTTGTTAAGTGTTTGTGATAATTGTCACAATATTTGATTAAACTGGCCTGTTTGTCATTGAGATATTTGTTCCTTTACAAAAAATTAACATTTTAAATGTTTTAAGTCTGATCTATTTTAATTATAGGTTAAGAAAATCCTGGATAGAGATCGATGCCAGTATCTGCTTGAAGGTGACATCTTAATTGAAATCAATCACAAAAATATCCGTGGGCTTCCTCACAGTGAAGTAGTGCAGATCCTTAAGGAATGTCCCTGCGACAAATCAGCACATATCACTATACAAAGGGGCTTATTACCTCGTGTTACAAAGGTATCTACTCAATTTTATATATAAATTTTGTGCTGTGCTGATTTCTGATCCCAACTTTGATTTTGCAATATTTTTTCTTCTTAAATTTAATCTAAAATAAAGTTTTCTAGCTTTTTTCAAAAATAAATTTCTAGTTGGTTTTATTTTTACTATAATATTTAAAGGTTTTATTTTTAGTATAATATTTAAAAGAAGAATCTGTGTGAGTGTCTCTTAACTCAAGAACTGTTTTCACCTTCTAGATGTTGATGCTTTCTAGCTTACAGCTCTGTCTGTGTGACATAAATTTTTTTTATAGGCAGTTAATTTTCACTTTTCTTAAACAATTGGTTGGTCAAAACCAACTTTCACGTTGGTCAAAGCTAATGTGAAGTCACCGAATAAGTAGTTTGAGAACTATATTTAACTAAGTGATTATTTAGTTTATAGTAATGCTTTTGAAACAGTTTCTATAAATCTAAATACTATAAAGCAAAAAAATAAATTAAATTAAGTTTTGTTGTAAGGTGTAAATTCATTAGCCTAATTGCTTAGTTAAAAAAAAAAAATTAATAATATCATCTGAAATCAATAATATTATTTAAATGCTGATTGATACTGAGATAATTAATCTTTCTTTTAATGTATTGAACTTTTAATTTTTCAAATTGTTCTAGTTTATAAGTTTTAATATTGTGCATGATTGTTAATTGATAATAATTAGATTTTGTAAGGATGGGGGATACAGCCTGTGCAATTTACTATTCAGAAACTGTTAATGTTGTATCATTAGCATGATACAACAGCAAGAAACTGTTAATGTTAAATTGGCTATTTTCTTTCCGACGTCAATATTTTTTTAAATGTCGCTTTTTTTAAAAAACTAAATACATTTTTTGTTCTTTGACAAATTTAATTTATTTAATATATTTGCAGATGAAATCAGCAGATGACATTGGTATTCGTAGAAGTGTTAGTAATAATTCTTCTCATTCCTATCCGTACCGATCAACAGGTTTGTATTACTTACTCTCACTTAGTGTTTTCATTTTATAATATTCTCTTACCCAATCAAAATTCTTCCTATTGCTCATTACTTCTCATTTATTCTTAGAAGGTTATCAACCAGCACCGTCTACCATGTACCGCAGCAAGACACCGACTGCTGATCTCTACAGTTCACGAGAGAAAGAACCAGTTCACATAAACAGACCAAAGACTCCGCTCGTCGATACGAGGAATTGGCCAAAATCGCAGTCCATGTCCTCCGAACCTTTAGAGAGACTCAATGGTAATCACATACCTCGAGGAAACGGCATCATGAATCAACAACAAGAGTGTGTTCGCTTAAACCCTGATCCGATGAGGCATTCGGTGGGTGATCACGGATCAGACAATGCTGTTAACCGCCCATCTGCATTCCTCAATAATTGGAAAAATGACCATGGTCCTGCCTTAAGAACTGCTTATAGTGCTGCTTTGGACAAAACTACTGTTAATCCATCGTGGTACACTACATTAGGTAAATTGAGGGATACTTATTGGGCAGATAACCATAACAAAGAACTCAACAAATCTACTGATTTTAGTACTGTTAATCACTCGTCCGACATGCTGGATGGGGGTGGGCAATATGGTTATTTACATCCAAAACTGCCTCCTCCAGTACCACCACACACGCGATCAAACTTTAATGATTCATACGAAGATAGTGTTTTCTCTCATAGTCCTGGTAACCATTCTTGGCCCGCTAAACCTCATAACGAAAATGGACCTCATCGAGAATACGGGCTGGAGTGGAATCCTGATGGTTATCATCAGGACATCACGAATGACTCTTACAGACGATCCAACTCAGTGCGAAGCAATGGCCCATACAGTCAGCCACCTGTGCATGCAGGATCCTATGGGCCTAGTGATACACACCATGAACCCATCTACAGATCTGTATCTTCAGGTCATTCTCCTAATAGTTCTCAGTACGATAGTCTGTCCCGAAGGAAGCGAGGCACGTCCTTCGAGCACGAAAACCCGTCGGTCGTGTCTCTAAGCAAGGGAGACAATTTGTACGCGTCAAGCTCAATGTATTCACAACCTGGATCAGTATTAAAACCACCGATGCTCAGCCGTGTTCCAGAATATATAGACATGACGGTGACTCTCCATCGTCAAGAAAGTGGATTTGGTTTTAGGATAGTCGGTGGAACTGAAGAAGGCTCACAAGTAAGCTAAAACATATATTCCTTTAAAGCATACTTAAAAAAGTCATTTAGTGTTTCTAGATGTATGGAGCAAAATTAATTTCTTAAAAATTTTATTTTAGAGCTTTAGACTGTCAAGATATTTAATTAATATATATAAATTTTTTTCTGAGATTAATCCATTTATATATATACAGTTAGGCCTCTATTTAACGAAGATCCTAAATATCGCTAATACGTTCATTATATGGAAAATTCGTTAAATAGAAAATCATCTTTTAAAATACTTAAACAACACAAAACAGATTTTAAATTCATAAACATTAGACATAATTAAAATAGCAATTGATCTACCTTTATCTTGTAAACTAGTATCTACTATTTATTTTATAAATCTTAACCATAAGAGAAAGCGGCACGGAAAGCAAGAATCAAACAAAACATTATCCAGTGTTACACTATCATGCTACATACATTTTTTACTAAAAAAACTAAATTTATGAATAAAATTATAGCAGCGTTTATTTTAAAAGTAACTTAACACGTGTTCCATATACATTATCTCATGCATTCTTAAGATTAATTGCTTCTGATAAAATCTGTTAATTTTGTCTGAGTTTCGAAATGCAAAAAAAAAGGGAAAGTGATTTTACTGCTTTCTCTGAAAGTTAAGTGGCTTCGAAAATCAATTCAAGGTCATTTCCCTCCTAAAATGCATTAACAAGTTTGAAAAATTCTGAAATATTTTAGGAAATAGGGAAAGTGGATCTCAAGGAAAATTTTGTTAAATAGATAATTCACTTCGCTATTTACAAGTTATTTTATAAAGAAATTTCCAAAATGTTGTTAGTTCCTGGAAAAAAAATCGCAAAATAGAGAAATTCGCAAAATGGAAGTTCATTAAATAGAGGCTTCCTGTTTTTATGTTTTGTCCTTATATATTTTGTTATTATAAGTAGTTAAAATTGAAAGCTAAGTATTAGTAATTAAAAAAAACATTAGCTGTTTTGTGTTATCATTCGAAGGTTAAAGAATGAAACTTTATGAGTAAAAAAATAGAGAGAGAGAGAGAAAAGCAATGTAAAAAAGGGTACTTATGTATTATCCCTTCGATCATTTATACCAAATCTGAAAATAAATTTGGAAATGGCTCAAATTTGAATTGTACCGAAATAATGTTGGCATGATGTTTGTCGACGGTATCATGCATAAGAACCTGAAAAAGTTTGTCTTAAGAACCATATGATTAACTAACTTTGGTGTCAACAAAGTTATGTATATAGAATTTATTGCTAAGATTATATTTAAAGTTTTAAAAGGAAAATATTAACAACTAAACAAGAACAACTGAAGTTAAAATGTGGTAAAACTATTTTTTAATCTACCAAAAAAGACTTAACTTAGTTCAGAACAAAATAGTTGTTCTAAATCAAATGACATTTCATTGTTATTTGTAAATACTTATTGCAATATTTTTTAAATATGTCGAAAATTATTTTGATTTTATATTGATTGTTTTTGCATTTAGCTGCCTGCATGATATATATTTAATTGCTTGACTTAACTATATTTTCATGTATCTTTAATACTGTGTATCTTTATTATCTTGTGTATCTTTTTTATCTTTAATATCTTTATGAATCAAGATATTTAAATCACCTGGGTTTCTTTATTATTGTTAATAATTTTGTTTTGTGTTTATAATTATTTATATATGCTTAGTATATAAAGCATATATAAATGATTCATTATTCTTTATATAATAACTTATTGAAAATGCTTAATTTCAAGTTATACATTTCTACTTGTTTCTTTAAACTCTACTTTATATTTATATGTTAGTTCTTTTAATACATTTTCCGGCTATGTCATACGGCCCAAACAGTAACACAAGCCAGCGAAATTTAAGTTTTTGAAAAATACAAAAGAAGTTATTGCTGATTTATATGTTATTTGATGTGCTGTTTCCGAAAATGACCTTAATTTTCCACCATCAAGTCAGGATTTTTTGTTAAATCGATATTGATGTTTTTACTCAAATCCTATTTGGAGAAGAATTCTCTCAAGCAATTGTGCATGTACTATCTGGTAACTGTCGTTTTTATTAATTTCGATCTATGTAAAATTGAATCTTGTGAATGTAAACTAATTTTTGAGCTACCGGCTAATTTTTTATAGGTTAAAATAATGAAAAATACTGTTGCCATATCACGCAAGTCACTTCTGGTCGAGAGTAAAGCAATAAGTTTCTTGAGTTTAAACTTTTTACATTAGTTTCTAGAAGAAAATCACCGACATGCCATTTTAATTTATTTTTATTAAGGTAACTTACATAAAATTGACGATTGAGTAAGAATAGCAAATAGGGTCAATGATAGGAATATTTATATAGAGGGGTACTTTTTGTAGATTTAACCAAAGTATAATACTGGTCAGGCAAGAATGGAAGAAATTTAAAAAAGAAAATTTTTTTATGGTAAATGTCCATAAAAATTTCAATAAAATTGAATTTTTTAAGAAAACTTGAAGTGATGGAAATTTTTCATTATTTTTTTTTCTTTCATTTCAGCACCAAAAAGTTCAGCTATCAGACCCCTTGTATTTTTTTCATCGCAGGCCTGTGTAATTGGTATTAATGATAGTGACAAAAAGTAGCTGCGAATTTTAAATCTAGCACTTTCTTACACTTATCTTAAGTCTTGTTAAGAGTCAAATATTTTTTTATATTAAGCCTTACCATTTCCAATTTAGATTAAAAAAACAAATTTATAAAATCATTTCTAGCTGTGTGTTTAAAAAATTGTCATAACTCAGTGTATGTCAAAAAATTTCGGAAATTTTAAGCACAACGGGAATTTTTTAAAAAAAAATAAAATGCTTACATTTTCAGTCATCTGTCAGTTGGTAATAGAAAAAAGTTTACTTATTATTTTTATTGTATGTACGCAATGCAATATTTTCCAATTTCCACCTTTTGCTTCTTAAGATATTTCGATCATTCATAACATATATTTTTTGAAATATTTGAAACTGTTATCAACTGATTTTGAAACTTTTTTTTGGGGGGGGGGGTGTATGTACTTCTGATTATAATAAAACATGAGACATGCCTTTTCATCTAGTTGCTGCTAACACTTTTAATTTAATGACCTACAAAAAGCACGTAATTTCACTGTTTAAAATATATTTAGTTTAAAAATGAAAAAAAATTTTTAAATAAAATAGCATATGGCATCTTTCTTTCTTTTTCTTTTTTTTTTTTTTTTTTTTTTTTTTTTTTTTTAAAAAAAAATCTAAAATACAACTTTTCTGAAAAAAGGACGCATCTTGTTACTTTGACACCTCTAACTAAGTCTTGTAACCCTAAGAATAATCTTTTTTCGTATTAAACCCATTTTACAGCAGAACTTTATTTTAACTATGAACTAATTTGAATAATTGA
This sequence comes from Parasteatoda tepidariorum, assembly GCF_043381705.1. Taxonomy (NCBI): domain Eukaryota; kingdom Metazoa; phylum Arthropoda; class Arachnida; order Araneae; family Theridiidae; genus Parasteatoda; species Parasteatoda tepidariorum. The sequence goes on along the minus strand of NC_092206.1, from coordinate 89,830,886 downwards.
GTTGGTTAATGGTGAAGGAAAAATTTAATTTTATATAAAATCAAAAAATTAATTGCTACTTGCTGTTTTTATTTCATCTAACTATAGAGTTCTTACTCCAAGGTTGCTATTGGCCATATAGTTCCTGGTGGAGCTGCAGACTTAGATGGGAGACTTAGAACTGGTGATGAGATAGTATCTGTAGATAATCAACTTGTACTGAATACCTCTCATCATCGTGTCGTACAATTGATTGGAAACACGACCAATGGAAAAGTTACCATGGGTGTGCGTCGGAGAGTGTCATCTGTTGGTAAGTTTTGATACATTTTAAATTACGGTTGTCTGTCGGAAATGTTATCTGCTTTTGTTTAATTAAAATGAGACTTAGACTGAACAGGGTGACCGGAACAGACTTTAATTTAATAGGATTCTATTAATTAATAAAATTTTTATTAAAAAAAAGTCCTTTCATTTAAGAGGATTAGGAACTTAATTTTGGGGACAACATTTGACATAATTCTTGACAAAATTTAATTATATTTGACTTCCTATCGTTTCTACACTCTGGCCAATTAATATGATTTTAAAGTCTTTCACATTTAGAAATAAAATTGCTTAATATATCAAATCTTTGAAAATGCAATTTTTATTGTATTCTAATCTTCAGAGTTATAGTTTTATTTCATCGCATCCTTATTTCGCTTGTAGATTCTGCCTATCATTCAAGATCGATGGAAAGCATATATCCATATGATGTCACTGTTACACGCCAGGAAAATGAGGGCTTTGGTTTTGTGATTATATCATCTGTAGGAAGAGCTGGTGCTACAATTGGTTAGTAGCTTTAGGTTAATTATGCAACAAATCATTTTTTTTTTGTTCTTAAGAAACTGTACTTTGCTACCAATTTTATTTAGACCTAAAGATAATTCATTTAACAAACTGATTTTTTACTTTATTTATTTTTTCTTTTAAGATATTTTTTCTGATAAGAGAAAAAAATGACTTTGTTTAAATGTGTTCTCCAAATAAAATTTTTAAATATTAAATTTTGGATTACATTTAGTAATTTTCATGCAATGCATTTAATATTGTTTAGAGATCATATTTTTTTCACTGATAGTATTCATTCAAAAATGTGTGCAATATTAACAGTGATGAATATTTACTTATTTCTGGATCTATACTTAGATATTGAAACATAATAATGTGCGTGCAATACCAGCTGAAATGAAATATATCTATAGTAATAAAGTTCTACAATTTCAAGGTTCTTTTCTTGGTTGCTGTACTGTTGTAATACCAGCTGAAATTAGATAATTATTAAGTATAGTAATAGAGTTTTTACAAGTTGAAGATTTTCTTGGTGCAACGTAATAAAAGATTGAACAATATTTATATAACTTACTCTCAGGAAGAAAAGAAAAGCCTTTTTATTCCATTTTAAATTATGTTTTGAATTGCATTTGATCTGTTAAATTAGTTGAATATTTTTTTTTTCCTTTAGTAATTCTTATGATATAAAATTCAAAAGTTTGTTAAATGTGAGTATGTTAATCTGAAGTGGTTTATTAATGTGTGCAAATAGCCACATTAAAAGTGAACTTTTTTTTTTTAAATTTTAAATGTAGCCTTTTATTTCTGTCTATAAACTGCGAATCCCTGAATTAAATTTCTGGCATTTCGCCTCCATGACCTAACTCAGATTAGAAATAAGCAAATAAAATATAAAATAAAACCTTATATTATTCACATTAAATCTTATTTACATTTTTGTTACCTTAAAGTTCTTAAAATAAAATGAATAAATTTCATAGCTAATCAGAATATTAGTTCAAATCCATCATACATTTCAGATGTAGAAAGTATAATTTTCTCTAAAGAAGTAGGTTCACGAAGGACTGTTTTGCCTTAACTTATCCAATACTCTTCTATTCAATCTGTTACTTATCAGTTTAAAATTCAGGCATCTTTTAACGTTCTGTCTTTGCTTCCTCAAATACCACATGGATAATTTGCTGATATACCTAATAATTATTTGTATTTAAGTAATAATATTATATTCAATTTGTATTCATGCATCTTATTAGTTTTAAAAAAATATTTAATATTGAAAATAAATGTTTATTAACCTAATTCAGATGTAACAGATTAACTTATCAGCAACAACCCATTTCATATGAACTTAAGGGCTCTGGAAGAAATTGATTGAAATGACAGAAACTAAAATTGACCCATACAATTGTTTAATGGTAACTACTCAAAGAATAGTTCAAGTATATTATGCAAAATTTTAAAATTTGTATAACCTATTAAATTATTTTGAATTTTTATTTATTTATTTTTTTCACATATAGTATCCTTATTCTTCTAAATAAAAATGTAAGCTTATGCAACTAGATAAATATGTAATACTTATATCTAACTAAATTATGATACGTCTGTTCACAATAAGATTATTACAAATTATTTTAAGGTCACAATGTGTTTCATATTAGAAATTTTGTTTTAAATTTTCTTTTATTTGTAAAACTGATTTATTTAAAAACAGAAGAACCAGTTCTCCCTTTATTTATAATGTTAGTAAATTTTAGCAAAATACAATTAAGGTATCAAATGCTGAGCTGAGTTATATTTTTAAAAGCTATAATATATTTATGTTTGAATACTTACAAGCTTTGTTTTTAAAAATATCTATAATTGAAAATGCACTTTAAACTATTCATGAGTTTTAGCTTAATGAAAAAAATTATGTTTATGACTTTATGAATTTGTTTAAGAAATAATCATTGTTTTGAAATTTATACATTAAGTTATTTAAAAATAATACTATTGTTTAAACTAGATTGCAATTAAAAACTGTTTTAATTTAATACTTGATATTCCTTTATAAAAAGAATTTCTCCCACTTGGGTTTCAAGAAGCCTATTTCTTCCAGTGCTGTGTGATTTTATTTAGTGTAGATAGACTTTAAAATTGTTTACTGATAAATTCCTGGGGATGGCATTCAAAGCTTCTCTAGCTCGTGTTATATTCTATCTGTACCCATGTATTTTTCAGTGCTATTTTGTTCTAAATTCTTATTTTCTTTGCCCAGGCCGCATCATTGAAGGCAGTCCTGCTGACCGATGTGGGCAGCTGCATGTGGGAGACCGAATCCTAGCTGTAAACAATGTGAGCATACTAAATATGCACCATGGTGAAACAGTGAATCTTATTAAGGACTCTGGCTACTCCATCACCCTCACCATTGGACCCCCACAGGATGACACCTCCAGCACCACATCTACTTCTCAAAGGGGAGAGGATGTGGACGATCAGTACCACGCCATAGAACTGCACAGGGGAACACGGGGGTTTGGTTTCAGCATAAGAGGTGGAAAGGAGTTTCAGAACATGCCATTGTTTGTGCTGCGTATAGCTGAAAACGGCCCTGCTCACCAAGATGGGAAGCTAATGGTATTTTATTTCTCTCTCACTTTTTTTGTTTTGTTGTCATTAATTAGGATGAAATACTTCTGCAAAAAAGCAGAAATATGCTTTTTTCTCTCAAGTTTTAAAATTTCCGACAATGTTCCACACGCATAATTCGTAATTTTTTGGGGTCCAATTATTACAGACTCCACTGTAGAACAGAAAGAGCGAAGTTCTTCATTGTTGAGTTTTACGAATTTTTTTCGGAAGCCAATATTTGATCCGGGAGTTTTCTCCTTGGTGAGGAGGCCCACTCTGAATTTTTCTTATCCGTACATTACTATTTTATTGACTCCGCTGGTTCTTTTTTTTTTTTTTAGTCGTTTGTGCACATATTTGTTTACTTGTGTCTTTTTTACGTGGTACATTGTAAAATAAATGTATTTTGACATTGGAAATCCATTTGATGGACAAACAAAGTGGGTACGATCCATGCTGCTGAAAAAAATAAATTGACAGATTGGTTAAATGAAACAGTCAAAAGTGACTAAAACTGTTCATAGCAATCTATCAGAAGATATTGAGGTGAAAGTAAGTGGTGATTTTAATTTAAAATCACTGACTGACAATTAATTAAAAACTGACAATTATTTAAAACATTATTAACTATTAATATGATAAATTTTCATCATTCATGATTATTAAGCCTTATATATTGCTTCATTTTCTTTAATATAGCAGGGTTCAAAGACATTTAAAATTATGTTAAAGAAAAATTAAAATTTCACTGTATCTTATTGATATCACAGTATTACATAGAACACTCCCACCTTCCAGTGTCTGCATTGTAAAAGTAATTTTTGTCCACTTTCATGCTTGCTTTAGTTTAAGTTAATGGTAATATTAGAACCAGAGTTATGATGTTGTAAAATTCTTTTCAGACATTTAACCACTTTTACAGTTCCTCATTTATACCTAAAAAAAAAAAAAAACATTTGATGCTACCTAAGAGAAAGAATAAGATAGTGTCATTTAGGTTAGGCAATCCATAGGAAAACTCACGTTTGAGCCTTGTACCTGCAAACTCCATCTAAGCAATCATTAGAATAGCAATAGACATCATAAGATAATTAAATTGTTTCATAGATTGTTTTATTCTTTCAGGTGGGAGATCAGATAATTGAAATAAATGGAAAGAACACAAAGAATATGACTCATGCCGAAGCAATTGAACTAATCCGGCAAGGTAATAATTCTGTAAGATTGCTGGTTAGAAGAGGAGGCAGGCTACATTCACAAGAAGGTAAGTGTTCAATCAACATTCTAAATATTTCATTATTTTTATTTTATTTGTTTTTTAGAATTTTGCTTTAGATTTTTGATTTTATTTTCTCTTACTATATTGTGTAAAACAAACTATTGATGTCTTTGTTTTGTGATGACAAGCAAAATTCTTGACTTTAGCTGTAAAAATTGAAAATGAAACAAATAAAGTTTTTTTTTAGTAAATCTATAAACATTTTAAATGTGTAGTTTTTGCACTTCAAGAAATAATTTAACTTGAGAACAAATCATTATTTTGTTATTAAAACTCTTAATAGTATTAGTATTGGGTGGTAAAAAGCTTCTTTAAACTTAAAATATTATTATTTATTTATTTTTATTTTTTGCTTTTTAATATTTTTTGGGGGAAAGCATTTGCCCTTTTTACACAATCTATTATTTTTATGTAGAATTTTATCAATATTTATTTCTAGTATTAGTGTTTATTGTATACTAAATTTTATTTATTATTGTTGATGCATTTAATGGTTTTAAAATAATAATCACTTTTCTGTAGTTTTTTCTTACTGAAATTGAGGAATTTGGCTTGTAAGCAGTTTTTCTAACTTTAATAATATTAATGTGTAGATTTTATTTTTATTTATTTATTTATTCATTTTAATGCTAGCTTATATTCTATTAAACAGACTAAAACCTAGCGTTATGACCAGTGCTTAGTTAGGATAATATAACAGTGTTGCTGAAAGGATAATAAAGGAAACAAGTCATCAAAAAGAGACTATTATTAATCCTAGATATATCTATTAACTTATATCCATTTAACTCTAACTAATCATTCAATTTTAACTCTAGATAACTAATATCAGTGTTACTATGTAACCAATTTTTAGATTCATACGAAAAGCATGTTTAATTTTATACTTTTATTAAAATGTAAGTAAGGGATAAAATTTGATATTTCCTTTACAATCTTAAGCAGTATTGATTTCTGAAAAGTTTGACAATTGTTTGCTTATCTAAAATTTAAAAAAAAAAATCATTAAAGTTCTATTAAGTGCTAAAATCTCTTGGAAATTTTTTTTAAATTTTTTTTTTGAAGCTTAGTTGTAAAAAGTGAGTCTTATTTTATTAATGATGCTGTGGTCAAAGCACTTAATATCTTGTAACCTGCTAAATCAACTGTAAATAAAAGTGATTTCAGAAATTCGTATCTGAATGTTCTTATATCTGATATTAGTAATAATGAATGTTATAATGTTATTTAAAAAAATATTCAGGGTAAGATTAAATTATTCCACAGTTTCAAAAGTTTCAGTTGTTAATTTGCAAGTATACGACCTATAAAAATAAAGACAGTAAGTTCTGTTGCATATAAATGTTAAAAAGCAAAAAAAATTTCGAATCTGATTGGTGCAAATCCTTTGTGGGCCCATCAACGTACGCAATGAGAATAACTCTGTAGCCGAGCGTTAATAAAATCTACGTTTGACGCTCAGAAAAATCTGTGCGAAATCATTAGAGTTGTTCCTCAGAAATAGAGTTTTAAATATCTGACTTTTTGAAATTTTGATTTCGCAGGAACTATAAAGTATGTTTTTGTGCCTGATTTTGTCACTTAAAATATCGCCTGCTTTAGTTAATTAGCATATTTGCGGTCACTGCCTCAAACCATTCAGATTGAGTCCTAGAACAGAAAGATTCGATCATTAGATCAAAAGTTATTCAGGGTGGTCTGTTTATAGTTTTTAGCACTGTACTTTATTTCTTAGAGGATATAAAAAAGCATTGATCTCTTAAATCACAAATATTTAGTAATTTTCTAGCATTTCTTAAATTACTGTCGAGAAAAGCGTAAATTTTTGGAAGTTTAAAGAACAAATTTGTAAAAAGGTGCTTTAAAATAAAAATAATAAAAACTAATCCATGTAAACATGAATTATAACTTCTTAATATATCCTCCTATATAACCAAGCCAATATTTTATTCGAAATCATTTTAAATATTGGTGAAAATTAAGTTCTCCCGTTAAGTTTGTCTTCTAAAAGTAACGAAGTGTTACAAAAGTAGTTTGAAGTCGCTACATGTAGAAAGAAGTAGTAGTAGTTAACTACTAAGATGATATGTAAATGGATTGTTTTATAAATTTTAGAAGAATCTACTGTACCACAAGTGCCGATGAACAGATTCATTCCTCATCACCCCCCTCAAATGACACCTAATGGCCTTGTTGGAGGATCTGTTGCTGACACTATATCTCAAGACTACTATGCATGGGGATATGAACAAAACTAACTCTCATCTTAAGACAGTGGGTTCATGCCAATTGATTGTTTTTACTACAAAAGTTCTTTAAAAATTTGATCTGTTCTTGAAAGATTGTTATTACATCTTATGTTGTAAATCTGTCAATTTTATGAAAAATTTACCTGTATTGATTTTAAACATGACTTGTTAGCTTAAAAAAAAAAATTTTTTTTTTCATTGTACTTGAAATATGATGGAAAAAAAACTTACTATAATCTGTTGGTAATTAATATTTCTTATTTATTACAAACTTATGTATTAAAAATAATATTTTAAGTACAAATCAATACAAAAAATATTATTTTGTTTTAATAAAATAGGACGTGGATGTTTCTTTAGTTATAAATTGTACTGCAGCATTGTTTTGCAAGTTATGTAAAAACAGAAATTTTAACTGACATAAAACATTCAGAAAGTTGAAATCTAAGAGGCTGCCAAACATCTTAGCATAGAAGAATTTTGATCTTTTAAAAAAAAAAAAAAACAGACTGCTGTTCTGTATAAAAACAAAAACTATAATTATGAATGCACTTATATAATTTTCATTTTTAAAAATGTGCTATGGTCATCATAAAATAGTAATCAGCAAAAAAAATTCATTTTTTTAAATATAATAATTTGCAATAAAACTTGCACAACTTTCGTATGCGTCTAGGTTTGTGTGTTTCACATGAACATAAGTTACAAATATTGCTGTGATCATTTGGTGCACTTAAATTATACATCTCCCCTACTTTCCACAATTGCAATATCTTTATTGTACATTATCATAAAAACAAAACAAAAAAATCATGTTGGGTTTAAAGCTTTTATGTTGTATAGCTAGCAATTATTTACCAATTTGTATAATGTTTCGTTGCATTTATATGTATAATTGTATAAATGTTTTTAGAAAACAAATTTTTAGAGCCTCGCTTGCCATTTTTTTATTAGCATAATGTTGATTATGTAAGCATCTTCATTGATTTACAACAAAGATAATTTTTATAGTGAAGTTATATTTGTAAATAGGATAGATTTTCATGCGAACGTATGCCGTTTAGTATTTTAGATTATACCATTTATAATGTACATTTGTTATCTATGTAGTGTTGTTATGTTGATTTATATATACAACATTTTTCTTTGTTCTTTCATATGAAAGGCTATCTAAATTTCTTTCCTGTGTGTTTTTAGACTAAAATAAGGCTTGTTAAAACTCATCTTATTCAATTTAGATTATTGGAAAAAAAGTATTGAAGTATCGAAAAAATTTTATTTTTTTGTAAAAGTAATTTCTTTTTTATAAAAGTAATTGCTCCTGCAATTTCTTGGTTTTAAATGTTATATTCATTTTTAGTGCTCCTTGTTCAAAACTTTAAAAAAAATTCTTAACTCTGTGTTAAAATAAATATCATTAAAAATTCTCATAGTAAAACTTGCATGGCTTTGTTTGGCAGCTATTGAAAATAAGAAAAGCAGCTGTTTTTAATATATTTTAGCAGCTAATATTTCCTTTTTTTAAGGGGGAGACTTATGAAAAATACGTTATTTAGCAGAACCATCACTAGACTTTGCGGGGGACCCTTATAAATATTCTCTCTTTCTACTGTGCCTTTCAAAAATGAATCATTTAGAACATCTATATTATTGAAATAATTTTTTTTTTATATTTCATCCATGCAATATTAGTGGCTGTGAAGGCGATATTTTGTGTTTAAGTGGTCTGCTTAGATATTCATCTAAAATTGTTAAATTGAACCTTATATTTTAATAATAAAAATTAACTCAAAAAAAATATTTTTTTGAAGAGCCCATGGAAATTTTTAGCCTTCTGTCTTCTTTTTTCTTCCATTTCTTTGATAAAATATTAAAAAAAATGTTTTTATATTTTCAATACAAAAACTAATTTTAAAAAATTTATTTTCTTATAATTTTTTTGTTTTTAACAGTACAGTTGTAGGGGTCAAGACAGGTCTCCCACCATTCGATGGCTCTACATTAAAATGTAAAACTCTGGCTGGAATACTTCTTGATGTGTAATAAAAACATTAACGCTAAAATATTTCATCGAAATTTGTTCTTTGCATGTTTGCGTGCAACTAAATGTATCAAAGTATTGTTTTAATGAACAACGAATAATGTTATATATGAAAGTTTTTGCCTTAGTTTTAATTATTTATATAATTGTGTCCCATGATTGTAATAGAAGTCAGGTACTCTTAGAGTTTGCTCATAATGGCTAATACTAAATACCATATTACAACTAATTCAATATAAGAAATATCTATAACAAATTAACAGACTTGGGTATAAAACTGGGCATCAGTTCCTTTTCCTTCGGCTGGATTTTAAAATGGCTTGAAGTATAATATGAAGCAGCAGGTACGAAAAAGAAAATTTTTATATGTACAATGATACAATACAAAACAATTTAAATTGCTACTTTTAACTAGTATTTTGTAATAGATCCATGTTATAAATAATATTAACTATCTCTATTCTGGATATGGTACTTTTTGTGAAACTAAAAATTTTAAATACAATAGTTCATTTTTTTTTTTCCTCTTTTTTATTTCATATTAAATAAATAAATACATTAGTGAATCAGTTATTTGATGCCGAATATAAAGGTATTTTTAAGTGTTGTTGCCTTAACAGAAAAAGAAGTAATATCTCTGATCTTAAAAATTCTGCTGATTGTGGATGATATTGAATCCATTGTTTAGAAGGCATCATTTCATGGACTTAAAGGTATTTTATAAATAAACATTGAAATGTTTAAAATTCAAGTAGTTTTCCCAGAGAGCTTTATGAAATTTCTATGTGCTTTACATTTAAAGAGAATATTTAGGAACCCTATTTCTGTATAAGTAGTTTACATTAATAGATTGCCTTTTGAACCACACTAAAGTAGTTTTTTCATGTTTTTACCTTTTTTTTAATTAGGATATGAATTCCTAATTGGAAAAAGATGCATCATTCATAAGTGACACTATGAAAATAATGAAATTAAATTCTTCATTATCTTTCATTTTGGAAATCTTAATCGAATTTTTAAAAAAAACTCACATTGAATTAAATTATATTAGGCTGTTTCTTGAATACTCTGTCGTCGCACTGAATAATGCTTTTTAGTGAATGATGTTCTGTTTTCATTGCTGCTGTTATTTTGCAACTGTTATTGATAACAGTCAGATAAAGTTAAGCCCACACTGTATGCTAATTCTGATAATGGTGCAAAATCTCAATTTGGAGAAAAGACCACAGTTTATTGAAAATAAAAAAGTACTTGTGATTTAATTTTTTTTTAAATTACCTCACATGGACTCATTAAAATTTCTAAAATGGTGAGTTTTCATTTAGGTTAAAAAAAAAAAAACTTTCCAGGTGCGCAATTAAAAAAAAATCCTTTAATATCTTTACAAATATTTAATTATTTCTCTGCTCTGAAGTCAAGATTATTCCTTACACCAAAATGGTAAGGATAGTTTAAAATTATATGCCTTGAGTGCGGCTTTTTTTTTTTTTTTTTTTTTAATTTTTTTTTTTTTTTTTTTTTTTTTTTTTTTTTTCCTTGATGAAAGGCTTTGAAAATAGGATGAAAAATATTTTTAAAAAAATCTGGTTTTCCGAAAGTGTTCCGATTAGATGTCAAAAATGAACATTTATTTTGTCTGCCATATGTTTAAATCAGGTGGTTTTCATTAAAAAGATTTTGGCTATCTGCATATTAGTGTTTCTCTACATAATAAGACGAATTTACTCAATATACAGCTAATGAAATACTTTATATTATTTTCGATTACATTATTACCTAATTGAAGGTCACTTTATAATACAACATTCTTTATTATATAGTGAATTTCCCAAGGTTAAAATTGAACTTTCTATGCAATGTAAAATATAAAACACATGTTAATTAACTTATTAGATAATTATTTAGCTAGATTTTACACCTGTTAATTGTTAAAATAAAACTATCTAGTGTTTTTTGTACAAGGGGTAAAAAATATAGAACTGGCTTTGTATATAAAATAATGATTATTTCATTTTTACTCTTCTCTCAAATATTGTTCCTCTTGCCTTCCAGTTATCGAGAGCAATTTGTTGGAATTTTAAGGAAAATTTTTAAGAAATTAAAAATTTTCTTCCATGTGTGTTAAATCTCCCCTCATAAAAAGTGAATACGGAAAAAACAAATGTTTCGAAATTCCTAATAATTAATTAACTTTAAATACATATGTATATTACTAGTAGATAAATTCTATGTGGTAATCAATATTTAAAATTTACAAGAACTGTATCTGTGATTGTTTGTATTTTGTAAATATTGTGAGAGATCTCATTCTATACTAAGTAGATAAAAATTTTACATTGAAAGAAAAAAAAATTGAATGTCTTTGTTTATTCAAAGTATGTGCCTACAAAGAAAGAATTGGCCAAAATATTTTCGATACTTTTGTTTCTCTTTTTTTTTTACGAGAGTTTTAAATTCTCATTTGAAACCAAATATCCATGTATTCCAGATGACTTGCCTTTTTGTCTGCCAAAAATAAAATGTATTTTTTGTATTATTTTTTGACTCTTTCTTTTAACACAAATATATTGTTATATATCCTGACAACAGAACGTTTACAAATAATGTAGAAATACACCCATAAAAATGTTCTTTCAACTAGAGTTCTAGATAAGTATGTGTATTTTTGGCAATTATGACTCCCAAATATAAAGCCGGTTTCAAGGAATTATAAATCCTACATTGTAAAAAACTTGTTATGGTAAATCAAAATATACCCTAGGATTTGTGTGTTTTGGACTAATTACGGTCTTAATTTTTTTTAATAAGCATATACACTCACGCAAATACATAAGGATATTTTCAAAACATATCCCACAGATATTTTAATATAAAAAAGCGCTAAGTGTCCATTGTATTGTTAGCTTTATATATGCACACGGACCTGTTTTGGACTAATTAAGGTCTTTAAAAACATACTGTAAATATTTCTACACATGTTTAGGTTTTTCAGGAAAGTATGACTCATTTTTTTTTAACAGGAACCGGTTTGCAACATGTCTAGCTTCAAACAGAAATCGTAAAGTATCTATTGTAATATTTTGCTATGTGAATGCACTGGGATTTCTGTATTAAAGATAAATTAAGTTCTTTAAAAATTTTGTTTAAATATGCATTGGTAGTTTCGGAAAATATGACCTATTTTTATACGAAACCAATTTCAAATGAATCGCAATAAAATGCTCTTGGATTTACGCGTTTTGTTCTAATTAGAAGTTAGCTCTACATGTGATCTGTGCTTAGCTTTTTTTAGAATAATTTAAGCTTTCATAAAATGTCCCATATACATTCAAGACATATTGGGTAATTAGACAATCATGTCTTTTTTTTTTTTACTTTCATCATCTTAAAAACGAATTATTACTGAGTTCAATGCGATGAATCAGAATGGCGATTCAATTCAAAAAAGACTACCATTCATATCTAGACATTCTTTTGGTGCAAGACTTGAGATGGAAATTATTCCTTCCTTTAAGGCCATTCTTATTGACTATGATCCACACTCATACGAGCATCTTACTAAATTCGAGCCAATTTTTTAAAGAAAAAAATTCTTTTTTCTGCAAATATTTTGAAAATATTACGTGGTAATTAAAATAAAAGTTAATACACTGCCATAATTAAACTAAACATATTATGGCTGAGAATACACAAAAATTTGGAACAGAAAAAATGTTCATGTTTTATTTAAAGTCGTGCAAGATTATTATAGATTTTATAAGTTCTGCAAGAAACCGAAACTAATTATTTAATCCATTTATTATGTGAAATAATAAGTTTGTGAGAGAAAAAATTATGTCTGAAATATATTCATAAAATATCTCGGTAAATGATTATAAAAAAAATCATAAAATATCTGGGTAAAAATTAAGTGCGTGGACCGTATTTAGTGAGAATGACTCTTAAGACTTATTTTCCTCTTGGTGTTAATTTTAAGATCATACAGTGTGAACGGCCCTTTCACAGCTCACAAACATCGAATACAATACTTTTAAATTGAATGGCATCACCCTGCGACAAGGTCGAAGGTTGTTTGTTTATCGCTTGATAACTTTACTTCAGATTGTGATGCTCGATTATTAGTGATAAATTCACATGAGAATTTTCCTCTTCTCCTGATTATTATTAATTTTTTGTTGTTATAACAATTTTACTTTCATCATGAAAAAAGTAACAATCATCGGTTCCGGCAATTGGTAATATATTTTTTTCTTAAAGAAAAAATATTTAAATTATTTATTTACAACTTTATTTCTAAAATTCTTTTTCCCAGCAGGAGGAACTTTGTGAAATTGATTTTTAATTTACTTTCGTCTCTTTATATATTTGTACAGCTGAAATAATATCATATTTTTATCAATATTTTTGTCCTTTTTCAAATAACTTAATTTCTTTTTATTAAATTTGTTTCAAATATTTGTCTGAATATACCTACAGTTTTGTAGCCAATAAACTAACAAACCGGTTTTAGGGAAGATAGCTTGATAAGCCGTTCAACATTCTTTACACTTATCTTCTAAGAAATCTATTAAATCTTCTTTAGAGTTCTTAAAATAAGCTGATTGTGAGCTTAGATTGTAGAAATATATTACCCTCATTAAAATAGAGATTTAGTATACTATAGAATTAATTTTAATCGTTATACTTAGACTCTAGTCATCCAATACTTTATAGCCAAACCTAGGAATTTTCAGTTAATAATCATCATTATTATCATATTTCGACATTATCATATTTTTCATAAAAATTCAGCCACATTTTGAAAAATAAAAATACATAAAAAATTCTTTTGTTATTATAATTTGTCCTGTATTTCTGAAAATTAATTACATTAACCATGGAAATGCTACTTGTTAATGGTAATGGAAGGACAGAAAGAACTTCGAATTACAATAATTTATTCCTCTGAAAAGGTTTTCTGAAATTTAAACGTACAATTTACTATGAATCATTCATATAAAATTTAAATCTACCAGTGCCATCCATTTCAATTTCAGGATAAATTTTATCAGAGTCAATCCAGCATTTAAGTTCCTCCAACATCCTTTCTTCATTTTTTCAAATGGGATATTTCTATCTATTCATCTTCTATGTGAAGTAATCTGTCTAACATAGTTTTTATTTTTTATCTGTTTCTTTTCTATTCTAACAAATTACCCAATATTAATACATCCTTTAGCATGTTCTTATGACTTAGACTTTATGACAAATTATTATGACGATACCTTCACCTGTAATATCATAATAATTTGCCTGATCTCTTTAAAGTGAAATCTCTTTCCTTCAAAAAAAAAATAATGATAATAATAATACTCACTATTTTCAGAAACATAATTTCTTAGAGGTTTCAAATAGTGAGTGTTGGTTGTGTTAGGAAGAGACTGAATATTTTTTCTGTAAAATCTTTGAATATATTTATCTCTTCTTTTGAAATAAATGCCTTTATCAAGCTTTGGGTATTTTCTGCAGCAACTATTGCAAATTCAGTTGTGACCCATCTTCCAGAGCCAAGATGATTTTCCTTACTAAATGTTTTATAATTCCACCAATGCAATCAACAGCCCCTTTCCCTTGGCTTGTGACAATAATGTTCCAAGTTGTCCTTACACCTTAAAGATGAGCAGTTCTAATGTGAATGTTAAATTAGTAAACAGATATTTTTGCTTAAATTGGCTTGCAAACTGAGCAATGAAAAAGGATATGTTTTCTGATTGAGGAAATTCAACCAACAAGTTACCAATGAAAGGATCAAATTAGGGAATTCTTGAAAATTAACCAATCGTAAGGCGTTAATGATATTTGTGGGTGATATTAAAACTTTGTTTTCAGTTACAGAGTTCTCCTCTGGAATGATAGAGGGCTCTTCCTTACAGAAAAAGCCACTTTGAGTTTTGAAAGGGCACTCACTCAACACTAAAAAGTTTTTAAAAATATTTACTACTATGTAATAACTGAAATTGATCTTCAACAATTTTTAAATTACCCTCTTGTACTATTTTATGTATATTTCAAAAAGTAATTTTCTCTGATTATCAAAATGAGAGAAAATTTATTAGCTTATAAATAAATAATAAAAAGAATATTTAAAAAAAGTCACTGTGTAAATTTTTAAATTTTTTTTTTTAAGTAAGCTAAAAAAGAAATGTTTATTGATGGGCTACCCCAAGGCATTTTTCTATAATTTAAACTGAAAATTGTGCAAAAATAAATATTTAAAGCTGTCTTTTTTTTTTAAGGTGTTCGATATATAATTTTAAAATCAGTTAAAAAGTTCATCTATGTACCTCCTTAAAAAAGAGAAACTACCAGATGAGAATAATGCTGACAAAGCAATCAGAATTAAACCTATGAATACCGATAATTTTACCAGTGTGAAATTATTATTTAAACAGTGAACTAATTTTTTTATGAATTGAATGAATATAAATAAAAAGGTAGTGCTTTTAAGGGATGGCGGCTTATTTTTTACAAAAAGGTCGCATGAAAGGGCAGACAGCTCTTCTAAAAATACTTAGGGAGAACATTGCAATAAGTTTATTTCAATTTCTGCATTCTTTATTATCTTCAAGAGGTCCTTTATACTACCTTATATCTGTTAAAATTTCAAAAAAAATTCTTGAGAATAGAGCAAGGTAAGCCAAATGTTTAGTCTGGTTAGTATCTCTATTTAGAACTTGCCTTGGATTAATGAAACATTTATAAATTATTTGTTTACATTAGTGTTATAAAGATTTATCTTTGATTATCAAAGTTTTATAATTAATTAAAGATGAGTTTTTCATTGTGTAAATGTCAATGTTAACTAATACACTAGACATAAGTTTATGTTCACTTTTTAAGGCTCTTAAGATTTCAAATTTGAGCTTGTCAGAGATCCATAGCATTCCTTTGTACGTCATCCGGTTTGAGATTTAATATGAAAGATAAAGGCCAATATTCACAAAGGGGAAGATCAAATAAAATACATATTATTATGATTACTTACTGACAGATTTAATTTTTACTTTTTTTTAATATCTAACACTCAAAAAAAATTAAAATTTTTTTTTACTTTCAATGTAATAAAAAATGTATGAAATACATGAGTCTGAGACCTAAAGCTATTTTCAAAAAATGAGCCAAAACCCATCTTATATGTCCAATTAATAAAAAAACCATTGTTTCAAAATTATAATCTGGAGAATATGGTTAAAGTATTTAGTATTAAATTGTTATGGGAACATGGAGGACTTTGCAACTCCAGATTTAACGTGCACTAATCACCATTTACTACACAGGGATTCTTCAGCCGGCAGGGATTGAATCCACAAATTCTTGGACTTGGGCCCAGTGCCCTACCAACCAGGCTATCCCGGGGTACTGATCCAGGAGTTTCCTTGTCTTCTGGATTGGTTCAAAATTACAAGGCTACAGAGTTGAACATTAATAGCCGTGAACCCAAAAATGGGTCGGCTGTTCAAGGACGGATATGAAAAAAAAGTATTTAATGATTTATTTTGCGTATTATTGTTCTGGTTTTTATTTTTCTTCAATTAAATCTAATTTCATAAGCATACCTTTTGATTAATTTTATTAAAATACTGTTAATAGTGAATTGCATTGAATGATTAATTTGTATTTATTAGGGGCACCGCAATTGCAAGAATCGTTGCAGAGAATGTGAAAAACTTTGCTGAGTTTGACAACACAGTAAATATGTACGTTTTTGAAGAAATGGTAGATGGTAGAAAACTTAGTGAAATCATCAACACAGAACATGAAAATATTAAATACTTACCTGGGTACAAGATTCCTGATAATGTTGTAAGTCGGCATTTTATTCTATTTCCTAAGTTAAAGAATTTTAATGATGTAGGGTGTGCCTCTAATGAATGTTAATATCAAAGAATTATAATTATTAGCAATCAAAGTAAATCAATTTTAATTCTATTTTTTTGTTATTATTATTTTTGTTGACTAATATGTTAAATTTGAAATTGTGACATGTTATAGATATAAAGTAAACACAGCTCATTCTAGGCAGAAAAAAAGGGCAGGGTGCAAAAGTTTAAATTATTATTCTAAAAAGGCAATAATTTCTTTCCACAGGCTTTACATGTTCTGTTAAAAAACATTGTCAATTGGTAAAAGAAATTTTTTATTTTTTTATTTTACTAAAGGTAGCAAAGCAATCATATTAATTACTAATTTTCATTAATAAATTAACATATGTATCGAGTTAATGAGCTAATTAGCGTGGTAATTTATTTAAAATGCATGCATATATTAATAAAATAATAAATGTGTGTTTTTAAGTGTCTGTAGTTATGATTTAATGATAGTGGAAGTAACTGCAAACTTTCAAAGACAAGTGCAACAAGGGGGTTTGTTGGCTATTTTTCCTTTCTCATATAAATCTTTGTATTGACAGCAATGACAAACTAAATAAAAAGAGTTAAAAATAAAAGTTTGACAAATCCACTGTAGAGTTTGAAGAAAAAATAAAGGGTTGAGGAAAGAAAGGGCAAAAAGGGTATGGAGTCTTATCACATCAGGACACTAATTTACTTCAAGGGCAACAGGGTGGATTCTTTTGACTAAAAGGGCAGCAGGGTGCTGCGCCCTGTTTACCCAGCCTAGAATGAGCTCTGAAGTAAAGTAGTTGAATTTGTTTAATGTTAAGTTTTAAGTTAACTTTTATTCAAACTAAAAGTTTCTTACTCCATATTTTTTATTTTATTATTATTAGCTTTTTAAGCTTTATTTGAAATAGGGGCATAGTAAATAAATTAAAAAACAAGTGAATTTTTTTAAAAGTGAAGTTAACTTAATATTAATTGAAACGTGCAGTGCAGTTGGAGATAGGTAAAGCTGCGCTAATGTCAACTATAATGTAAAATAACAAAATTAAATAAAAGACTTAAATCAATATTATATATAACGCTACGTTTCTCAAACTCTGCGACGGAGTGTTTTGGGAAAAAATATGATTTACATGTAGGCAATAAAATCTTCCTGTGTCTCTCAGTGTTATCTTGCAGAAATTCCAGAAGATTATAAAGTATCTATCTGAAAATGATACTGAGGAACTGTTTAGTGTAAAAATGTCACCTTAGAAAAATGTCTGGTTTTTCGTCATATTGCCTTGAGTCCTTTTAATGTCTAATAGATTTGTTTGTTATTAATTAATTTATTGCTAAGTATGCAAAACAAGTATGAAATCACAACTTTTTTTTTCAGGTTGCTATTCCTGATCCTTTAGAAGCAGCAAAAGATGCTGATATTTTAGTCTGGGTTTTGCCCCACAAATTTGTCAGAGGAGCAGCGACACCTTTAGTTGGCAAAATTAAACCAACGGCTGTAGCTCTGTCATTAATAAAGGTAAAATTTCATTACTGTATATCCCACTGTATAAATCTACTTTACAAAATGTTAAGGGTTTACAAAGCAAGCCATGGAAGTTTGCATTGCAATCTTTTGCGGTTGGAAGCATTAGCAAACAGGTGACGGAGCCCATTAGTATAAAATTTTTGATAATGATTTTTTTTATTTTAGTACTACTTTTTTTATTTAGTAACTAACATTTAACAATAGTTAGGCAGTCAAATTGTCTAATTTGTTTTGGTTAAAAATAATGCAGAAACATTCTTAAGTTATTTAAAAATAAATACATGGTTACTTTTTTAAAATAAAGGAAAAAAACCTTCTTTTAACCCCTTAACAAACGGTTAATTTTCAGGAAAACGGTTATAAAAGTGCCTATTTTGTTATAATATATATATATTACAATATATATATTACAATATATATTACAATATATATATTCATTTTTAATTTGTTTTTAGGTTGAAATTTTAAAAAATTAAATTTTTGGGAAAAGTGAACATTATTGATGACTTAATGTTGGTTTTTCAGCAAACAAGAAAAATTTTAAAAATATGTGTTTTAAGCATTAAAACAGAATTTTATTAAGCTTACGTATAATATAAATAAAGATAAGTGATTTTCTCTTGTGTGATAAATTTCAAAGCATGAGATACAGAGGCCAACGTCACAATCTGTACAGTAATACTGAGTTTCCTTCCTACATCTCTTATTGTTTTCATCTCTTGTGGAGCAACAAACTTTAAACTAAACTAACTGTCTACAATTACCTTAAAAATATCCTGGTACTGCCATCTGGTGTGAAAAATGAGAAATAAGATGTTTTCCGGGCAAACGAAATGAATTAGTTTTATTCTCATTGACGCGTTACTACTGAACACTCCAGCCCAGAAATATCATGGGAGCGAGAAATAGATTGCGAAACCTCGCCCTGTTATTTTCAAGGGAGCGAGAAGGAAGGGGTTAATACACTGGTTATCATAAATTAAGGAAAATTCACAAAAATCGCGATAACTCAAGAAANGGTTTGTAATTAGACCAAAAATTTTCTCATAGCTAACTGAATTTTCCCAAACCTTATTAGCAGACATTCTGAGTGCCTTTCATTTGATACATGATTTCTAGAAGCAGTGCAGATATTTTTTTCCACTTACACTCCTAACATACCAGAAATCTCATCATCAAAAATAGGTGATTGACTTATACAATTGATTGACTTAACAAATGATTTGAAACAAAAATTCAATGCACATCATTTATCGTTTACTTCTGATAATGTTCTTGAACAAATGCAAATTTAATAAAGTAAATGTTTGTTGACAGGGATTTGACATCATTCCTGGTGGTGGGATTGCCTTAATTTCGGATGTTTTGCATGAAATGCTGAAAATTGATGTGAGTGTCATGATGGGTGCTAATTTAGCTGGAGAAGTTGCATCTGGACAGTTCTGTGAATCAACCATTGGTATTTACTTTTTTTTTGTTATTGATGTGTATTTTTGATTCACTTTCCATAACCCAGCTTTGTGTCTAGTCTTTGGTTTCATGCGCATTCCATAGTGACTCACCTTACTTTTCGTAGGTTTTCTTATTTTTAAGCTTTTTCTTTTATCAATAAATATTTAATTACTTTTTTTTAATAAAAAATTATATTATACTTTTTTCAAACGCCTTCTATTATTATTATTCGTATAAGGAAATGGTAAATATTTTATTAAAAATAAAATGTGACTGACATGTACAGAAAGAACAAGAAGTAACATATCGTATTTCATATTTTGAAATTCTTTTTCTATCAGCAATAATGGGATTATTTTTTTCAAATTTTTTTTAAAAACTTCAACTAACAGGAAATATTGAATGTACAGTGCACACAAATAAAAATAATTGGACTACCTTTAATAACTTTTGATCTAATGATTGGATCTTCAACGTTCTAGGACTTAATGTTAATGGTTAGAAGAAGAGATCTCAAATAGGCTAACCAATAAGTGCAGACCCTATTTTAGGTTAAATTTAAGCAAAATCTATCAAATAGTGAGATATCGAATTTTAAATATCTGACTTTTTGAAATTCAATTTTTCAGGAACCAATATTGTTTTGTAAAAATTGTGTATTTTGCCATGTAAAATTATATTCTTTAAAATGATGTAAAAAATTGTATCCCTTACAATTCAAGTTTTTTTCGACCATTATTATATAAAATGATAAAGAATTATAAATAATTAATAAAGGCAATTTTTACGTGGAGTTATCTTTGAAAAATGAATTTTATAATTGTGTGCAAAAATTTTAAAATTCTATTTGCAATTCTATTATTAATTCTATACGCAAGTTTCAAGGATTTAAAAAATTCCAAAAGCAATCAGGAAGGATACACAAGTTTCAAGGATTTAAAAAAATTAATCTGAAAGCATTCAGGAAGAATACGCAAGTTTCAAGAATTTAAGAAAGAATAAAATCCGAATGCATTCCGGAAGAATACACAAGTTTCAAGGATTTAAAAAAAATTCCAAAAGCATTGAGGAAGAATATGCGAGTTTCAGGAAACAAGTCTTAGTAGAAGCAGAAAGGGAAAATCGAATTTTAAAAAACTGAAGTTAATGGAATTCAACAGGTCTTCAACTATTGATTTTTTTGGACGGAATAAAATGATATTATAGTGCCTATAATATTATATTATATTTTTCATTAGNTTGTGTGCAAAAATTTTTAAATATTATGTGCAATTCTATTATTAATTCTATACGCAAGTTTCAAGGATTTAAAAAAATTAATCCGAAAGCATTCAGGAAGAATACGCAAGTTTCAAGAATTTAAAAAAATAATAAAATCCGAATGCATTCTGGAAGAATGCACAAGTTTCAAGGATTTAAAAAAAACTGAAAGCATTTAGGAAGAGTATGCAAGTTTCAAGAATTTAAAAAAAATTCCGAAAGCATTCAGGAAGAATATGCGAGTTTCAGGAAAAAAGTCTTAGTAGAAGCAGAAAGGGAAAATCGAATTTTAAAAAACTGAAGTTAATGGAATTCAACAGGTCTTCAACTATTGATTTTTTTGGACGGAATAAAATGATATTATAGTACCTATAATATTATATTATATTTTTCATTAGCGTAGGTTTATTTTTATGTAACTTTGACTTGCATTTATATTTTATGATACTAACACAGACAATTTTAAAATAATTGTTCATTGATCATAAAATTGAGTTTATTCAATTAAAACACTCTACTATGTACAATTAAAATTTTGCAGAAATTTAGAAATTAAGATTGACCAATGCACTCCCCTTTAACCCGCTTAATTGAGTAGAATTGGCTGGAACCAATAATATTTCTTTAATCGGAGTTGACTGTATTTGTTGACATAAATTTATACTAAATTTTATTTTGTTTACAGGCTCTAAAGACCCAAACACCGGAGAAATGTTAAAAAGAATAATGCAGACTGATTATTTTAGAATAGCTGTTGTTGATGATATTAAAACCATTGAAGTTTGTGGGGCTCTTAAGGTATGTGTTTTTCTTCTTTTTAATTATCTCATAAGAAGATATCTGTAGATATTTTTTTAATAGTTTAGGTTATTGTAGATGGCCAATAACATGTCAATTACCTGGAAATTGAAAAGTTTGACAAAAAAAAAGATGTCTATGCCTTGTGTTGGATATGCAATAATATTACTAAAATTGTCCAATTTTTTCCCTGAGGTTTTTTACGATCACTCCCTTGATTCGGATTGTCAGTGAAATTCTTTTCTAAACTTTATTATGGTTATCCAGGAAGGTTTTGAAAAGTTTACGCCAACGAAAGAAATGCAAACTAGTTGTTGTTTTTTCAATTGCAAATTTTTCTCATTAATTAATCCATGCAGAGCCTGATAAAGGCAGGAGTATAAGGGGCAGTTGCCCCGGGCCCCACATCGGAGGGTGCCAGCAAATCGAATTGAAAGTTTATTTTAGACTTCCTTCATTTTAAACTTCCTACTTTTTAAACAAAATATCAGTACAGTGTAAAATCCATCAATTTTATGTTAGCTTCTTCATTAACATATCGTATGAACACAAAAATCCATGGCTTTCTAGTGCGTAATTCAGCTAAATTTTCAAAATTACGATGGAAAAATTTGGCCCATTCAAAGCCTGTATTTTTGTAAATAAGAAAATGCGATATGTTTACAAAAATACAGGCTTTTGATTGGCTTAAATGAGTCATCATAATTCCGAAAATTAAGCTGAATTCCACCCTAATGTTAGCAAGGATATGAATTTTTCGCAGCTTGATGACAAAGTTAATAATCAGAAAACCATTGGAGGGGGGGGGACTTGAATTGGATTTGCTATTTTAGGTTCTAGTCAATTTTCTTGTTATATAGCTAAATGAGATGAAAAATTTATGTACCTAAATGAAGTTCAATTCTTTATTACTAAAGTAGTGAAGCAGAGGGGGGGGCAAAGAAGTTTTTGCCCCGGGCCCCAATTAGGCTAAGTCAGGCCCTGAATCCATGTTTATGGTTTTAAGAGTAAATAAAAGTTTAGTAGTGTTTATAAAACAATTATAATGTCTAAAAATAAATTTTTTGTGAAGGAAAATAAAAAAACAAAAGTTAAAATATGGATGATTACCATAACTGTCGTGCGCAGCCATCTGTCTTTCATCCTGTCCTGTTCTACAGTTTTCTTAGTTCAGTTGGTCCTTATATACTAAAACAATCAGGAAAAGAAGAAACTTTATATAAATTCATATCTGATATTCTCATTCCAATGAAAACTTAAAGAATGTTATGTGCCTATTTTGAACTATTTAAAAAATTTTTACTCAAACATTCTTTCCAAAAAAAATTTAACACTTTTCCTATAAATTAATTAGAGATATACTTTGAAAATAAAAGAAATTATAAATAACTAAACAAAAGAGAAAAAATAAGAATTTAACTTTACTGTAAACAAATTATAAATTTACTTTGGAATATAAAAAGAAAAGTTCAACTTCTATTGTGAACAAATTATATATACTTTTTAGTTTATTTAAAAAAAAATCCTGTATCTTTGCCAAACATTTCAATCTAGAATATCTTAAACAGTTGCTAAAGTAATAAATTAGGAACTAGGTTTTCAATCTTCTTCAGTTATTTTATCTATCATTTCTTATGGGCAATGATTTAATCAAATTATTTTTCCAATAAAAATGAAAAAAACGTAACTTAGAAAAGGAGTTTGGAATACTGCATTTATCTCTGTTTGAAAACAGGGGAACAAAGAGGAATAATAGTCTCTGCTGAATTTTTTTTATGACTTTTTTAATATTTGCATATTTTAACTTCGTATGTTAAAGTATAAAAAGTCATATAAAATATGTGAAGCTGTATACAATTGTATTTTTACTATTTTATTTTATTTTAATTATTTATTAATTATATATTTTTCTCTTTCCTGAATTTTTCTTTTTTTGTTAAAATTAAGTTGTTAAATAATATCTTCTAAGTTAGTTTAGACTTATAATTTTAAGAGATAATGTTTAACATTGAGTGTTTTGTTAGCAATGTTATATTGTAGACATAATATTATTAACAGTGCAGTGTTCATTGTATTACAATTGGATGATTTACCAGGGTTAATAGATTTGTATAATTTGAAATACAGTGCCCGCCGCTAATAGAATCTCTGGATAATAAAATCAGCTGTTTTATAAAATCAAATCGGCAAGAACCGAATCGTTACAATATTAATACATGTTAAAAATCATCCTTTAATAAAATCAATGCCGCCGCTTTTTAAAATCAAAGGTGCAATATTTCAGCTTTTTTTGTTCTTATTTATAAAATATTATTTTTTCGAAGTTTAAAGATTTTTTTAGAAGAAGCAACAGTTACTCACAAACCTGTGAAACAGGTGCGGTTAGCACTTTCCTGTGATATACATAGTGTAAGAGTTAAGGGAAAATGTGGGTGGTAAGCGGCTAGTTCATAGAAATCAATTTATCAATGCTAATTCCTTGACTTGAATGAAGTTTGGAGAAACCTATCTCACTCAACAGGGGGTCGAATTCTTATCTTACTTTTTATTGAATGAACCATAGAAGGGAGAGAAGCTTCTTTTGTTATCTATCTTAACAGAGAACATGAATAGATTTCCAAAAACTGTCTGTGCGCATGTTCCATATTATTTAAGCCGTTTGAGTAAATTATAGTTAGAGCGCATATCATTTTTAAGTTCGTTTGGTGTTAAATTTTATCAGCATGCCGAAAAGGATGGATTTGAGTCTTAAAGATAAATTCGAAGTGTTGCAAAAGTATGATAAGCTTCCTAATAGTAGTCAATGTGAAGCTTCAATGGAGATGGGGCTCATAACTGTTTCGAAGAAATGATCAGCAATGAAGAAAATGAAATGGACGAGAGTTTTTCACGTTACGTAGCTATTGACGATAACCTGCAAACATCAGGAGAAAAATCTGATTCTGAAATTGTTACAGACATCAAAAATTGCAAAGTTGTTTCCCATCAAGAAATGGAAGAATCAGACTCAGAAGATGAAATAAACTCATCAGTGCCATCTTCAATGGAAGTCAGAAAAGCACTTAATGTATTGCGGAAAGCTTTAGAACAAAGAGGAGGAATATCGAAAACTATAAAAACTTCTATAAACTCTCAAATGATGTTGAAAAATTAATTTTAAATACTGCAACTCAAGCAACCATTGATCGGTTTTTTGCAAAACTTTTGTACATTTATTCTTATGTAGGGTTTTATTTTATTAAAATAATTAAACTTGTTAAAATAAAGCATTAATGTGGTCATTATTTCAGCTTTTAAAGTGTGTGCATTTAGAATGTATCGTAAAAAGTTTTCTTTTTTCAAATGTTGAATCGCCTCTTAATTAAATCAGCCGCTTAATAAAATCAAAAGAGCATGAAATGAAAGTGATTTTAATAAACGGCGGGCACTGTATTGGCTTATATATATTGAAAAACTGAAGATTACTTGAGAAATAAAAAGTAGTTATGAATGTTACCTTTTATTAATATTTGTGTTTTGATTATTTGTCTTTAGAAGTCATAATTTTTTTCTCGCTTTTTTTAAAAAATTTAATTCATTTTATAAAACCTCACTAATCAGAGTTATCTCTGGCAAGAAATTTTATTTTAATAGAGTTGTCATTTTTTTCCACCGCTTCTAAAGTTTCTTGAATAAGTTTTTTTTTTTTTTTTGGTATCTTCCTTCACCAGTAGAGGTATGTAGATCAATAACAGGGAGAAAAAAGACTTCCATTATTATTATTTCTCTCTAGTTTCTTATATTTATTTATTTAGCCAAATTTCTAAGGTTAATTATTAGTCAGTTCCAGTCTTCAGCCAACCTTTCAGACCTTCGAGAAGTTTTTTGCTTTGATCATTTAAAATCACAGTAGAAAAAAATATTATTTAAAAATGATGCCCTTCAGATTTCTAATGCGTATCAATTATAGGTAATTATTATTACATTTTAATTTTTTTATATATTTTTAATAATTTGAAATTGTGAATCCTATTTGAGTCACTTAGTTTTAATTGTTGATTGCATATGTATTCCTAGGTTATAATTTTTTTCTGAAAAATGAATAAAATGAAGTGTGAGAGGGGAAAAGAAATAATTTTCAAGCCTATAACCAATAGCCACATTTTAGCCATAATTAAAGTATGTATTAAATTTTAAATTTGTAAACTCGTGAAACAATAATAGTGAAGTAATTCAATGGGCTTGACAGCCCAGGGTGGGTCTTGTCCTTCTCAATAAGTTTTTTCCTGCTAGCATTTTCCGGTTTTTAGTTTTTCGGACCAAAAGATCTTTTTCCAGTCCAACTACCCATCTTAAATTCGACTTGCTTTTTTTTTCATCTGCCAACAGGTCTGGCACTAAAATCTCTTTTTGTGGTACGGTCTTCATCCATTCTGATAATGTCCCATTTTATTCTTTGTCCTTTAATGAAGTTCATAATGTCAAGTTCATTAGTATGAGTGATAAAGCTTTAAGTTTTTTCTTTAAGTCTTTTTTTTTTTTTTTTTTTNTTTTTTTTTTTTTTTTAAGTTTTAAGCTTTAAGTCCATTTTTTGAATTCCTCAACAAACAACTTCTTAAGACCTTTAATGAATACTTACTTGTTGTAACTCAATTGATTTATTGTTTTTAATAAAGTTGTAATGAAAACTAATTGATGTTATAGAACATAGTTGCTGTAGCTGCTGGCATTGTGGATGGTTTGGAACTTGGTGACAACAGCAAAGCAGCCGTGATGAGAATCGGTTTGATGGAAATGATTTCTTATGCAAAAACATTTTATCCTGAATCAAAACTCACAACATTCTTTGAGAGCTGTGGTGTGGCTGACCTCATCACTACCTGTTACGGTGGCAGAAACAGAAAAATCTCAGAAGCTTTTGTTAGAACAGGAAAGGTACTATTACTTTTTGTTTTCCCAATTCATTAACATGTTGTTAATAAAACGCTCACAGTGTTCTTGTAAGAATGAAGATTAATTAATAAATCAAGATTTCAAATTTTCCTTGAAATCTTTATTAATTTTTAAACAATTAACTTTTAAAAAAAGAGTAGCTTATTGATTACTTTTGTTTATTTTATTTATGAATAAATAATTAGGCATTTGCCAAATGAAGAAATGTAAATGAATTGTTTAAAAAAAATGTAAAAATTTTCAGTAATTCTGAAATAGTTATTCTTTAATGAAAATGGTAATGTTAGTATACATATTTAAGGAAAAAGAAATTTTTAGCTATCATTTCAAATTGAAAAGAAACGTTTTTATCGAGTCTTCTCAAAAAAGTTTCAGAGAAATTTAATTATTAAAATTCTTTAAAAGTGCCTAATTTTTATTGTAATAAATAAACTTTATTATTAAATTTGTTGTCAAACAGTGTCTAAGGAGTGAAGGGCAATGTGTGTTTTTAAAAAATGCATATTATACAACATGTTTGTATAATCAAAATGGTGCAATGCAGGGTGAATGGGGAAGAAAAAAAAACTAGAAATTTTATCAATCTAAAAAAATTTAATTAAAACGCTGAAAGGTCAGGGAAATTAAATTTGAATTTGTGGTACCTGAAAGTTCAATATTTTTTTTCTTCAAATGAATTTTAAAAAAATTAATTATTAATAATTGCAATTATTTATTAATAATTGCAATTATTAATAACCTGTTACCTGCATTTATGAATTGTAGTTTTTAAAAAATGTGTGTTTTCGAAGTAGAAAAGTATAATTGATTTGTAATGCATTTTCCAATGTAACGATTTTCATCTAAGTAACAATTTTCATCATCATTGTAACAATTTTATGTAACAATTTTCATCTAAGAACAATAAATTTTTTGAAATTAATTACAAAAATATTCTGGAAAAATTAGTGAATTTCTTTTCTTATTTGAGTGTTTGTGGCTATCCTGTATATCTCTATTTTTTATTTACAGCGTGATTATCGCCATGGCCTTATATAATTTATGGGTCATATGCATGATTTCAGTTGTTTATTTTTAGTTTTGTAACTGATAAGAGTGTCTAAAATTTAATAAGTACCAATTCATGTGTTTCGAACATTGTTTTGTGCTTCCTTTTTTGAATAGCAAATGAATTTTGAATAGCAAATCTTGTGGTGCATTTTTAGAACCCTTCTTAAAATTGGATTATGTTCTAACATAAATCTAGATAAAGAGGAAAATGATTTATTTGTTTATTTTTCCTATAGTCAATGGAGCAATTGGAGAAAGAAATGTTAAATGGCCAACGTATGCAAGGTCCTCAAACTGCTGAAGAAGTACACCTAATGCTGGGCAATAAAGGATACCTAGAGAAGTACTAATTATTTTTTTGAAACATGTTTTTTTTTTTAACGAATATGTATATTCTTTTATAAGAGCCAACATTCTTAGTTTATAATTGCAATTTACACAACAATTAATTTATCATTTTTTATCCAGATTCACTACTTTCTGTGTAAGTCTGGAAATAATCTATCAGTCGATGTAGTTTTTTACACACTATTTACTGTACACACTATTTACTGCTTTCCCAATGTATTTAAATGTGGCAATTTATGATACTCTAAAATTTATACATAAAAAAATGCTTTATTTATTTTTTACATTGTAAATTTTTTTTTTTTACTATTTTTTTTCCTATAAGGAAAAACAATAAATATTAGAGATTTGCTGAGATTTTGTTTTTGAGTAAAATAATCTGGGAACATAGCTCAAAACCCACAAAATTTCATAACAATCTTGCAATTTTACCAATCTTGAAAATGGTATTATAATTGTTTAGTAAATAATTCTAGCATCTCTTATGATAAATTTTTTGCAAAATTTCTATTTTAATAATTTAAAGCATTAGATGTTATTATTTTTTTTTAATTATTTAGCAAAAGAATGTGTAATTTCATTTAAATATTTGTCCATTGGGGGGGGGGGGGGGTTNGGGTCTTAACAAATCATTATTCTTTAAATTTTAAAAAAAAAATAGCTACGCTGTCAGTCATAGCTTTTGAGAAGTGCCTCTTATTACTTCAGACTAAGTGATATATATATATTTATAAAAGTATGAAACTAACCATATGATGTCATTTTTTTTTCTGTAAGATATAAAATATACTTAGTTGTTTTCCCAGGGTGTTCATTTGTTCAAATTCCAGGATGTTCTTTATAAAATTAAATTTCGAAAATGTATAAATAGATTCTTTTTCATTTCCAAAAATTAGGTATTCTATGTAGAAAAAGCTACATTGTTCTTTGCAAAAGTTCTCTAAACCCTCTTTAGTTTACTGGAAAGCTAAATTTCATTGTAGCTTTTCAGAAAGAAGATATTATAAAATTTAGATTTTAACTTCAGTTGAATCTCCTGTATTATTCCTGTTCTGTGGCTCATCCTGAGTTGCCTCCTAGACCAATGTAGACTAAAATAAACATTGACCATAATTTAAATCTGCATTAGAAATAATATGCTATTATATGACCGCTATGCTGAATAACTCTGTCAAAATAAAGGATTTGGAGCAATAGCACCAAAGCAATCTGGAATGTTGGTGAACCAAATGGCTTGCATAGGCAGCCACTCTCATATTTGTTTTTGTTTTAGGTTTCCACTTTTAGTTGCAGTTCACAGAATATGCATTGGAGAGCTAAAACCCATCCAATTGATTGACTGTATTCGTACGATTCGTAAGTTTCTATTTGTCGCTATTATGCTTTTCAAAATGTCATTTTAGCCTTTCTACTACTCATCATCACCATTGCTGCCTCTTTTAAGACGTTTCTTCCTTTTTAAGGACTACTACTCTGTCTTCTTGAATTCACCATCGAATTTTTGGTCTTTCTCCTGATTCTGACCCACTTGGATTCTTGTTTTTCTTAGCTTCATGTTCTCTGCATGACCAAACAATTGATTCTCTTCATTTCTGTAACAATGTCTGATTCCTTGCTGTAACAATTATAGATTTATAACTCTTAATTTTCCATTCGCTTTTTACACCTACTGTTCCACTAGTTTTGCTCTCTCTCTAATACTCTCAACAACTATTCATCACTTTTTTTTTTAATAGTTCATGCCTCAGAGTCTTCCAAAGATGGTCTCAATAGCTAAAATTCTTTGCATTTTGTTAGATATAATGACTATTAGACATCACAAAAGTTGTTCAGATCATTGTACTAAAATAAGACGCTAAAGATAACAACAATTTTGTGTGACGAGGACTGTGAGTAGTCAATTTTCCCATTTACTCACAGTCTTTGGGAAATTTATTCCCTTGGCATAGCATATATGAAAAGCACTTGTTTCATGGTCGACTAGACTTAGTAATCTGCAAAAGCCAAAATGCAAGAATTTTAAAAATATTGTTTGGTGCCAATCATCCAGTTTCTCAGGAAGTTAAATTCATTCGTTTTGCACTGTATATTTTATGGTCTATGTGGGGAAAAAATTATCCATAGTAAAGTTATATTAACATAGATATATTAACTGTGATTACTATGTTGATTTAAGAAATTGTTGGATGTGATACTATTCTGTTTTACATAAAGTTTCAATCTTATAATGTTCTCTTTTTTTTTTCGTTATTAGCATCATTTATGCAAAAGAAATTATTGTAGAAGCGTTTCATTTCCCTCATAAAATATATTGTGAACCTTTTTTTATTTTCTTGCATTCTTTGTTAGTACTGCTACTAGATTTTGCAGAACCCTTTAAATACTACCTCTCTAATGTGCATTTACAAAAATGAATCATTTAGAACCCCTAAATTTTTGCCTGCATTATTCAAATAAGTTTTTTTTTTCTCAAATGTCATTTAAAAAATCCAACAAATTAACATTTTTTCTATTTTAGTTCTTCAAATTTTTTTCTCACATTTAAACTTTACATTTGAAAACAAATGGAAACAATGGAACATTTAGGGAAACTTAAAAATTGTTTAAATAACGCTTATTTTTCAGTTCTGTAATTTTGATATGTTTTTTTACATAAACTCCCTAAAAATTAGAGGCTATTCATTTTTTTTATTTCATCTGTATGATAACATAGAAAATGTTTTTAAATTTTCAATAAGAATAAAAAATTTTAGAAGACATTTTTGTAACTCTTAAAAGATACGTTTGGAAATCAGCAGTAAAGATCCCCCTGGAGCCTAATGGAATCATGGCCCCCGAGAAAATAAACAGCTAGCCCCACCATCGTATCAATTTTGTTCTTATGTGGAACAGAATTATACCTTAATAATGTTTTATTTCTATTTTCTTATTTCTGTTTATTATAGTTAAATTTCTATGAATTTAACAAAAAAGTTATACTTAGTTTTTTGTATGTCAACATTTAGCATTTTAGTATTAATTATTTTAAATTTTACTCTGAACAAACTTTTATATAAGATAATATTTTATTTTACTAATCATTTAATGTGATTTGTTTATATTTCTAAAAAAAAGGTATTTAATAACTAGTAAAATATATAACAGAGGGCAATTTCAGCTTTATTTTATATAAAAATAAATTAAAATGAAGTTTTACTATTAAGAAAGAAAGTAAATTCACCACTATGATGAGCAACATAACACACACTTAAATAGGAATTTGGATAATGGAGGAATTGGAATTTGGATTCGGTTGAAATATTTTTTTTTGTGTGTACTGTTTTTTTTTCTGGTTTAATTTATCCTATTTTTTTTACCATTTGTTTCAGGTTCCCACTTTTAGTTGCTGTTCATAGAATATGCATTGGAGAAGTAAAACCCAACCAATTAATTGACTACATCCGTACATAGAATGTACAGACGCACGATTTTACAGTCATTAAATATTGAAATCTTGTCAGAAAGATAATTATTTTGAACTTGTGTTTGTCCTACTATTTAATCCAGTCTATGAGCTTTTTATTAAAGCCACGTGCAATTTTTATGTTTGAAACTGAGTGCCACATGTCAAATCCTTTATTAGTTACCAATGTTTTTCACTTTTTTTTTACTACTTGACCTGAATTCCAGCGTATGTGTGTGTTTCAAAATAATAATAGTAAATAATAATTTTTAATAGTTAACTACATATTTTAATAGCTATTAGAATTGTTGATGGTATTTATTGTTTAGCTTTGAAATGAAAGTAACTTTTTCTAATTAGAAGGCCTGCTATGAATAATTTAAACAAATTTTATCGAATGTGTTTGTTAATTAATATAGTTTATAAACATTTAACTATACCTTTGCCAACTCTACTGTTAATAACTGTCAACTCTGTCGGATTTTGCCAGTTTCTCCTGGTTTAACCCTAAAAAGTTTATAACCATTAATTCTACTATTGCCAACTCTACTGTTAATAGCTGTTAACTCCAGTGAATTTTGCCCGTTTCCCCTGGTTTAAATCTAAATGTTTTGGTTGATTAATATATATTTTATAGACGTTTATTAACTCTTAACATTTCGAATTCTATTATTAATAGCTGCTAACTTTACTGGATTTTGACAGTCTCTCTTGGCTTAATCTCAAATTCTTTTTTTTTCTCTGTAGTTTTGAAAATTTTCAGACCTGTTGAAATTCTCTAGAAAAAATATTCTTGTTAAAATAAATTTCTACTCGGTTTATTGTTTTCTTGTTTATTACTGATAATTATAGATATTAATATTAACCATAAAAATCATTAAAATTGTCTGTGTTTAAAATATTGTAGGTTTTAGGTAGGCAATAATTGATGAACGATATAAATATTTATATTTTATTAAAGTTAACTGGATTTTTCCTTTTCATGTTGGCAGCTTTAACTTTATTCATAAAAATTATTATAATATCAATTATAATAATATTAATTATAATAATCAAAAATGTAATTATAATAATATAATATAAATATTATTATCTTTTTTCAAACAAGAACACTTATCTGGTCTGGATGTAGGGTTGAAGTCATCTCTTAATCAAAACGGGTCTATTAGAGTATTTTTTTTTTTTAAAACATATCACTGTCTTTTTTTCTTTTTTTTTAAATTATGTATTTTTGTTTCGACTAATTTAGATATATTGTTCAAATTTGCATGAGAGTTCTAAACATTTGCTAGCATACTTTATCTTGTCCACTACCTTCTCAATTTTTGTACAAAGTGTAAATTGCAGTTACGTTTTTCTAAAATTATTCTTGTTGCCGATTTTTATGACTTTTCTGTTTCAAATTACCTTTGTAATAACTGACTAAAGATAACACATTTCTGCTGAATGCATTGCTTCCCCACCTTTGAACCCATTACTTGTTGCTGATTGTAGTTTTCTAATTTATGTATACAATTTTCAACTTTTTTAAGAATTACTATAAATGACATGCATAATAACTGTTGTAAAGACAACATGTGACATTTTCTGCTAATCATCAACAAAATGTTTTCTTTTTCGATTGTTGAGTCCATTACTTGTTGATAACTTAGCGGTAAATTTTTAATTTCTAATTGTTGTGCTTTATTTATTCATTGTAGGGAAATGCATATTTTTATTGTCCAAAATGAATACTTGTAAGTAACTGACTGCCAATATTTTACTATAAGTTTATTTTTTTATGTTGATTTTTCTGAATGTTATGAACAGAGATTTATTTTTGGCCATGAATCATTTGATATAATTTTGTGGAATGTTTTATATTTAATAATTTTACATGGGCAGTTATTTTTATTTTATATTTATTTTGCACTTCATAAATCATCTTCTTAAATTTTAATCAATCAGGTATAACTTATCTCTAAAACCGCATGCATGACAAAAATAACATTCAAATTAAGTTAGTGTTCTTAATTCATTCCGTTTTTTCAAAATAAAATTATTTTGGTTTGTTTTAATATTTGTGTTTTGCTAATGACTAAAATTTAGGAAACATTTCTAAATAAGTTACTGACATTAGCAAGAGGATAACTTTTAACATGACAAGAGGATAATTTTTGTTTTTAAAATCTTAAAAAGTAATATTTAAAATTAAAATTCATTTCCATTTTTTTAAATAATTATATTTTTTGCAATTGTTTGTTTTATTTATTTTTTTGTTTAAAAAAAATTTATTCCCAATTCTTGAAGAAGACATAAAAAAGTAATTTACTGATATTGGTACATAAGTAATTGTGATTTAATTGTATGTACTGTGTCTACTATTTAAGCAAAATACTATATATGTTGGACAGGTTTTTATTATCACACATTATCTATAAATAAATATTGTTTTCTTTAGGTTGATTTGATTTATTTAAACGGAATTGATAATGGTATATAATTTGTGTTTTATGATATAGAAGCATCTTCCCGTTTCATTTTAAATAACTAATAGTTTTCAATAGAAGAAATTTGATAATAGTTATTTTAGCTATTCAATTTTTAGAGTTTTTATTATGTATTTTTAAGTTATCTATTTGAAATTATCTTAAGAATAATAAACTTTTTAGCAAATACCTATATTCTTTTAGGTGTTAAAAAAATTCATTCCTCATACATAGGCGGTGAGATCTGTAATGCTGATTATTATTTATTGATTTTAAATTTGTCTGTAATTTTCCCATTGCAAATCCATCCATCCATTTTTGAACAGCGAATTTGTTGGCTAGTATGTAGTTTGTTTACCAATAAAAATGCTCATGCCCTTCATGTGGTGTTTTATTAATCATCTCTATTCTCCTCTTGACTTTTTCAATAGCTTAGAAAAAGAAAATGTTAGGATCTATTTTAAGATCTTATAAAAAATTTATAGGAATATCAATAAGCTGTTTACAAATTCCTAATCTGCACTACATTCTTTTTACACAGATCTAGCAGAATGTTCTTCGCTTACAACCAATGATGGCACTTAAGTTTTCTTACTCAGGGTTGCCACTCAAATCTGGAAAACAAATTCCCTGTACATATTATACACAATATATTACAAGAAAACACACAATCACTGTGCTCCTGAGTGAGCTATATAAGACTTACTATACTAGTACTAACTATAACTTATTGCTGGAAAAAAACTTAATGAAATAATTTAGTATAAGCTGAGATATCCTTAAATACCCCATAGATTGCTCTTGGAGTAGTCACCACTTTTAAAAGGTGTATAATTCCCTGTATTTTCCCAGTTTGTAAGGAAAAACTCCCTGTTATTTCTAATTCCCCTGTATTTTCCAAGTTTACTCCGTTGAGTGGCAACCCTGGTACTTGATGTGAGAAGTATTTTTGCACTAGCTGAATTCTCGTTCTTTGTACGCAGTGAAAACAAGAAAATAGTCAATAAATCAGTGTTGGGAGAAGTCATGCACATGACTGAAAATTAATATACTGATGCATTTAATAAAACTGAAATAATCCTTTTATTTATTATAACTTATTGCCCTTCAGGGGGCTTTACATTATGAGAATAAGCACATATTTAGCAATTCATCCCATCGAAATAAAGAATAATTATTCATTTGGCATGATGCTGTTACTCAAGACTAACTCATGAATTTCGACAAAGGTACCAAATATTCTAATATAATATTTTATACCTATATTTGGTACATATTAAAGCTGCACAAATCACCATAATATTAGTAGTTCCTATTACTAAAATTATTAAAGCATAATTAGCAACAATAACAGCATGGCGATTTTTTAAGTTTCTCTCTAAACGATTATTTCTCTTTTTCGTCTATAACAAAAAAAATCCACGATATTTAATTACACTTGGCAGATCAAGCCTTCAATCATTATTTAAATGTACTAGCAATATATTTAACAGGTCATGTTTACAAAGCATTAGAATTTAAATAAACATGAAATAATTATGATTGAAGTATTTATTTATGTATAATAGAACTTCAAATTGTTTTACATACAGCTAATGGTAACAAATTTTAAATTCAGTTTTTTTCTCTCCTCTCTTAATTTTAATATCAATAAAATATATATGAAGACATTAACAGGATTATCAGTAATAATCCTGTTAAATATGCAGAACATATAAAAAATATTGATGTAGATATATTTACTTATTACTACTACATAAAGGTACTTTTTGACTTAAATCAATAATAGTTTTAAAAACTCTTGTTCGAATGAGCACACAAATGTTTATAAAAAACCAGGTTTATTTATACATAATAATTATTATTTACTGTACAATTTATACTGCATATATATATATGTATGACACAAAATAAAACTAAACATCTGTTTGTGCACGACCAGAGTTCAAGAGGAATCGGAACTATCGGATTGAGATTCGGCTTCCGAGGGAAACGGTTTCTTTGCTTCCAGTTTGGCCTTAATGTTTTGAAGCCTCTGTAAAATGCTGCAATAATCGAAACTTCCACGCTTCTCACCAAACGGATCCTAAAGATTAGAAGGCAATTTAGTTTTTTTTTTCAAATATCAAGTAATATTATAATGGTTTTAAATAGGGTAAGATTACCTTAGATTTTGACACAAAAATCACATATAAATTTTTCATCAGCATTAAAAGTTTATTACAAAAACTGAAGCACAGTTGAAATTTTTGCTAATAAATAATATAAAACAAAAACATTTCAGAGCGCAAGGCTTGATTTGCTTAACTATCAAATGTTATAGTTAAGGTACTAAATTTTTATAAGATAGCCTAAATTTTAAAAAAAGTACAGGCATAGTTGCCACTTTTCAGAATAACCCAAATTGCCTGAGATTTCCAAAATAAAACTGGAGCCATTCACACAATTTATGACAGCGCATTTTAAAAATTTATATATATGTATACCAAGAATTTGCATATTAATTCAGAAAGAGTTTTAATAATTTTTGTCATCAAAAATTATTAATTGGCTGTAGAATTAACAGCTGTAGAAAAAAATGCCTGATTCAATTGAACTTGGAAATAACAAAACTAAATAACATCACTGAATAAAATATGATTATTTATATAAAACAAATTTAGATGAATTAGAAGGTGATGGTTATACTGTTAACATTAAAAGAATTTCCAGAATGGACAGTATATTTCCTTAAGAGTGCCATGTGTTTCAGATTTCCGAATTATACAACTCCAATTCAAAATATTAGAATAACCAAAAAAGGCATTGTATTACCTTATAAAATGCGTGATATCTTTAAAAATAAACAACGGTGGCGAACGGAAAAATTATTAACCGTCCACAATTAGTTGACGTATGATATTTTTGTTCACACGCGCCTAAAGAAGTATTAGAGATTTTATAAAAAAATATTGGAATTTTTCAAAATATTAAAATATTTCCAGAGGCGATTCAAAATATTAGAATATCTGTAAAATTGTGTGATTGGTCAACGTTAATCATAAAATTTGCATAAGTTGCGCCACTGTAGAGCTAGTACGCGTATAAAGGCTCGTTTGAAAATCAGATTTAGTTAGTTGGGAGTTAAAATGGGTCGAACGAAAGACATACCGGACACTACCAAGACAGCGATTGTGACTCTACGCAATGAGGGAATTAGTCAACAAATGATTGCCAAAAAAGTGAATTGCTCTCAAGGAACTGTAAGTAAAATTTTAAAAGATTATTCTACAAATCAAAGTTTTAAAAATAATCGCTCAAATAGTGGTCGTAAACGAATAACCACACTGAGACAAGACAGAATGCTGAAACGTGTCGTCACTAAAAATCGCTTCAAGAGCTTGAGATTCATAAGTAGAAAGTGGAGAGAACAAGGAGTGGATGCCTCAACATCTACCACACTACGACGACTCCATGAACTTGATTTTCAATCACGTGTGCCCAAGAAAAAGCCGCTACTTACACGCAAGCAAAAACGAGCCAGAGTGAGGTGGTGCAAAGNTGTGAAAACATAGAATAGAACACTGAGAAAATCACGCTTTTGCATAATATGCAGCGAAAATCGACATGGTGAAGAAAAATATCTCATTTTGGAAAAGGGGAAATTAAGAACTTTTTAAATACACCCAATAAAAAATGCACCTTTAAGGGCTTTTAAAAAACAAAAATAGGAATTAAGGACTTTTTAAAAACGCTACGCACCCTGCATTTAAATTGGAAACCAAAAAGGCACTTTAAGTTTATCAGCCTCAATGGGTTTCACTTGATAAGAATCGTGGTAATACCTCCTTAACATTCATTACAAGGTTAACCTCTTGTAATGAACAGAAAAAAAAGAAGCAATGCATACTTGAAAGGGAATTGTTGAATTCACAATCGATCATCTTTCAAATGTCTGAATAAACGTTTGATTTATATAAATACGAACTCATATATATAACTATAACTTAGAAGAAGTATAACTTAGTATAACTTCATAAATATAACTTAGAAGATCAAAAAATGCCGCTTGTTAAAAATATTTCGCAAGAGCAGTATCTTTTCATCGCCTTTCTTTGCAGGATAAAGGCTTAAGAATATCTGGCTAACACAAGCATGAATAAAAAACAAATAACAAGATCAAAAAAGAAAAAGAAAATTTTTGGAATTTGTTGATGAGTTGGAGAGTACATTTTTTGTTGAGAATAGTTTTTTTTTACATTTAAGATTTATACTAACCCCTTACATTTATTCTTGCAAAGTTTATACTAACTCCTTAAGGGTATCTCAATTTATTTTTGCTTTATTGGATGTTGTGTCCATAAACAGGGATACCCACTCAATTTCAGAAAAAAATTCCTTGACTTTTCCAGGGATATCAAGAAAATTTCAATGAAAATTCAGACCCTATTTTATATATACTAAGAATTTTTTCATCAAAGTTTTCAAAATCAAAAATCAAAGTTTTCTGATTAATAAAAAAATCAGAAAACTTTGATTTTTTATTACGTCAAATTTAGATAAATAATAAATTTAAAAATAAATAGATAACATCAGAAAAGGATGAAAGTATCGCTAAAATGTCACATTTTCGCAGCAAATATTTGTAAAAGATGCTGGAATCATTTAATTCTAATCTCAATAACTGATTGGTGTTACTGGTGATTCTGAGACTGGTTATTTTCCAGGTATGATACTGGAATTTTCTAGCTTTTTGTAAAAAAATTGCAATTTTCCCTGACTATTCCCTGCTTTTTAGAGTCAAAATAAAATTCTCTGACTACTCCCTGACCCATGGGAGCCCTGATAAATGTGTTTCTATACAAAAAAACTGTTTCTTCAAATATTCGTTACAGCAGAGATAAAGGAAGGAGAATGATTGATATTTTAGCAGTGAATCAGCTTAACAATATGTTTAGTTATGAATAAGGCAAAAAAATTTACATGCTTTAAAAATGGTGGTGAATCGCATTTTTTCCTTGATATTTAAAACAGAAGTAGTTTGTCTGGTTTTTTTAAATACTGGTGCCTGGTTTGAAATTGTGCCTGGTTTGAAAGGGCAAAAAATATTGTTTTGAAGCATAAATAATTGTCTAGTTACGGGAGCATCTAAAGATGCATAATTGGTTTACTAATAGTAGAATCACAGGGAATTAAAAATATGAGAGGCATATGTTTCGCACCAGTGTCTGAAACGTGTAGCTTATATTAGGGTGGGTCAAAAAAAGCTATCTCAAAATTGTACAATAATGTACAGTTTTTTTTAAAGATGCTTGGAAATACTAAAATGAAGCACCTTCATGGTCTTAGAATAAAAATGAATAATATTTGTATATCTATAAAAAAAAATATTGAAATTTAATATTTTTCTATATATTTTCCTCAAACCTTGAAGGTCGTGCGTGAACTAAACACGTAAAAACCAAATTCTGGATGTCAAAGTAAAACTAATTTTTTTTCTAATTATTAGTCTCTCAGTAAGATATCCATTTTTTGACCCACCGCCATATGGAGAACAGAACAAAAATGTTGCACTTACTAGCATGTGTTGTTTGGTTAAATGCAAGTTTGCCTTGGCACAAGACTCATAGTAGTCATAAAATTCAGGAAAAGACTTCTCCATTACATCTCTATAAATAAATAAAAAATTAGTACTGCTATTTGAGCAATAAGATGTAATAAAGTTTTTTGTTAAAAAAAAATAATAATGACACAAGTAAATTTTTTTCCTTTAAAAAAGCCAATGTCATAAGATATTTGCTTTATGTTATCGAACTTCATGCTTCAGTTATAACTTTTCAAATATTCCCCTTTAACAATTATTTTTCATAAATTTCTTCAAAATTATTTATCTGAAATGAGAACAGGGAGTACCTTTTTCTCGAGTATTTAAAAATAATAATAATTAATAAATTTAAAAAAAACTTTCATTTAAAAATTGTATGCAATCAAGTGTAACAATGTGACTGTTATCTTGAATTACACAACCGATATTAAGAAATTGTTTTGATATTCACTTATTCAGGATTAAAAAGTACTATGAAATCTTCAAATGTTTATAAAGAGTAAAATTCTTTTCTGTAAAATATACTCACTTTATCTAAAGTAAAAAATAATACAGTTTTGTATCGTGCGTGTCTCTCTTATAAGTCAGGAACTGCTTTTGCTAAGAGTTTTGGATAGCAGATGCGAGGAACAATTTTAGAATTCAACACTAAAAAAATCATTAAAATGTTTGAATTCGTCCATTTTGAAGTAATTATTGGGATACTTGCAAATGACATAGTGTGAGTTGCGATGGCTCAGGTGATAAAGCGTTCGCCTTCCAATGCGGCGAACCGGGTTCGAAACCCAGTCGATAAGAATTCCGCATCCGGCTTGCACCGACCACAGTACTGACGTGAAATATCCTCGGTGGTAGACAGATCATGGGTTAGAGTCCCCTTGCCGCCAGGCTAACCGTTGGAGGTTCTTGTGGTCTTCTCCATGTAACGTAAATGCAAGTTAGCTCCATCAAAAAGTCCTCCACGAAGGCAAATTTCACCCAGGATTGTCTTCTGGATTGGGTTCAAAATTACAAGGCTATGGAGTTGAACATTAGTAGTCCTAAACCCATAAAATTGGGTAGACTGTTTAACGGCGGTTATAAAACAAAATAAAATTACGTAGTGTGGGCATCTCAATCCTGATGGGTTGTTGAAAGGTGGCATTTGTTTATGTTAGCAACTGTTCTTTCCATTCTATTTCGAGCAAGTCAAACCCGTCAAGAATCAATTCTCTTAAGTGACACATTCTACATTCTTGCTCAAAGATTTCAATTATTTATATTTCTTAAAGCAAAGACAGACATGAAGCTATGTAGAACATGAACAAACTGATTATTCATCGAAGCTGCTAGGTACACAAAACAAAAATATATCATGGTTACAAAAAAAATATATAAACAGATAATAATTCTAAGTTAAGCAAAAGACATAGACGAAAAAGAATTACATTTCAATAAATTTGATGTGTGATAAAGAGCTGTATTTAATTAATTAACATTCCAACAAATGTGGAGAAACTTAGCTCAACTTTAACACTCCATTTTGCTTATAAACGTTCAGCTGGCACCGACGTCCTAGGTCACATGTGTGGGTATTGTGATCTTCTTCTTGAATCAATCTAAGTGTCTGAATGTGTCTAAGTTCTGCTTTTAAGTTTTGCGTAAGATTGTGTTGTGTTGATCAATACTAATTTAATGAGTTCTTATTTTTTTTACCCCAAAGTTATTCACCTAATGTATAAAAATTAAAGCTTTAACTGAAATTATATCAATTGCAGTTTTTTTTCATTTCTCTATGGTGATGACAGACAACGTTAAACAATAATACTAATTGTAATTAAACATTACTAGTCTAAGTAAGTTTTAAAAAAAAAGAATTTATCACCTCAAAGCTTGAGGACAATTTCTGGAGTCGCCCGTATTGCCATCCAACATATCACAGACTGCGACTCTTAAGGTTTCATGTTTAATGATTTGGTTGTATCTAGCACTGTCACCTGGATTTCTCTCCTGCAAATATCATTTCACAAAGTCATCCCACATTGAGTTTTATAAATACAGCCTGTAGAACTCGCCTAGTTCCAAATGACCGTTTATTTACGGGGGTACAGCGCACAAAGACGGGCGACATACAATCATTGAGTTTCTGATACTTATTAACAATGCCCATTGTGTTCACCCAACACATATCTCAACAGTTCTTTTCATGTTTCCATCACAACAGAAGTGGTGGGTTTCTGTCGACTTTGGGAGGAAATAAACTTGGTCCATCACGAGTTTATGTACAAACAAAGTGGTGGAGAAACAACTGGGTGACAAAGGGGGCACGCATTGTTAATATGCACCAGGAACTATATTTTTTCATGCGACATTCATTTTTGTGTGTTGCATACTTGTAAATAATCATTCATATGGAAGTAGGCAAATCATATAGGCTTGTCCAGAATAAAAGTGACTTTTTAACAAGCTATGACAAATAATATTTTTGATATTAAAATTAATTTTTTAATATTTGAAAACTTCAATATTTTAATTTTTTGGCTCATTGATGAACTGATATTAACTGACTGTTAATTGATTTTGTTTCTGCTATACTTAACGCTTCTTTTCGAGCAAATAACCTATTAGTTTAATTTTAAGTAAATGACTAGCTATTAGTTTTGGTTTCAAAGGATTATTTCGACTTTTTACAGAATTACGATTTCTGTTCAAATTATTATTCTAATATTTGATTAAGAGATATTGGTGAAATGTTAGCATTGTTCTTAATACTTTTTATCATAAATTAAATCACGCATTTTACTTGTTTATTTTGGAATTTATTTAACTTTTGAGAGATTTTTTACCGATCTGAAATAAAAAGATATTTTCAACACAAACATCATAATGCAAACCGCAACAGAACCGGATTGAATACTGTATCAAGTAATCTCAACGTACTTGAAATAAGACTTGCATAGACTTAAGTATTTCTTTAATGCATGCATGTGAGGAGTTTACTTTAAAAGAGCACAACTGTTTATAAAACAATGATTTATTTTTTCACAAAAACTTTATGTCAAAAGTAAAAAAATGAAACATTGTAATTACTTTCATTTTAATATTATTGTTTTCTTTTTATTATTATAATTATTATGTTCAAACAAACATTGAAACAAAAAAATTGAAAACAGGCAAAGGAAGAATGAATAGATGAGAAACGTACTTTTTCGAAACCTGGTTCATTGAAATATGGCTTTTCATTCATGAGAGACTGAATAGAGAGCAGAACAGTGGACAAACTTTGTGCAGGACTCCAAGAAGGACCAGACCATGTCCTAAAGGGGAAGAAGAATTATGCAAAAATAAAAAAAATTAGTAAAATATTTACATTTAAAGATTTCTAAATTAAATACAAAGAACATCTAACTTTACAGGCTGAAATATTTCTACTGTATTTTTTGCTGTAGTGGAATTATTTAAAAAGAATAGGCAAGATTCTACATTAATTTTTGGATAATTAGGAAACATTCCATTCCACGTTACTTTTTAATAACTGGAAAACATAGCAAAGAAAAGTGTTATAACTACCTAAGAGGTTACTTTTCTAAAAACTCTAAATAGAACAAAGTAAAATAAACATTAAAAAGGGGGGGGGGACTTGGAATATGATGTAGTGACATTTTGAAAAACATGCCAATCATTATATGAAATTACACACGATTTAAATTTAAAACCAGCTCATAAAAATTATTCTTTTCCAAAAATCCAATCTAAATACATTTTTTACAATAAGCACAATAGGTAGAATTTTATTACTCAACATACAAAATACTTAAATTGTAATAAAATGTTATCATTGATGCATCTGTTGTCAGTTAAACTTTGATAAATTGAAGTTGAAAGGACATTGAGAAAAAAAAATTAGAAATACCTAAAAATTTGAATTACATACATTCTTTTTT
Organism: Parasteatoda tepidariorum; assembly: GCF_043381705.1. Classification (NCBI taxonomy): domain Eukaryota; kingdom Metazoa; phylum Arthropoda; class Arachnida; order Araneae; family Theridiidae; genus Parasteatoda; species Parasteatoda tepidariorum. The sequence goes on along the minus strand of NC_092206.1, from coordinate 89,787,217 downwards.
AATAAAAGAGATATATAAAAAAAAATCTATTCCATTATTGTAACCACATTACTTATTAACATAAATATTCAGCAGTTTTTTTTTTAATAAGGCAGACATTTTGAGATTGCTCTATTCAATGCAATTTTTGAGACATAGCATATAATTCAAAATATTAAAAAAGGATTCCTACAACCGCACATAGTAGGTTCACAATTTTGTTACAAACAGCGATCAACAACTTCAAAGATAAGTGATTACTCGTTGAGCTGCAGATGGATGGGATTGAGGCATCTAAATTCTTCAAAATTCATACTTTATTGCTTGATTAAATATTTACTGAAACAATACTTTTCAATCAATTACTTGATTGAAAATAAACAAACAGAATCATCTACATCAAACTCTTGAAAAATGCTACAACCACAGTAAATCATTAACAAGGAGTGACTCTTAAGTGTAAAAAAACATCTGCACCACTGAATAGAGTTTTCTACAAAAAAGTCTTTGAGAGGATAAACTTGAAGATGCTAACGCATAAATAGTGAATGAAGTATAGAAAAACATTCCCATTTGCTTTCTTTATAAAGACTGTATCAGAAACATTTTTAATCTATTATTGAAAAGGTCAAATGCACATGCAAATTTGAACTATATGATTTTATTTTTTTAATAAATTCTAGGAGTAAAAGCAAAAAATGTGTAATTATCCTCATAAAGGTCTAATAAAAGAGAGGGGAAAAAATTTTGCAACAAATTTAGAAAAATTCATTGGCAGATACAGTTTTTTTTTTTTTTTTTAAATAACTCTTAAAAAATAACTTTAGAAATAAACTATTATCATAAATAATTTATGAAAAAGTATTAAATAAAAACTAACCCCAAAATACTTAGACACACTTTCCCATTCTTATATAGATTTGGATTGAAACGAACTTTTCCTTCGCCAGTAGTCATAATCTTCACTCGAGGTGGCCTTATAGGGTAATCAGGTGGGCAGCGCATCAACAAGTAGAAGAAACCGCCTTCATAAGGGGTATCAAATGAACCAGTGAGTAAGGCATGGATCTGGAACACACAAAAGCATTTAAACGACAGGCAAAAAATACTTAAGAGAAAACTAAATAGCTTCTGATCTAATGATTGGAGTTTCCCAATGCTTCAAAGGTCAAACTTTAAATATGCTAATTAATTTGTACAGACTATATTTTAAGTTAGAATTATATCAGATACAAAGAGAAAATTAGACTTTCTCTTAATTAACATAAAACAATTTATTTTTATTCAGAGAAAAACTATTTTTGTGTCTTATTTCACAATTTAAGATTTGCTTTTATAAATTAGCATATTTAAGTGAAAGCCCTGGAAAAAAAAAATTTAAAATAACGTTCGAATATGTGAAAATCAGATCATTAGATCAATAGTTATTGAGATGATCACTCTTTTTTGTGTGCAGTAAAACTGGATTTAATTTCTTTTTTTAAGTGTTAGTTGTGTTATAAACCCTTATACTACATAAATGAATGAGTTACTAGAATCAGTATTAAATTGTCATTCAGATAAAAATCAACATAAAACAAAAATAAGAAGCAAACAAATTAAAAATAGATTGAATGACCGAAATCAAGAGCGTGTCGACTTTCACCAAAGAACGTCAAGAATCACACAGTCGTTTTGGTGAATGCCTGAAATATTTGTTATATCCGATTTGATATTATTATATTTATTCGATATTTTAATCTGCTGAGGATAGATTAGGAGAATCATTAGTATTCACAGTACCGATTAAATGCATACCGAGCAGTGGCACTAGACTTTAACAAAAACATCAGTGTAGGGCATACCGGGCAGTGGTTAACTAGACATAGTATATATTTCGGACATTTACCAAAGCTACCATGTGATTGTCAACATTCACTTGTGGAAGTCAACAACCACCCATTTCTGTCATTCACAGTAATATATGAAAGAAAGGTAAATCTCTTACTAAAGTCATGTCACTTTCATCAGGAACAATAAACATACCAGGTGGAGGCTCATTATAAATGGTCATTATGTCTCTGTAAAATTAAAGTGAAATAATTGGGTCAATCATCAAACAAAACATTCATCATTTTTAACAAACAAAATGTTAGGTGATTTAACAGTAATCACCAAGAAAATATAAATAATGCCAATTTGTAATACATTTCAAATTCAATGCTTTTTTGTCATTCATTGTTACTAAGAAATAACATTATTTAATGTTTTGTGCTTTGGAAGTGTTCTTAGAGATATGCTTTTTAAAGGTTTTGAATATTTAAATTTTATCAAAATTGAAAGAAGAATTTTATTCTAGCTTACACTCAAATTAGGCAACAAAAAAAAAATTTAANAAAAAAAAAAAAAAAAAAAAAAAAAAAAAAAACATCAGCATAAATAAATAGACAACAACTAAATTAAAGTAAATAGCTGATTCTTCTACTTTTTCATAAATTATATATATACACAGGGGTCTGTCCAGGTCGCATTTATTACCGTTTAGCGTAACCTTCCCAAATTCAACTTTAGGAAAAACAACAGTTTTACAAAATACTTTTTCTTAAAATTTTATTTTTGTATCCCTTAAGAAACGATAAATCCATACTTTTACCATATTTTTGTGTTGATCGTTTAATATAATTTTAAATTTTTCACAAATTATGTCTAAATTTTCACAAAATAGGTACCTCTCAGAAAAACCTAGATCAGTGTTTCCCAACCTTTTTAGTACCATCCCCCACCTAAGCCTTTCTAAAATTCTTATGCCCCCCTATGTAACATATACATAATTTTTAATATTAAAAAATCGAATTGTTCACTTAAGAAACTTAGGAAATTGCTAGCGAAACAAAGTAAGTAAATTTTTAGAACAAAGAACAGTGTTTTTACTACAGAGCGAGAATCTCACATATTTTTTTCTTTTCTCGCATTAAAAAATGATTACCGCAAGAAATTCGCGCATTCTATAAATCAATTTCAAAATTCGCGAATTTCTCGCATTTTGGAAAAAGCTTTGAATTACACCATTTAAAATAAAATCCATTTCACTTTTCTTCCTGGATCTTTCATTATTTTCGACATTTGCCCCGTTATCTAGCTTCCCTATTTACCAGCATTGTTCAGAACCTTTTCGAACAACAGAACACAACCATGGAACCCCTTTCAGAACACATTTCTTTGTAACCACGTGTTTACTGTAGGTAAGGTTTCTTCATGTAAGACGTTCAAATTTTTTATGTGCTAATGTAAGATGGACAAATACCTTGTAAAGGCAAAATCTTCTATGATGATGCACCAAAAATACTCAATGCTTTAAAAAATAGAAGACGTTAAAAATGTATTATAATTAAAGAAATGATTTTTTTTCAAGAGTTTTTGTGTTTTTTTAGTTTTTAGAAATCTCACTTAACTTTTTGAAATCTCACCCTGTTTTTGAGAAAGGGTGAGAAATTCTCACCCATTTTTTTTCTATGATGAAAACACTGAAGAACATATAATGAAAAACTAAAATTCAAATTCGAAATAATTTTAAGATTCCTTATACAGATTTTTCTATAATAATTATAAAGATTTTTCTATAATAATTTAATATTTTAATTTAGTGAGATTCTTGCCCTTGATGCTTGCTGCACGTAGATTTTATCTTAGGTTCCAATTTGGTTAGCTTCAGTCTCTAGTCTCCCCGTTGTGTTATATCCAGACAATTTCTTTTTTTGACCAATAAAATTATTTACAGCACTAAATCCACATTCAGCTAAATATGAAGATGGAATTGGTAAAAATAGTTTTCTTGCACATTTGATTGAATTTGGATATTTGTTTTCTGTTTCCTCACGAAGCCATGCCATCACTCCTTTCTTATTAAATAAAGTTTTAACTGACTCATCATTTTGCATTTCTGCAAGTTTTTCTTGATATATTTGATATATCAGACAAATCCACTAACATGGACTGCAACATCCATGTTGGAAAATAAATTTGTTTTAAATCAGAATATCTTTCTTTTAAATCAGCCGATAGCATTTTCAGATGATAGACAATAACAAGTAAAGCGGTATCATTTACTTCGCATTTTTGGAGCCAACGAAACTGTTCAAAGTTTTTGTTGTTAATATATTTCTGACATAACTCAATAAGGGTAATGAAACCAAATATCTTCGCTTTTGCATCAACAAGAGTTTTATTTGATCCTTGAAGTTTCTTATTTAATATATTCAGTTTTTCAAAGATATTGGCTAAATAACTCACAAATGCTTTACCATCGACTGTAAACAGATACTTCATTTCAGGTTTGCGGCTTAAAAAATCCCTAAGTCACATAATATTTATTGACCGCAATTATTTAAGAATTTGCTTTTTTCTTTCGATTTTGTCACCGAAATCTCGCATTGCATTTAAATGACCCAGAGCAAAAGGTTTAAACTCATGTCAAGTCCATTTTTGAATCCCCCCCCTGTACAATCAAATTGCCCCCCTCCCCCCGGTGGGGCGATGGCCCCACGCTGGGAAACACTGACCTAGACAGACCCCTGATACACATACATATACATTTTTAATTAAAATAATTCAAGCATTACCTTAACACCCAGAGTGAGCTAGGGGAGTCATGGTGATTAAGGCTACAAAATTTTGTGACCAATGGCGTGATTGTGGCAATGTGGTTAGCATTGTGTGTAGGCCACTTTTACCTCTCAGATAAGCTGGTACCCATCAATGTTGGATGGGTTTCAAGCCGCCACTGAGGATCGAACCCCAGTTCTTCACACAGGGTTTCCCTCAATTTTTAAAACGAAATTCAAGAACTATTCAATGACTTTCAAGGACCCACTCAGTAATATACTAAGTATGCTAAAATATGTGTCAACGAGATTTAAACAGAAATTGTATATTTTTAGAGCACAATGCTTAGTTGACAAAGAAAAAAGAATATAAATATGTTTATCAATTTTACATAGTTAAATAATTGTAGTATTTTCTAATATGTGTAGACCACAGCAACCAATGCAAATAATTTGATAGTTACATTGCTAGTTGAAATCAGTTCAAAGACTATCAAAAAACATCCAATTGACATAATTGCCAACTAAGAATGGCATCTGTAAAACTTTTCATGAAAAATTTTACAAGGCATCAGGGTTTCCGCTACGGTAGCTCGGTAGTACACCTCAAAAACGGTAGTACACCTCAAAAATGCTAAAATTCAACAAAGCATTTTCGCATTTTTGCTAAAGGATTTGGGGAATTCAGTTACAGCTCTGGATTGCAACTGGCAAGCTCTTGTTAGTGTTTTAATGGATGACAAACGTCCTGTTGCTCAAGGGTTGTTAAAAAATATAACTACTTTTTTGTTTTTAGCAACCACTGCCATCATGAATGATATCATGTTCAACATTAATAAATTAAGCCTCATATTTCAAAAATCTAATTTAAATTTTGAATATGTTCAATCAAGTGTGAAGGCTTGTATTTCAAGTTTAGAAGAAATAAAAAATGGCACCGGCACTCATTATATGAGTTTTTTAGATGATGTGCCTAAGAAGGAAAGTGAAAAATTTGAGTTTCAGGGCCATATAATTTTAGATGGACTGAAACAGAGGGAAAGATTCCGTAATTTGATGCACAATTTTTTAAACTGTATCATTGAAAATATTACTGATAGATTGGGAGATTTGGATAAAATCGAAATGTTCAATATATTTATACCTAGCAGGATGCCCCATAGTTCGGAAGAATTACAGCATTATGGTGTAAAGGAAATCCGTTGCATTTTCAATTTGTTTTCGGAATCTCCCAGAAAAGATTTTCAGTTTACAGAAACTGAATTACTTTGTGAATGGGGATTATTTAAACACATCTTAATGCAACGATGTAAAAACATGTCATTTAATGAATTACTTTTATTTTTATATACCAATGATGTGTCTGAACAGTACCCATTAATAACTTCTGTTATAGAGTATTGTGCAACAATACCAATGCACACTGTTGACTGTGAAAGGGGCTTTAGCTGCCTTAATTTGATTAAAACTAATATTCGAAACAGGTTGTTAATCAACCATGTAAACAATTTGTTAATGATTAATATTGAGGGCCCTGAAAGTGCATTTAACTTTCAAGAAGCATTTGTAAAATGGGCAAACATGAAAGAAAGGAAGATTGTTAATTATAAACCAAAATGTTTTGATAAATAATAAATGTGTTTTTTTTTGTTATAGGTATTGTTTTTGATAGTCTTGTACATTAAGCTATTCTTTGTCAGATAACTTACAGTACTTATTTGATATAAAGTAATTTTATAAGCCTAATGGCATTTTAGCATTTTGCTAAAACTTTTTTTCAGATTTTAGCTTTTTTGCTAATGAATTTTTAGACTCAGCTTAAACCCTGCAAGGCATATAAGAATTAATTGAAAAATATGACATTACACAAGCATTATGATAATTAATAGAATTTATTGCGTAATTGCAAGGTTATTAAAAGACAAAGACTATTCTTTTTAATTTGTTAAATCTATTTTTAGTTTATTGAAATTATTATAATTTTGATAGAAATATATAGAAATTATTATTTTTATTACATAATTAGATAAAATTTTAAAATGCATCCATGTAGAATATCTTTTTATCTTAAAATACCAGTAAAGTATTTTGAACAAAGGAAAATCTTTTGCATTGCAATATTTTACAGATTACAAAATAAGATTTACCAAACTTTATTTTCTTCAAAATAGATAACAAATTACAAAGAGTAATTTTTTAAAATTTTTGTTAATACGATCAATTCACTATGGGCGATTTTTAAATCATGCGCATATGAATTGCGAAATGTTATATGCAAGCAGTAAACTCACTGCCTCTTGAATATAGAATTTTGGAAAAATAAGACTCATCTCCGTAACAGGCCCCCAAAAGAGGAGGTTTCTACCAGCAGTGATGGTTGAGGGATGATTATATCACAGCTCTAGTCTAAGAAATATTTAAAAATTAACCACAACATGTTCCTACTTTTTCCCATTCATTGCTCCATTACTGCAAATTGACTATTGGTTTGAATTTGCATTTTAAAAAATAATTCAATTCATAGTAAATTTGTATTTTGATTTTGAAGTTTTTTACAGGAAAAAATCAACCACGAAAAATTGTTAATAAAAGTTTTACCTTCTGCTAAAAATTTCAAAAATTAGCTAATACTTATGATATTTGGCAAAATTACTGGCTAATAATTTGAAGTTTTTCGTATGGGCCCTGATAAAGAAAAAAAAATGAAAATACATAAAAATGCTTGAATAATGACTATAAATATTACAAAATGGGAAGTGCTAGATTCATTCCCGACTGGTCTTATCAAAAATGATAGTACAAATTCGAAATTCATGTGCTATAGCAACACTGTATTAACAATTTACCTGCACATCATTTTCTTTTTTTTTCTTCAGGAAATAACCTTTATTAATTTAATGTAAAAAGACTTTTTAAAAAATTCTACCCAAAATAATGTTTATCATTATTCCAATTATTCATAAAGTATAAAAATAGTTTATACATAAATTAATAATTATTTAAACAATTAGTATATTTAAAAATTGACTTTTTTTTAAATATTCCTCATTTAAAATCAATGCTTTTTCTTAAATAATGAAAGAAATCTATGCATATGACTATATTAATTTACATGCATTATATTACCCTTTCATTAGCAAGAAAAACGCCATTATTATCGCTGAAATCAGATTTTTTTTAAAAATCACACCCTTAATAATGCATTTATTAATTTAATTATATAAAATTATTTTTTAAATTAAATTAATATTTTTTGTAAAAAAAAAAATTCAGCTTCTCTTTATTAATATATTTTTTTTTTTTAAATTACAGTCGATTTAAGTCAATGACTTTTTATAAAAAAATTCAAGTGATTCAAATCATGATTTAAATCAAGTGATAAAATCATGCCAACCTATAAGAATTATAAATATTTTTTGTTAGAACTGTTTTGAAATATAAAAGATTTATTATTAAAAGATTAAAAAATTGAATAAAATCATAATACTATACAAATTTGTTCACACTGATAACAGAAAAAAATTCAAAACATGAACTAAAAATTAAATAAAACTTAGACAGTGACTTAATTTCCATTTATTCTTTTTATTATAACAAGCATCATGTGTCTTCCACAAGATAAAAATTCATCAATTAATTTTTATAGATATATTAGAGAAAAAGCTACAATACCTGAATATTTTATTTTAAAAAGTTATAAATTTTTGTTTAAAAAAAAAAGTTTCTTAGAATCCCTTGAAACAATTTAGTATTTAAAATGCTATAAGATACATAAGATTTCAGTTTTTTTCTTCTTATAAATAACATACTCAATATTTTAAGTGTGCATTAGTATACCATTGTAAATCCTTCATTCTTTTGTAAACACATAAATTTTAATTTGAAATTTGGGCAACAAATTTATTGTTCATGCTATTTTGCTTAATGCGCATAAAAATCGACGCAGACCTATCCAATTGTGGATAAGTAAAGATGTCTTCATAATCAAAATATAAAGTTAATCTATACTTTGAAAATGCTCATTTAAATATTTATTAGTATAATTAGAATTCAATCCCCATATATGATTCAACAATTTAAACATTATTTTTTTACAATAATAACCGAATTTTAAAACTTAATCCAAAACCTTACATAAATTATTTTAGATGACGTTATTTTTTCAATTTATAATAAAACGGATTCATTTTTAAAATCACTATCCAGACGTTAACGTCAAAGTTATGAAATATTCATCAAAATTTGTATAAACCAAAATTTGAAAGTTATTTCACACAAAAACGGAATTAGATAAAATACGTAATCTCGTCTACCAGATTGTTGACAAATATTCAAAAGCAAACAATATCGTAAGTACTGAAAAATCAATAACCTTGACATTAAAATTATCAAACAATACTTATATTTATATCAGGAATATTTTAAATGAAGTTTTTGCATAGATATACCTTTTAATTCTCATTAAGCATTGTGGTGATGGAGTTTCTTTGCTCCAATCTACACTCATCGTAGGATCCCATCTAATGCTCTCCGTAAATCCAAAGGCAGCACTGATCATGGACGTGGATGAATTTGATACATTAACGACTAATAATTCACTATCTTCTGAGCTCTCAGCCATTTTTAAATTAAATTTTAACTGATCGATTACTAATTTGACATTTAACAATTTCACATTCCTATGTCAATTGAGAAAAGCAGAAGCATATAGGTTGTGAAGTTACATACAAATCAATAAGATGTTTTTAATTGACGCTTGTAACCTTTAAGCAAAAGAAAACAAAATATGACGAAATTGGCTGCTGCTTGGCTGCCAGATTTTTTAACTACATACACCTAACATTTGATACGCTGTAATTGTCATCGTTTTCATCGTTATTTCTTAATCGTTGTTTCTGCTTCTTAACATTTGACATTCTGATCATTTGGTGGCAAACCAGAAAAATCCCCAAATTTGAATATCCTGTTTGAATCATTTGTCACTGGTCTGACTCATCACTTGTCTGACTAATCCCTTTGAAAATCTTGTTTGACCAAGTTGGAGGGGGGGATGAGCAGGGTTGGGGGTGTGGCGTAACTACCACTACAAATATTAAATACCAAATCACTAGTATATAAGAAATGTTAACTCAATACTATTTTGAGGTACCTTTTGATAAATGAAGGTTGACATAGTCTAAGATTAATTCCCCACAGGGGAAATATTTCAGAAATTGGTTGTCCCTTTTTCCGCTGCTCTTGAATATTTTCTACGAGTTTAAAGGGATTAGACTGTGTAGCCTGTTTGGAAGGATTTTTTTTTTATAGTAGTGTCCATTTCTTAACATATATTACCAAAAATTTTCTTCTCCTTTTTCAAGTTAAATGGGTTTATCCATTTAATTATTTTATTTGATTTATGAGTACTTATAATATTTACTTCGCGCGAAAATATAATTATGGGATTCTGTGCCAAATTTTTTTCCCTTTGATTAAAGGAAAAAAATAATAAATAATAATAAATAAGGTAAAATGAATAATAAGAATTTATAATAAATAATAATAGAATTAAATAATAAGAATTTTTTTCTTCTCTCTCAATATGACAATCATATGCTTTAAAATGCAAACTGCGAAGTTTAAAACTAGTTGAGAAAAGTTCTTGAAGTTTAATTTAATTAATTCATTATTGTAACAATAATTTTATTGACAGGAGTTGATAATTTCATTGCCAATAATTTTATCGCCACCAGCAACCCATTTCGATCGCCAATGGAATTCACTTGGCGATCATCCATTTCAGTAGATCACCAAAAAGTCTGGCATTCAAGCCAGTGCGAGTAAAAATTATTGATTTATAATAACTATTATATCGTTTTATATATTGAAAAAATATTAAATCTTCCTCTGTTACGCACTTTTTAAATTTTTTTCCCTTCATATTTTAAGAATAAAGTACATTAAAAAATATCATATTCTTTTTGAAGTGAAGTGAACTATTCTCGTCTAATTATTTTTTAAATTTTATTTATTTTTTTAATTTTGTAAACAATAAACAAATGTGTGAATTGTCCTTGACAGAAACAAGATTGATAGAACATAATGGATATCGAAGAAACTAGTAAACTTGAAGCAGAAGCCCTTAAGAGGCGTGAACGTTTGAGGAATTTAAAAAATCGTGTTACTAACGAAAATGGTTCTGAAAATAATGCTAGCACTGAAGAGCTTCCGAAGTTAGTAAGCCGTTTTCGGTGAATTTTAATCAAGTTCATTAATTTCTGTAGTCTGTTTTCCAAGTGGAAAAAAAAGTATATATTGCTGAAATCATTGATGCCAACTTCAAGGGGCACGGGATTTAAAAGATTCAAATTTTCTAAAGTTGGACAATTTTTTTTTTGTGCATAATTTTAGCTACAAAATATCTTCACAAATTTTGATTGATTATCTGTATCAGACATGACAGATGTCATGTCTGATACCATTTCATGGAATTGACCATAATTTTAAAATTACAATAGTTCTGAATCTGGTAATAGAAAATATAAAGGAGTGATGATTGGTAAAATTGGTGTGATATCCTGTATCACGTCTTGAAACGAAAAACTGGTGCAGAGTATAGTAAAATTCATTCGCCGATCTAGGTAATGAATTTTACTACCCTGCTAGGTAATTGGTGGGTACCTGGAAATCTGACTAGGTATAATAATCAAAGGCTAGGAAATCTGACTAGGTATAATAATCTGACAATGTATGATAATCCAAATCAATATAATTTTTTTAAAAATTAAAACGCCTCTTAAAAGTAAGTTTCAAATATATTTCGTCAAAATTAAATGACAACAAAAGGATTGAAACTAGTCATAAGTTGCCGAAACTGTTGGCAGAATAAAATACCATCAGCATTTCAGGTTGCAATTGTTAAGATTTAAAGTTAGAAATCTTAAAATAGTTTGCTTTTTCAGTTAAATAAATAATGAAACAATCTGTAACATTACAGTGTATGAAATATTATAAAAACAAGTTTTGTTTAACTACTTAATCAATCAAACATCTGTTCAAATTGTTCTGTGTTGAGAGATCTATCAGTTATCCAGCAATTTATATAAACATTTATTTTTTAAGGTTTAGCAGCTATTTGTTTTTCTTACTGCATGACTTCTGTTGTATATTCTTTTCTAGTATGTTCGCTCACAAACATTTTAATGCTAAGATTTAATGAATATTTTTAAGAATTACTTCTCAATACTTCTAGAGTTACATAAATTGTGCTTGTAATTCCATGTTTTAAAAAAAATCAAATTTAAAGAAAATTTATATTTTTCTAGGTTTCAAACTTAGGTANTAACTTTTTGAAATCTCACCCTGTTTTTGAGAAAGGGTGAGAAATTCCCACCCATTTTTTTTCTGAGATGAAAACACTGTTTAACTACTTAATCAATCAAACATCTGTTCAAATTGTTCTGTGTTGAGAGATCTATCAGGTATCCAGCAATTTATATAAACATTTATTTTTTAAGGTTTAGCAGCTATTTTGTTTCTTCCATTGTATATTCTTCCTTGTATATTCTTTGTACTCCCGTTGTATATTCTTCCTTGTATATTCTTTGTACTTCCGTTGTATATTCTTCCTTAGTATGTTCGCTCACAAACATTTCAATGCTAAGATTTAATGAATATTTTTAAGAATTACTTCTCAATTCTTCTAGAGTTACATAAATTGTGCTTGTAATTCCATGTTTTAAAAAAAATCTAATTTAAAGAAAATTTATATTTTTCTAGGTTTCAAACTTAGGTAATGGTATCTTTGTTTACAATTTCTCTGTACTTTTAGTAGATAGTTCTGAGTGAAGATTCAAGTTGCGCATATTAAGAATCAGTTTTAATATGCTTTATTCGTGTTGATGTTATAGTCAATGCAAGATATATTTTGATCTTTCTTTTTTTTTTGTGGCAGTTGTTTCTACTAATTTCGAAATAGTTGAAAAACAAATACAGGTACTTGAAAAACAGATATTTTAATGTGATTTTGTTACAGCACGTGAAATTAGAGAGAAAGTGGTGGAATGCCATGTTTTTTAGCTTTGTTTCTTATTTTTTGGTACTTTTTAAAAGTAATTAAGTGTTTTTTTTTTTTGTTTTTTTTTTTTTTTTNTTTTTTTTTTGAAGTTTTTCGATTTAACATTCATAAAACCTTTTTTCAATTCACCAAAAATTAATCTCCTAAAGTTGAAAATATATTCTCAATTAAGTGGTAAATCTTATTTTGAGCTATAAATTTATTCAAAATTTTTGTTTTATTTTAAATCATTGTAAAATCCATTAAATGTCTTACATTTTCATAATTTAATTTTTCATAATCTTTATTTGCATTTGCTTAATGTTATATATATTTTTTTACTTTGATGCTATGAACAATACAATTTATTTATTATAAAATAATCTTTTGTATCATTTGATTAAAAAAAAACATTACATTTTTCTCATCTTTGATTAATCTATTTTTTTTTTTAAAGAAAAAGTTGTGTTTTTTTTATTTTATTATTATTAAAAAATTCTTAGATTGCCATTTTTTCCAGTTTCGTGTGAATTTTAATATTTAAAATCATTTAATCATAATAAGTTTACTAATTAAAAGTATTTACTGTCTAATACACTGAAGTTTATGCAAAAATTATGTTCATCGGCATCAACATGTTTAATTGCATGTATTTGTTTTGCACTCTATTTGATAGACCCTATATTTACATTTATTGTATTGTAGTATATGAAGGCATGATAAAAAGGTATTATGTTTTGCAGGCCTTTATTTCGAAATTACACTCCTAATGATGAACAATTGAGGTTAAGCCAACTGCCAAAGGCCAAACCAGAATCAGGTATTATATTCTTTCTTTTTCTTTCTTTTCCATTTCTTGATCTATTCCATTTTCTGATAAGTAAAGTCTATAAATAATTCTAGATTCCATTTATATTTTGCATATTTAATATTTTCGTTTGAAATTCCGTTTGAAATTTTTATCATTAACCAGTGATAAGAAAAAGGCGGGGATGGGTTGCAGCCTTTTGCACTGTCCTGCGACAGGTCCTCGGTTTGAAACTTGGACTGGGCAAGGCTTGACTCAGTCTTTTACCCCTTCAGTGGGTCGATAAAATGAGTACCGATCATGCTTGGGAACTAAACACAGGGGGTTTTGCGTTGGGACCTTACTGGAACATCTGCTCTTGCACCCCAAAGCCCAAAGGTGAAGAAAACTGAGATGGGCACAGTAGGCCTTACCCTTCTATGGGTTTAGTTCAGTTTTGTTTGGTGATCAAAAAAATCATAAATTTTTTTTGTAGTTAACTATAACTATTTTTTTTTGTGTAGTGATTATAAATTATTTTTGAAATATAGTTCCTACCTAACTACTTTTAAGAGTGGGATTTTGTAGGAGGATTCAATTTACACTTGTGTTCAAAATTAAAGTAAAAGGTTTTTAAGATTGAAAAGAAAAATTCATAAATATGATTTAGAATAATTAATGGCTTGTTTAAACATATGAAATTATTAAGAAATATCTAATTCTTGTTTTTATGAGCTAATTTATTTTTCTAAATAATTGTTTCTTTCTATATTTAATTTTTTCACTATATTTTGCCTCTCTGACAGAGAATATTTAATACAAGAAATGCTGGAAAATTGTCAAATATTTGTGAATTTGTTAAATGTCTTGCACTTTTTAATTCCTAAAAGAAGTCTTTGTACAGTGCACAGAATAAAAAATGAACTACCCTTAATAACTTTTGATCTAATGGTCAGATCTTTATGTTCTAGGACTCTTTCAGTCCAATATTATTATTTAAATTTTCAGTTATTCATTTCCTTTATAGTTGAGGAAGAAATTCAGAACCATCTTGAAGCTGCCAAACCTGAACCTTTAATTGAAGAAGTTGTAAGTTTACCTTATTACATAGTTGCCAACTCTGCTGGATTTTACCATTGGTTTAAAAAAAATTCCCCTGGCTATTGTGCATTTTTGAAAATTTCTTAAAATTGAGCAAGTTTCCTAAAAAATCACTCGGTTGAAATAGAATTTGTATACAATTTATTGGTTGTTTGAATATTTAAATAAGTATTACTAATACATTATCATCAATCAAAGCCTCATTTCTAGTTATCATTTTAAAGTTTTTTTTAAAATTTTTAATTCTAAAATTTTAGTTTATTTTTATGCAGAATTCCCTTTTTAAGTTAATTAAAAAGTCTTTTTTAATCAATAATAAATTGCTGTCTCCCAAGTCAGATTTATTTTGAAAGGGCAACATTATCACAGAACGTTACCGAGTTCTTGCAGAAAGATTTTTCCTTTAGGAAGTAAAAAATTTTGATTTTCTTTTATGCAGAAATTTTGTTTGATTTTTTTATGCAGTTATTACTATTGATTTCCTCATAGCTTTTAAAATCTGATATTTTTAATACGATATTATTTATTACAACAACTGAATCTCGAAAGGAAAACACCTATTTAGTAATCTGTTTTTGAAGAATTTGTTTTGCGCGATTTTGTCGTCGATCTTTTTTTTCCCCAGAGTTACTGTTACGGATTTCACATTTTTTTAAATGATTTTTTTTATGTGATGATAATTGTAAGAGTTTAATAAAATTATTATTTGGTGCGTATAAAGCAAAGTTATTTATGAATTATAATTAATAGATTGAAATATTTGGTATATGTACTAGTAATTGGATATAGTCATGATTAAAAAATAGTTAAATGATAGGAATGTCATAATAAATATAATTAAGGCCGAAATATATAAAAGGTAATTATTTTAAATTAAAGGGGAATGTGATCGTTAAGGAAAGTGGTAGTACAATGCTAATGTGGGATAACAATAACCCAATAGGTTCAAAGGGTCGCAAAGTGTGAGGTTTGAACAAATTGGATAAATTGGTATCACCAAATTTAGAATAAGGGTGAAAACTAAGAAAATTAAAGATTAATGATAAATAAGGTAAAGTCATGCTATATCGAAACAATATATATGATTTAATACAGTAAGCTGATGTTTCCAATAAGAAAAACTAATAAATTCACATATATGCATGCCCATAACAATAAAAAAGGTACTCACCACATACAGAAGTAAAAAAGGCGATAAATAATAGCTATAAAGGTAAAGCTAAAAATCACACAAAACTTTCTGTTCAACTAAACATTTATTTTTGTAAAACTACTTATTTTGATTATTGTGTAACAAACAAGCAATATGATTCCAACACATTTTGTGTCACAAAAAAAATATCTTTTAAAAGGAAATGGGTGACAAGAGAATTTAAAGAAAAAGAAAGGCGTGAAAAGAGGGGTTGGTTGACTTTCCCCACAGGAAGTGCGCTGACCATGAGAAAGGTCACCAAGAAAGTTAAAAAGATTGCTAAAATTAAAAAAAAGAGGAATAATGTTTAAAGAAAAATTAAAGGCTTAGGTAAAATTAGAAATTAAAATTGTCACATTACATTAAGTGTAAATGTGACAATAATTTGCAAAACGCAAGAAAGGAAATAATTAGTGTGTTCCCCCCCCCTACAAAATGTGAGAATATTGCCCATAATATTAGAATAAAAAAATATTACATATTCAAAAAAGAATTATTTTATTTGATCCAAAAAGAGTTTTTTTTTTTTTTTGAAGTTACACTTCTGTCACTTTAAATTAGTGATATGTATATTTGTTATTTTTAAAAGTATTTTGCAGAAAGATATTAGTATTAGAGAAATACGTCACAGAAATCCTAAAAAAATATTACTAATATAGTAACATTCAAAATTATAAGTTGACATAGTAAAAAACATATAAAATTCAAGATCATTTTATGCCAATCTTGAATGAAAAATATTGCAAACCGTTTATTGTTGTAAGTCTAATAAAGTTTTTGCATTTTGATGACAATAAAAATCCCTAAAATTACTTATATATAAAATATTTTACATATTATTCTAGAGTTATCATGAAATTTATATTTCATAAAATCTAGTGGATTTTTTCTAGTAAATGTTGGCAGCTGTACTATTATTTATTTATTATAAATTTTTTACATGAAAAATTGACAAATTTTCTTATTTATTTTGTATCGGAAAGTGAAGTATCTAATTTATAATGTTAAAATAATTATGATGTCATTAAATCATTAAATGTAAATCTGATTTCTGGTCATATAGTGTACATTTGTGAAACTTCTTTTTGATTATAGTAAAATATATAAGCTGTAATTTAAAAAAGAATGATGTAAAATATGAATTCTTTTTATAAAATTAGTTTATTTGTTTTTTATTTTCTTTTTGCGCTAAATTTAAGAAACTTCTTTTTAGTTTGTCATTTTGAATAAACTGTCTTTTTTTATTTTATTTTTTAGAGAACAAAATTTTCTAGCTTAAATATTGGTATTAAAATATTTTTTTTAGCTGTTGCTTTCAAAAAAAAAAATTATTTTATAAGACATTGTTTAACAACTTCTATTAATCAATGGCGAATGTTGATGACATGAAATTTTGATTAGATTATTTTTGCCTAGTTGTTTTTGCCAGTTAGCTTCTACCTTTGCATCATTTTTACAAGTGTTACATGTTTTGGCCAACTTTAACTGCTGTTTTTTCTTTTTTTTTAAATTCATGAATTGAAAGCTGAGTGGATAAAGGCAAGTGTAATGTCTTTTTTTTTTAATTGAAATTTATTGAATAACTTTCTTATTTTAGTCTTATTATTTATTTTGCTAAGTCTTTTTATTTTGAAGATTTTAGTGGATGAAGGAACCAAGTAAGTTTCTAAGTACTTTTGAAGTTGAAGAATAATATAAGTGCATTTAGAAATAAACAGTCAATGAAAACCCTTGTTTTGGTAGAAAATAAAAATGCTAATAATATGAATGCCATGAAGCAAATGGCTTAAAGAAGTGATAAGAATTTATAGATTTTGTGAATTAGAAACTTTTGAAAACAAGAAATAAAAGCAAAACAGTCTACCATTAGTGTATAAAATTTAAATCTCATTAACACTCTTAATTCACTAATATTATTAATTTACAATCTCATTAACTCTCTTAATTCACTAATTTGTTATTTAAATCAATCAGCTCTTCAAATATAGAGAATTTTATTCTTCCTATTCTTTAAAGCTTGAAAGCAATTCAATTTTTATCTTTCATTTAGATCTATTCTATTTATTTATAATATTTCCTTTCTTTTTAATTGTTAAAAAATATTTTGTTTAACTATCTCTTTTATAAGAAAATTTTCAATATAATTATATGCCTTAGAAATCTTAATGATGATGTATTTTTAAAAGTTGAAGGCATTTGAATTTTTTGCAGGATTTAGCTAGCTTGGCACCCCGTAAGCCTGACTGGGATCTAAAAAGAGATGTTGCAAAGAAACTTGAAAAATTGGAGAAAAGAACACAGAAAGCCATTGCTGAATTAATCAGTGAGTATTAACAAAACTGCTTTAAAATGTCCTTAAAAAGGACTCAAATTGAAAGAATATTTTACTCAATTGAATTGTAAGAGTATTTTAAAAACCCTCAAAAGAATAATTTTAAATCTAAAAACTTGAAATATACTTAATTATTGTACCATATACCATTCTTAATGCAATTAAACTTAAACAATAATTCAAGTGAAATTTAAAAAAAAAAAAAAAATTCTGAATGATAACTTTTTTTTAAATTTCAGTTAAACTTTATAAAGGAAAGATCTGCATATTTAATTTCCCAAACCTTCAATTTTTATTTAAAAATTACGTATCAGATTTTATGGTTAATATTTAGAAGTGTTTCTTCTTATCTTTACTGTATTTATATGTTTTAAGTTTGTAAAATCTTGTAAATTAAAAAAAGAAAAAAAAAATATGATAATTCCTTATAGTTACACTTATAATTCCAACATATATGATTTTTTAGTTATAAAACTATTATCAAAGAAGATTCCTACTAATTATCTTAAATTGTCTTTAAAATTTTATTTTATCATAAATAAAGTAAAAAAAATTTTGGAGCCAAATCACGCCTAGAGTGTTGGTAAGGGCAAGCGTGTTCGGATCATGCCCGATGATATCAACCATGGCTACAATTCTTTCTTTTAAGTTTAAAGCATAGCACCTATCATTTTAAGCTAAATAATTATGGGTACATTCTAAGAATCATGTCTCGTTCTGAATCTCTTCAATTTTTGAGTTGAATCTATTGGTACAACTGTTAATTTTTCAAACAAATAAGTTTGTAGTATAATGCCATAATTATTTAACTAGTAATGGTGTTTTCCAGTACCTAAAAACATAGCTATAAATATTAAACAAATAATCCAATGGTAAAATATTACTTGATTGAAAACTTAATTTGCTTCAAAAATTTACAAATATGAAATCTGAGTACAATACAATATTTCATATTTGTATATTTTTGAAACAAATGATATTTTCAATCGGGTAATATAACACTTAAGTTAAAACCTTCACAAAAAATTTTTTTTTTAAA
The DNA here is from genome assembly GCF_043381705.1 of Parasteatoda tepidariorum. Lineage (NCBI taxonomy): Eukaryota > Metazoa > Arthropoda > Arachnida > Araneae > Theridiidae > Parasteatoda > Parasteatoda tepidariorum. The sequence goes on along the minus strand of NC_092206.1, from coordinate 89,768,172 downwards.
AGTTGCTATTATTTGATTCAACAATTATCTAAACGTCACAACTTCTTTTGCTGTATTTAGTTTAACAGGTCCAACTGAATTATAAATATTAGATTTTCAATTTCTTGATGCTTATTTTATATAAATTTTCATTTAAATAAAAAAAAAAAATTTAAAAATCAATCTGTGTTTGCACACTATTATGTTTGTTACTATTTTCCAATGCAAATTAAAATGTTTAATTTAACATGTCATTTTCCGAGTTAAAAGTAATGATGTTCTTTTTTTTTTTTTTAAATTCTATCACTACACAGTGGGCTAGCGTCCAAGGTTTCGTGGCCAAAATTAGTAGTTCGATAAAATTCGTTTCAAAATTTTGGGGGTTTTATTTAGGGTTTTTATGTGCAGGTAAATTGAATTCATAGTTGAAATTTTGAAATACACAAAAAATATCAAAAAAAGAGGGGGGGAAATGGCGGCTGAAATATGGCGAGCAAAAAAATAAAAAATATATATACTACGTTTAAATTGTTAAATATAGCAATGAAAATATATTAATTTTCGTAATTTTATATTAAAAATGAAAAGCAAATTATATTTCCGAAGTAATATTACAAAATAACGCGAAAACATGAAGGAAAAAACATAATTTTTGTTTTTTGTTATATTTAGTCCACCTTTGCAATATGCGTAAAATGGGGCAGGTTTTTTCAAAAGAAGAAACATCGAAGAAGACAACAAAAAAAAGTTTAGCTAATTACCTCATGGAATTTTTTGGAAATAAGTTTCGAAAGTGATTCAAACATTGTAAAATGTCAAATGATAAGATATAAACTATAAGTTTGTCAAGAGTATTAACTAATCCAACACATTGAAACATTGTACTATAATTTCAGACTAATTACTCTGATAAAAATGTAACAGGAATGTGAAATTCCTATATATATTTCTGAAATATAAATTTAAAAATTGCTTTAAAAAAATTTTTGTTAGCATATTTTTCACTACATTGTACTCTTGTTGGTCCAAAAGGTAAATTGTAATGTTTGGAATAATTATGAATACTTAATTTGGGCGATATTAAAACTGCCTTCAAAAAGTTGAGTTGAAAATTTAATTTTGACTTTTGGCCAAAGATCATTGTCTTCTGGCCCACAGTGCACTATAATATCTAAAAATTTAATGCTTTAAAAAATTTTTTGAATGCATTTGTTATGTTTTCTTTTCTCATTTTTAAGGAGAACGGCTGAAGTTAGGTGAAGAAGATTTGGTTGAAGCTGTAAATAGTTACTCAGAAATAGAAAGTAAAGCTCAGGATTCTGATGATGACTAAATTATTGTGAATGTAAATATTATTTGTAAATAAATTGTTTTTTTTTTATAGTTTTGAATTTTTCCATTTTGATTACAGGTGTCCAACATTTTCTGATATTAGTTTTATGTTTGTCCAGGTAAAGATAAGTTTGTACTCTATAGATAAATAACAAATATTTTTTCAATATTTGCCTATTTAATTTATAAATTGGACAACCTTGCATTCGTGTGCTAATTTTTAATTTGTTGATCTTTACATTAATTTCAATTTGAATAGAATTTGTAGAAATCAATTGTTAAAAATCAATTTTTTTCAAAAAAGATTTCCATGAAAAATGAAAATTTAAACTATACTTTATGTCATCAACTGCAATTAGTTAGCCTTTAGTGTTGCTTGTAAACTGTTATCCATTAAGGTTGTTTTTAAAATATCAATTAAGAAAAATAAAATTACCCTAAACAAGTATGAAATTATGTTCAGATTTTATATAGCGAAGAAAAGAATAATCTAGAATAACATTTAAACACTGGTACGGAATTGTACGGAAATTGCGATTTTCTTCTGTTTGAATGAGAAAAATCGAATGATAAATATCTGAAAAATCTGTTAAAGGATACATCTTTTTCATTATATTGTAAATATTTTTTATGTTATTTAAAATTCTGATAAAATTACAATAGGGATAAATTCGCTGCACGAGGACTTCACAGTATTTATTTAATAATTTATAAACATATTAAGTATTAGTGCGATCATTACTTTCAACCATATGCTAAAAATCATTTTTATAAGAATTTGTACTAAGTAAACCATCGTTTATAGTCAAATTATTGCTAGGTTCTCAGATGATTCACTGTAGCGAGTTTTGGAATATATTTTTAAAAATTTACCTTTAAGATCAGAATTTGATTAAAATATGATTCTTCACAAGATTCCTTCGATTTCCAGGATAACCTACTCAACATGAAGGTGCATAATATAACCTTGCATGCGCACAGATGTCAAAAATGATATTACTAAACATGCTTCTTGGACGTAGGTGGCACCCCTCTGCCTTGATAGCCTGGTTAGTAGGACGCTGGACTCGCGTTTGTCAGAACGGGAGTTCGAATCCAGCCTGCCAAAGACACCCCATGTAGTAGATAATGACTGGTGCCTGCTTAATCTGTCGGGTCACAAAGTTCTCCATGTTCCCATAAGAACTCAATACATCTGAGGGTACTGAAATTGAGATGGATCGTTCTCTGGTTCAGGTCAAAATTACAATAGGTGGGTGTACTTGTATAAATGGATCCGCCCTATAATCGGGTGTGGCAAAAGTCAAACTTTTGGCCATAGATGGCACCCCCTCTGCTTAATGGCCAACAACAACCAAATATGCCCGGAGATGTTTTAAAATTCTAATTGGACTTGAAAAAATTGAGGTTTTTCATACCTTGATATACAGATTGTTAATTTTTGAACAAAATTCTATTTCTCTACAATAAAGCGTGTACATTTTTACACCCACTGGAAGGCAAACCTTAGATTTCTCTCTCTCNAAAAAAAAAAAAAAAAAAAAAAAAAAAAAAATACAGAATTTCTAGAGTGTAGAACATTGCACAACCCTTTTTCAAATTTTATTTTGTTACTGCTTTCTAACTTGCTTATTCTGATTTAACAAGAGCTCATATGTAATGAGGCCATATTTAAATTACTAATTATGATTTAATAATAAAAAAAACATGTATGAAAACCTGTTGTGACGAGTATAATTATGATCTAACAAGGATTTTAATAAAATTTTCTATTTTATTTTGGTTAGAAAATATGTTTTCAAGTGTTGGTGGGAATTTTAACCCTCCCTGTACTGAATGTGGCAATCAAGCTAACACACCAAGGTTGCAATGCCCAATAATGAAGAAATTTCAATGCTTCTGAATTGAATATAAGGGATTATAATTGCACATCTGTTAGTATGCACAAAAAAAATTGAACGATTCCGAATAACTTTTCATCTAATCTTCACTTTCTCTGAATAAACATACCTTTTTTTGACAAATTCAGAATCCTGACCTCCAAATAGTTTGATCCCAACCTCATTGTTAATTTTACTTTTCGTGTATTTTACCATATCTAGAGAACTTTTTGCATGCAATTCCAAAGATATTTTCAAGCAAAAAATAACTTTCGGCAAATATTTATTATTTAATAATAGTAAAACAATTTTTAATTGTAAGGTATGCAATTTTTTACATCATTTTCAAGAATGTAATTATGCATGGCGAAATACAAAATGTGAGCGAAATCTATCAAATAAGATATCGAATTTTAAAATTCTATTTTAATTTTTTAACTTAAAATATGGTCTGCAATATTTAATTAGCATATTTGAGGTCAACCCCTTCACTCCTTTAAGATTAAGTCCTAGAATGTGAAGATCCGATCATAAGCTATTCAGGGTGGTCCATTTATTTCTTTGCACAGTACAATTATAATTTGTGTAGTGTTTAGGTTCTTACAAGTGGCAGGCAGAGAGGGGTCTAAATGTGAAACCCCTTCTGGCATTCAAAAAATCGATTTTTATTACAATTTTTATGAAAAAACTATTTCAAACCTATTGAAGTTTTAAGGTGTGTTAAGAATAAGCAGTAAAAGTATTATATTAAAATATTCTCTATAAATTTAAATCTTTTTCTTATTCCTATAAGATTTAAATTTATACGTTTGAGAGATAAAAATGAAGGACATTTTGTCGGGAAAAATTAATTCCTTACCATAATTTCTACTTACATTTGCACTAAAAATGAATTTATAATGGAGAATTTGAAATTTTTTTTTTTTTTAAAAAGATTTTTGTTCCCTGTCTAGTGATTATGCTTCTCTTTTCAGGGACAACTACCCCCATTTTTGCATCCCACTGATTTTTACGTTCTCATTTAAAAGGATTTTAACTGAGAATGAAATTATCATTTAATTTGAAACTAATTCAATGCCCTCAGACATTGGGAAAAGCTATTAAGAAAGCGAAAAGTGCATTCCCCTAGAAAACATTGTAATCTTCTACACAGACTCTGTGAATCTGTAACCTTACTACCAAAACAAAAGAAACAGCCCAGTAACAAAGTTTCTGATGAAACAAAAAAATTTGTAATAAATTTCTACTTATCTGATAAAATTTCTTACCAGACTTCTGGTGGAGCTGAGTGCTCGATTGTCAGAGAAGATAGACAGAAAGTCCTCAAAGCAAAAAAAAGTACTCGCTGGGCACCTTGATGGAAGCATATCAAGTTTTAAAGCAGTTGCATTTGAACATAATTGGCAAATCTAAGTTTGCTGTACTACGACCTATCTATATTTTATGCGTAGATAAAACACCACTTGTGTGTTTACGTGTTATTCATGAAAATGTGAATTTACTATTAAAATCACATAGTTGTTTGTTCAATAATTGCATAGAATTACTAAATATACCTACTAGCGACAACTGACTGTGTGAAAAATGTAAGAATAATTTCCTTTTTATGCAGTTTGTGATAAAAATTCTTGATGATCATTTACAAGAGCCTGTAAAGTGGTATCAGAGGAACAAAAATAACAGAAGCAAAGATTGTGCTCAGTTTCTTAATTAAGGTACACGGTCCAATGTAATTGATGAGTTCGAATTAGAAAAATTTATATGGACTCGTAGGCAGTGACACTGCTATTGCTTGGCTTCCTCAACTAGATTGTATGGAGAGAAAAAAAAAAGGACTATATGTAGCATGACAAATATGCAATCCACACTTTCAATGAAATCTTTTTTGATAAATTTAAATGGTCGACATTGAAAGAAATTAAAATTTTTAGTGATGGGCCATTATCCCAATTCAAACAGATGTATACACTTTGCAATATCATCAAAATCTATTGGCAATTTTACTCCATGACTCGCAGGAAAGATGTAGTTGATGGGCTGCTGTAAAGAGGGTTATATGGGCAGAGGAATGAGAGCATTTGTAGAATGCGGTGGAAGTAATCCAGTGGCCCAAACAGGATATTGAAAGGGATGTTGCTGCATTTGAAAAACATATGTTAAGTATAAAAGGTATAACAAATCCATTGTATAAAAGTTCAAAGGAATCCACTAAAGAAGGAGAAAAGTTTATAGAATTGGACCAGTATGAAAATCTAAAGAAATTCCAGGTTTTTCCTCTATTGATGTTGCAAAAGGTAGTTTTTCAAGTATAAAAGTTCAAGAAAAAAATAGGATAGTAAATTTTGTTGCCCAAATAACTGAAATTGCGAAAGAAATGTACATATTGTTTTTTTTTAACACGGTCTGGTAGAATAAAAACTTTCAAATATAAGTACAGTACAGAACCTGTTATCCGGAAATCAGAAAACCGGAACGAAATTCGATGAATGCCATATAAAAAAAAAATTTTTTTTCCTCATAAGATTTTAGGATTTTTCTTTCTTTTTAGAAAGATGTTTACCTTACCATCATTTTGGAAATAATCATTAGTGTATTTCTTCATCGTTTTTTCTACTTTTTAAGATTATTTCCAAATTTTTTTTTTTTAGTTGGGTTTAACAATAAAAAAAAACAGCTTTTTGTAGTGATTCAGAAAACCGGAAAAATCAGTTATCCGGAATAGCGACGGTCCTGATCGTTCCGTATAATCGGTTCCCTACTGTACAAAGATGTAACATGGGTCACATGTCAGATATTATAGCAGTGCTGCGAACTCTAACTTTAAACAACCAAACTGTCACTTTTGACACTGATATTTCCCTTTAACTATTTGTCAAATTTGTGAAATACCCCGCTACATTTTCAGGTCCTCTCTGTTACGATGCATTATTTAAACTAAATAAAAATGTGTTTACAATTTTAGAAGTCTTATAATAATTTATTTTACTTTGAAGAGTGATAATTTAAAAATAAAATGTTCTCTGAAAAGAAAAGAAAAAATCCACAAAATATTAAAAGAGATAATGTTTATCAAAAACGTTTTTAGCAATGCAGCACTATTATAAAAATGCCTGTAAAAACAAAGATTATATACAAAAACAAAATAGAAAAAATAAAAATCAATCTAATTTTTGAAAGAAAATTTTAAAGCTAAACATTTCAGTTTTTCAATTACCATATTTTCAAAAAAAAGTTACGATTAAAGTCCAATAAAGACTCCTTGAATTGCCGCATCATAATTAAAACATAAGTTTTTAGAAAAAGTGAGATAAAAACCTAAAAAAAAATCTTAATTTTTAAACAATGGATTTAAAGCCAAAATCTTAATTTAACCTTTTCACATTGCCATATTTTTAAAAAACAGTTACCGTAAAAGAATAACGTTCATTAGAGACACAAACGCTCTTTAAAAAATGCTGTCATAATAAACACACTGATAAAAAAAAAAGGTTAATAAAGAAAATCAAAAGATAAACAGAATTTTTTTTTCTTAGTTCTGAAATATAACTTTAACAAAGAGAATCTCTGTATTCTATGTTACTAGCTTAGCTATCTGTTTTATCATACAAAAAAAAAAAAAAAAAAAATGACAATATAAGAATGAAGTCTAATGGAAAAGCTCCGTTAACATACTTCACTTTAGTTAAAACAAAAAACCAAAAATGTGATAAAAGTTCTTAATTTTTAAAATATGAAGCGTTTAAAAAATGATGAAATACTGACTTGCTCGAATATGATTATAAAAAAGTCAGCATTAAAAAACTCATGGTTCAATTTAAAGCAGGGTTGGAGTTTTGGACGTCCTAAACTGGTTTTGGACAGGACATGTGGCTTTTACTGTCTTAAACTGGGTTTGTCCTAAACTGTCCAAAACCTTGAACTTTGGTAAAAGGTAAAAATTCTATAGGTGTAACCATTGTACACATAATAATTACATGTATCAATAAATATTTGCTATTTTTTATACATTTTACTATAACTTATTAAAAGAAAATATAATATAATTGGAAAAAGTTTATAATTTTTGAAGCTCCACAATTCATTGAACAACAAAAGTGAATACCTAATCCTTTAAATATAAATATGCTTTTAATACTGATTAAAAATAATTTTTGCATAAGGATAAATATGGCAATATTAAAAAATAATAATTTTTCTTAAAAAAAATACTAAATTTGTTCAAAAACTAACCTTTTATTTTTCAGAATATTTTTTTAAAATTTTTTTTATAATTTCTGCATTACAGGATTATAAAAAAGACATCTATTTTAAAAAAAATTGTTTTTAAATATAAATATATTAGTTTAAATTGAAAATACAAAATAACTGAAAAATGTATTAACAGTTTTGAAGGGCATAACATCAGTTTCAGTTACTGACACTTGTGATGTATCACCACTATGCTAAAAGAATTGAACATGAGTGAAATAAAAGTATTCTTGAATAGTACTATAGATAAATAAACGTGTTTATGACGAACCAAGCACTTAGTACATAATATTTTAACCTGTATGGCAAGGCCAAACTGCAGCTATGTACTATTGAATGAGAGGACCAATTGAATGAACTTGATTACTGATTAATCTTCCTTTGCTTAAAACTGAAGAGTCAAACAATATTAATAAAACACTATACTTTTAAAAACAAATATTCTCTAGTATATTTAATTACTAATATGTTATTAGTTCTATGTTTTTTTTACCTCTTAAATATTGTTCAGATAAAATTGTGACATAATTTGAGTAAAAGGGTTTTGGACAGGACGGTTTAAACCATTCTGTCCTAAACCTTGCCAAACCTGATTTAAAGTAATCTAGCTTTCTTTAAATTTTGCTTTCCATGCGTCGTTCATAATATAAATTAACAAGCTTTTGAATAATGTATAAATACAAGTTTTTAAATAATGTTAAATAACAAATATGTGTAAAAACTATTTCTAAAAACCTATAGTAAAAAATACAATTTTAGATTTCCCCCCCAAAAAAACTTTATTGAAAATTTTTTTTCCAAATAACACTTAGCCGAATATTCATTACATTCCTAATAACTAATGTCAATGTAACTTTTATTTGCATTCATTCGCATTCATTTGCACAAAGAGCTGCATTAGTGAAAACTATTAACTAACAAGAATTTCATGCAAAATGTCTTTATTAACAAAATATCATGAAAATTGTTGTATATGAAAATATTAATATAAAAGAACAAGTATTAAATTTTTTTTTCAATCTAATAACATATAAAGCTATTACTTTTCTTATTTATGGGAGAAGTCTAATTGATAAAGCAGCATAAAGAAAATAGGGTTCTAAAATAGACATAATTACAAAATGCATATAAGTTGCACATAAAGGATTTTAGCAGCATAAAGGAAACAGGATTCCAGAATAGACATAATTATAAGTTATATATATACATATAAGTTGCACATAAAGGCTAGCATATTTTTATATTACACATTATAATACATACTTAAAAGTTGATAATTTTTAAAGAAATTTTTCTCAATATTTTAGCAATAGCCATAGAGAATTAAACTAAAAAGATTATTTAATTTTGCTCAATTTAAAAATCATAATCTACTTGCAGTTGGTTAGAAGTCAAAAACTTTAAAAATTGTTATGTATTTTAAAAATAAAGTTTGAAAGATCAAGTACTTTTCAATCTACTATCAAAAACTTGATTTATAAACACAGTTTTATGGAAAGCTTATTGTAGATAAAAGAATCAATTTTCTTTGTTAGCAGACAGTTCTTGTACCATTTTTGTGATATAACTCATTCTTCTAGGAGTTAACACCTGCATTTGTTCCATCACATTCATGAGTTGACTGTTTGATGCAGAAGTTTTATCTTCTGTTAGATAAGGATGACGTAAGAGTTGTTCAACTGATGCTCTCTCTTTAAGATTTCTTTTTAAACATTGCTTCATGACATCTACAAGGTTTTTATCATTCAAAGGTTGGAAAACAATCTCGTAACTGGGATTCATAATTGCATTGATCTTCTGCATCAGGTTTTTAAGGTTATGAAAGGGCGTGTGACCGTAAACTAAGTTATACAGAATGCATCCCAAAGACCACACGTCCGACTTGACGCCGACTTTAAATAATGCTTGCTTGGCATCAGGAGTAGACATTTGAGTGATCGCTTCTGGAGACATATAGTTTAAAGTGCCAACTTGGGTGTCTCGAAAAGTGCTGGTTTTGTCATCAGGAACTAATGCTGCTATACCAAAATCTATGAGCTTTAGATTTCCTTCTACGAGTAAGAAATTTGCTGGTTTTAAATCTGAGTGCACAATTCCATATTTATGGATGTCTGCAACAGCTTCTAGCATCTGTTGCCAATAAAATTTTATCATTATAGGAGATAAACGTTTTAATTTTGCTTCATTGGAAATGTACTTGGCAAAATCAATATCTCCCCTTTCTAAGACCAAAAATAACTCATCTTCTCGATATTCGTAGTCATACATTTTGATGACTCGGTTTGAACCCTGCAATTTCTTAAGATACTCAATTTCTTTACGATATCCTTCTCGAATTGAAGGATCTGTGTTTTTTAGTTTTACACATTTAACAGCTATTAAATTCTTCTGTTCATCAAACGCTGAAAACACCTTGCAAGATCCACCTGATCCCAGAAGGGACAGAACACTATAACATTTCCCATTCACTATTATAACTTCATCATCAGAAATTGTGGACAATTTTTTCCTACGAGCGCCCGTTTCAGCTGGTATTTTAAATTCTGATTGTGCCATCAAATTCATCTTCACAGACTTATCTGGAATAACTTTTGCAAACCTGGATGCTTTATTTTCACTCTGAGGCAACAAACATTGGATATCTATATTACTTCTGAATGCTGAAGGTTTGCAAGTGGAGAAAGATTGCCGAGGAGCTGGTTTCCAAGGAGTAGAATCGACAGTTTTGAAATTCATTCCTCCCCTTCTTATTCCTAAAGCATTTGACGCTTTAGACACGAATTCAGGCGTCTTTACAACTTCGGGTGATTTTTCTGTTTTAACTTCTTCTTGAGTCTCTTCTTCATCATCATCACTGAATTGTACGTTCGGATCTATATAAGTTGGAATTTGACACAATATATCGTTACCGCTTCTTATTCTTTTATAAATATCCTCTTTAATTCGTGCACGATCAGATGGGTGTGTTACAGAGGAAAAAAAGTCAGAGGACGACGAAGTTTCTTTTTTGGCCATTATGTATGATGGAGCAGACTCATGGTTAAGCAAATTTATTTTATTTTCCATTTTTTAGCTACATTTATCATGTATTTTATTTTTTACGTCTTTTTTAAAAGAATAAATTAAAACAAAACACTAACGAAAGGAACCTTTTGTCTGTCAAACATATTTGTTTTTAAATTTCCCAGTATTGGTTTGTTGCCACAAATAATTTCAAAACAATATACAAAACCTTGGCCGAGTACAATGCTAATGCAGCCGTCATTCTCTTAATTATATAAAATTAAATATTTATTTGGCTTCTTTTAATTTATAATTTCAGTAGAAACATGTATTAGAAATATATGTAAGATGAAACATATATTTGAAATATTGAACAAAATATTATTGAGTGGCAGCAGTAAGCACTTTATTAGTAAACAGACCAGTGGATTAGTGTCAATGATAATTTCAGATTTTTCTGATATTCTTTTATTAATACTTAATGAAATAAAATTATCGAGCCCTTGTGTTTTGAAATAACGGTGACACTCAGCCACTAAGGTATCCTGTTAATTAAATGGAGCAACAGTTTCTTAAGCATAGATTTAATGTGAAGTAATTTCAAAGAGTTTAAAAGATTAAAAAAACAAAATAGGATATAGTTTGTTTCATTGAGGGTTGGTATTTTGTCCGGATGAAACTGGGCATGAACTCATTTACATAAAATATTAAAAAGCTGTAATTATTTTAATTTCTTAAAAAATTCATTTCATTTATTCGTTTTTGTATATGAGGCTTTTTAGTTTTCACATATTAAATTTAGTTTTCGCATTAAAAACGGTGGATTAAGTAACTTGAAAGTTTATCTTATTTATACTTGATAGCAATAATAGTTTTCTTTGCTAAATATAATATTTTTCGCCTATTTTGGCCTAAATGAATACAAAATAATGAAAAAAAAATATGTTTAATAAAAATTTTGCTTCAAAAGGATAAGCTATTTAAAAGTTGTTTCAATAATTGATATTTCTTTTTGAAAAAGAGTTTCTTTACTTAGATTAGATTGAAAGAATCCTATTTTCTACAACATATTTTTTTTTCACACTGGAAGACACATTTTTTTTTCACACTTTTCATCCTGGGTTTCAATCTATTTTTTAAATGAAGACAAAACAAAAACTAAAGGAAAAAAGCTTTTTATCTCATGAAATGAGATTATAAATTTTATATTGAAGTTTTAAATAATGTAATGTGTATTAAGTAATACAGTCAATTGTTGATAATAATTAAGTTGACCAAATATGTTGTATCTATTAATTATGATTAACATTTTGATCGTGTAGATTTAAACTTAAGATACAGCATAAGCAGAAGAAACAATAAGTAAGACTGATTTAAGCTACCGATTGAAAACTAAGAAGTTTAACCTAAAAAAATAAAAATTAATTTGAGATGATCGAAAGTTAATTCCAAGGTAAAATAATGGTTGTTCCTATTAGAGTTGCGAAGTTTATTAATTGTTAAAAAAGAATCTGGATTACATATTTACGAATTTTGTGCCATTTACCGAATAATCAGAACATACATAATTTAAACATAATATAATTTTAAAATAAGTTACTCATATGTTAAATTTAAGGGGGACTGTGCTGTCTCCGCTTATTAGCCGCAGATCGTCACAGATCGAGGTGAGGGGCTATCCATGCAGTGTTTTCATTACAGAAAAAAAATGGGAGAGAATTTCTCACCCTTTCTCAAAAACAGGGTGAGATTTCAAAAAGATAAGTGAGATTTCTAAAAATTAAAAAAACACGAATAGACAAGGAAAAAAAAATTTTCTTTTATAATATTACATTTTTAACATCTTCTAATTGAGTATTTTTGCTGCATCATCATATGGAAAATGTTCTATATCTACTTTTTCATCAGCTATTATATTTATTTGGCTGAAAAATATTCGTATTTGTTTCGTTTTGACCGTTTCTACCAACATTTGTTTCATTTTCATTTGTCTGTTATGAATTAGAAGATGTCGCCTTAACAAGGTATTTGTCCATCTTACATTCATGTACAAAAAATATAAACGTCTTACATGAAGAAACCTTACCTACGGTGAGCACGTGATTGCAGAGAAATGTGTTCTGAAAGGGGTTCCGTGGCTCGAGTGAGGGGGGGTGTTCTGCTGTTCGCACCGGTTCTGAACAATACTGGTAAATAGGGAAACTAGATAACAAGGACCGATGTTCAAAATAATGAAAGATCAAGGAGGAAAAGAGAAACAGATTTTATTCAAAATGGCAAAAGACGCAATTTTTTTCAAAATTCGCTCATTTTGAAATTTATTAATAGAGTGCGCGAACTTCTCACATTAATCATTTTTTATTGCGAGAAAAGAAAAAAATATGCGAGATTCTCGCTCTGCGATGGTACGGCTTTAAAACCTTTAACGCAAAACCATTCTGCTAACCGATCTCAGCTTGAAGGGAGGTTGTTAAAAATTAAAGTGCTATAAAATCGGGATTTAATTAAAGTGCCTAAAAAAGAAAAGGATTCTCGAATATAATAATTATTAAATCGCTGGCCTTATTCCAACTTAATTATTACTAACAATTGACTTAATACACGTAACATTATGGGTTGCTACTAATGTATGTGAACTCAATCTTACTTATCTTTTCTTTCCTTTATGCTGTAACTTATGTTTAAATCTATGCCATCAAAATGTTAATCGCAATTTATAGATACAACAATATGACATTTTTATTATAATTATATGTATCACATATTTGCTTTGTATCTCTGGAATCATTTTATGCTTTCAGGGGAATTTCTGTGCAGAAGGATGTCTCAATGTTCTATTTGCGCTTTATCATTTACATTGAAAAAGAACCTCTACCAGCACCTGAGAAATAAACATAATGTTGAGCCTGAAATTTCTGGAAAAATTACATGCCCTTTGAATTGTGTTAACAAGTTCCGCACTCAGAAGGAACTGAGAAGTCATTTGGAGTCTTTCCATCATTGTTCATTGGAGCAAGAGGTTCAAGAATTTCCAGACTATGAAAGTAATCTTATTTTGTTTAAAATCATACCCTAATGACAACTGTGTAAGAATTTTATTGCATGACTATTACAGTGCAACTTCAACTTACAGGGTGAACACCTCACATCCCAATAAATTTTCAATAATATTAATGACTAATTCATATCTGGACATCCGTTTTAGGAAACGTCTACTTACCTGACACATTTCAGATAACAAAATATTCAAATCTTTTTTCCATTATTTATTTATTTTTCCTTTTTTATTTGTTACTGTGGGGAGATATAGAAACCAACAATGCTAATCTTCATCAATCAAAGGCTACTTCAAGATTAAATTGAGTTAGCATGTCTTATAACTAGTGAATTGATGTTTAGTAATCATAGTAATAGTTTCGCCAGAATTTTATCAGGGATAGAATTCCATGAACGAATATTACTAGTTGTCGTATTTGTGAAGGATCGGGAGTGCTGTGTCGAGTTCACCGGATTTCGAGTGCTTGTGGTGAGGGCAGTATTGAGTTCACCAAATTTTAAGTGTTTGTCGTGCGAGCTATATTAAGTTCACGGTTGTGTGTGTGGTCTCTCTTGTGCTGCTATTAGCAGTCGAGTGTGTACACAGGGTGCGTAGTGTTTTTAAAAAGTGCTTAAAGGTGCTTATTTTGGTTTTTTAAAAGCCCTTAAGGGTGCTTTTTTCATTGAGTGTTTTTAAAAAGTGCTTAATTTTCTCTTCTTCAAAATGAGATTTTTCCTTTACTATGTTGATTTTCGCTTCGAATTATGCAAAAAGACGCAGTTCACATTGTTCTATTCCACATTTTCACAATTAATTCAACACCAATCTATTTTGGCGTATTGTCAGTCCGTAGCGTATGAAAACGCCATTCGTTTTACTTGATTCAAAAATTCATGATTTTTGACAGTTGCAAAAACAATGCCTAAAGGTTTTTTTAGTATATTTTTTTTCACTTGACGGTTAAAACAAGATAAAGCCGTCAATTGTCAAAAACTTTCCAACCCTGCCTAATTGTGATATTTTTTTAAAGTGCTTAAAAATATTTTTTGAGTGCCTGAAAGGTGCTTATTTTTTGTTGAATAATTTAGCTACGCACCCTGTGTACAGTATGCCAGTGTGTGTAAATAAGACTGAGAATCAACAGCACGCAGGTCAACTGTTCATTATGAACCATCCATCTAAATAGGTGTGTCCTAATTGAAGTGGGCGTTATTTTCAAGGTAGGCGAGTTCATTTCATGCCTGCAGGTCATTCATGTGGGGAGAGTAGAAGTCGACAATGCCGACCGTCATCTATCAAGAGGTACCTCAAGATTGATTTGAGCTAGCATATCTTATATACTAGTCAATTGATGTGTAATAATCATAGTGGTAATTAACGCCATTGTTACAAATACTTATTCATAGTTAAAACTTCTTTTTTTTATTTCTACTTGACGCGTTTTGGATAGCAAAACATTTATATTGCTTTAATGACCTTTAACACACTTAAAGAGTTGTTTAAAAGACGAAAATAGTTAAAGAAAATCAAAAAAATTTTTTTTGAGAGCAATAAACTGGGAATGTAAATGAAACTGAATATTATAGTGTTAGAAGGAACAGTCAGGTTTGGTTTAAATTGTAAGTACAACCTTTTTTTAAAATTGTAGCACAGCCTGGCTATTGTAGACCACCAGTTGTACTACCAGCCATAAGCAAAAGGTTAATTCTGTTTCTTATTTAATATATATTTTTTAAAGGAAATAGGATTTTTTTTTTAAAATTTCAAGTTTATTTTTTTTACATTGTTTTTATTTGAATATCTGTGCTGGTAAATCTTTGGTTAATTAATGTCATTTAACTGATAACAAAACATTGTAAGAAAATCGACACTAATTATCCTATATTTATTTATTTTATTGAATAATGCATGTTTTGATCAATGTTCACCTTAAAAATCTGTTGGATTGGCCGAAGTCCCTACAATTTTGGGTATGGGACAATCTACTGTATTATTTTCTAGAGCAAACACTTTTTGACCTGTTATTTTGCTTATCAAAAACTGTTTTAATCCCCTTCATGACATGCATTCATCATTTTTATAAATTATTTTTGTTTTTTTTAGCACAAAATTTTTCATAGGTATAATTATTTTTAATGAAAATAAGCAACAGAATAAGAAAGGAGACAATTTTTTGTGGGAAGAATGAAATTTCAAAACTAACTTTCATTTGGATTTTTAACTATTGATTGGCTGCATTATTGTGAGTTCTTTAAAGTATTGGATTACATNCCCTTCTACAGAGGATCAAAATTGTGATGGCATGTCTTTGGATCATCCTCAGGGATGTTTCCCAGACCGTCGCCAATAGTCCATTGTGAAGCTCTAGTGCAACGTAAATGAACAAATCAAATTAAAGTATAACTCAACCATTCATGGCTAAGTATTATGTGTAGTAAGTATTATACTTAAAGTTATTTCATATTATGAAGTAGCTTCTATTATCATTTGAATTCTGAATCATTCTTTAGTAACTCACTCATTGAGCACATTTAATGATAATTCAAGAGATTATTGTGTAACTTAGATAGTGTTATCCCAACAAAAAGGATGGAACTGAAATTTGAATTAAAAACACTAAAATAAATAAAAATGTATTACAAAACTATGATGAGTTGAGACAATTTATAACAAACTTTGATTAGATGTTTTTTTCTCTTTTGTATCTTTATGAAAAGTGAAGTATCTAAGATGTTATAGGTGAACTATATATGCAGTAGTAAATGTTATGTGTATGTACTAAAGTAATTACTTATTTCGAGTGATGTATTTAATTATCATATTAATTTAGTTAATATAACATAACACAGAGTTAATGTTATGAATATCATTATTTTTTAGCATTTGAATCTTGGAAAAAAGGACATGAAGCTTCTTCTGGATATTCTTATATATGTAGGATATCTAAAAAATTACGTCAAACTGGAGAATCTAAAACTCAATACATTTGCCATCGATCTGGTGTCCATAGGTCAGCGTCTAAAGGACATCGGAAGCTGAAGAAGGTAGGTTCGAACAAAATTGGAACCACCTGCCCATCTCTTATGGACGTTTCCCACTCACTCTCTGACGGAATTGTCAAAGTCATTTATTATAAAACTCATATTGGCCATGACGCAGATATTGTAAGAACCAGTCAGTATAGGGCGGTACGAAATAAAATTTCAGGTTTGTTTAGAAATTTATATATTATTTTAAACTTTTAAATCCAACTTATCTTTGTATTTCATTGTGTAAGTTGAAACCTGTGTTTCTCAATGAAATCTTCTCCTTCCACCCATATCAAGTTTAAATATATAATTATCGAGATAGATTTGAAGCGTTACATTGATTAAACAACTAAAATGTCAGACAATATTTAATGAAAGTAGTTTTTATATTCATAAAGTTGTCTAAAGCTGTCTAAAGTTATATGCTTTATAGTTAAATAAAATAGATCATATGATTCATGCAGTTAAAAAAGTTGAATTAAAATACCAGAGTTTGTAGAAAAGCTTTAATAAAATAAATACTCAACAGTATTGAAAGAAAGCACATTAACGAGAAAAAAAAGAAACTTGCATAAAGTAACATTTATTTTAGATACCGCAGGCTTTTGATGAAAATATTATCTAAAAACTAGGATAAAAGAGTCAACATTGGATTAAGAGTAGTGAAATTGGCATCTAAAATGTTATTAAGGAAGCTTAAGTTGCCTTTTGCCTCCATTTCATATAAAACTTGTTTTTTTTTTATTTTTATTATTATTACCGTCGTTGAACAGCCGACCCAATTATTTGGGTTTACGGCTACTAATGCTCAACTCCGTAGGAACAGGAAACTCCTAGATCAAGTATTGAAGAAATTTGCCTTCGTGAAAGGCTTTTTTTGATGGAACTAACATGCATTTGTGTTGCATGGAGAGGAAAACCACAAAAACCTCCCAATGTTAGTCAGATGCGGAATTTGCATTGACCAGTTATCGTTGGGATTCGAATTGGAAGGCGGACGCTCCACCCGCTGAGCCATCACAGCTCATAAAACTTTTTTTTTAAAAATTTTATTTTATAATTGTTGTTGAACAGCCGACCCAATTTTATGGGTTTAAGACTATTTATTAGATATTTGCCTTCGTGGATGGCTTATAAAATTTGGTTTGATAAAAATCGATTTGTAAAGCTCTAGACAAAGAATATTGGTTTTTCAAACACTTGCTCTTCATGCATTTTCTGGATTATCTGCAGCCAAAGTGAAGGAAGGTATTTTTGAGGGACCAGTTTTTAAAACTTATGCAGGACAAAAAATTTGAAGCATTGACGCATTAAAAAGATAAATTCGTTGCATTTGAAGCATTAAAAAGATAAATTTGTGATAATTTAAAGAAATTAATAAAGATTCTAACTTAAAACAAATTATACAAATTATGCCTAAAAATTTCCAAAAATTTGGATTCACAGATTACAGTGTTGGCGAAATATATCCTCATTGGTAGATGGATCATGGGTTAAAGTCTCCTTGCCATCAGGCTAGCTGTGTGAGGTTTTTGTGGTTTTTCTTTCCATGTAACACAAATGCAGGTTAGTTCCATCAAAAATTCCTCCACGAAGGCAAATTTCTTCCAATACTTGATCCAGCAGTTCCCTTGTCTTCTGGATCAGGTTTAAAATTTGCTGAACATTAGTAGTCGTAAACTCAAAAAATTGGGTTGGCTGTTCAAAGACGGGCTTAAAATATTACTGTAAGATAAAAACGAATTTCAGAAAACTAAAAATTGAAAAAAAATTATTTTTGAAGAAAAAAAATTTTTTTTTGTTACAATATACTAAAATGCCAAATATGAAAAATTACAATTTTTAATTTTTTGTCGCTTACATTAATTTTTCTATTGTACGGCAGTATATGCACAGCGTACAAACTAAATAAACGGACCATCCTGAATAACTTTTGATATAATTTTTTTTAAGCTCATTTATTGATTTTTTGTTATATCTTCTAATTAACAAGCAAATACTATTTAATTATGGATGGTTAACCGTGTAAAGCTAAACACGGATGGTGCTAGGAGTTAAAATTTGCACGTCAGAGGTAAAAAGCACTATGATCATTTTGTTTATATATATATTTTGTTTTAGAAATGGCTTCAATATAATTTGCTTAATATGGAAAAGTTAATTTATTTATAATGCAGTTTTTATGAGTAAAGACCAATCATTAAAATATCCAATCATTAAAGACCAATGATTAAAATATCCAATCATTAAAGACCAATCATTAAAATATATTGTTTTAAGCTGAATATCTCAAAGTGTGTGAAAGCAATTTACAGTCTGGATTTATAATTCTGAGCATTTTAAAATTATTCTTTTTTAAAATAGGAACAATGTAACAAGTTTAAAAAAAATATTTTAATATTTTTATTCATGAAGTCTTTTTCATAGAGAATAATCTTTTTTGTATCATTTTTTAGTTACTGATTTAGGGAATGTTTATAAATGCATAAAGAGAATAATTTTTATTTATTTTAGTTCCTATTCCTTATGATGTCTGTGTTGTTCTACCAGCTGCTGGTACCGGAGAGCGTATGGGTGTGAATATACCTAAACAATATATACAAATTCACAAAAAACCCATTATATGCTACACTGTTGAATCATTTTTGAGGTAATGATATTTTGATACTACTGTACTGTTATCCTTTGTTTACATATCTTTTTTTTAAAATAGAAAACATTAAGGATTCGAAAAAACAAGGGAAAAAAATATAATTTTCCAAGAATTCGACGCCCTATCAAATTGCAGAATTTCATTTTTAACCCTAGCTTGCGCAATGGAGGTATAAAAAAATAATCACATTTTTCTGCACCAACCGTTATTAAATGTATCCTCAAAATTCTATTTAAGCGTTTCTGTCAATTGGATGTCCAAGTTAAGAACTTGAAATTTCAGCTTTGAGAATATTGATATATTAGGTTTTTTATAAATCCACTTTTGTTTCTCAACTTTCGTTATCCTTCATTTATTATGATAAAAAATTGTTTTATAATTTTGGATAATACATTAATTATTACAAACAAAAATTTTTTTTATTGTTTGTTATGCTTATTTATTTGATATATATTAAAAAAAACAATATTTTTTAATTGAGAGAATTCTAATTCCACAGAGATCTGGTATCATTTGTCGGATATGGAATCATCTGCTTTTATAAAAACTTTCCTTTTGCTAAAAGAAATAAAAATGGCGGATTGTTTATGCATAAGCATACAATTATTTATTTCTGAAAGCTGATGATTATTTTATGAAGCAGATTGCAGCATTCTCGTTTTAGAAATGATATATTTCTGATTCCACTTTGTTTGGAGTTTTTTTTCTTCTGTTTGCAATAAATTTTGTTCTTAATAAACTAGTTTTTCTTATTCATAAATTTTAAACTGAAGTTTTTTTTTTTTTTTTAATTCAGTTGATCTTATTATATCCTGCCTTGTTCCCAGTTTTAAAATTAAATTGGCGCTTCTTTTAACTTTAGTTTCCATTTGATAGTTTTTAAGTGTATTTTCTTGTATTTAATCATTTTTCCTTATAATTAGATATGAAATATGTTGCGTTTTTTAATCGTTAAATTGGTTTTATATTAGTAGTTAATTTGGTGATTTTATTAAATATTTGTTTTTGTCATAATTTGGCTTAACTTTAATTAAATGTATAATATAAATTAATTTATGTATTTGTCATGAAAATTTTTTTAAAAATGTTTTATTCATTTCACCGAAGTGGCGTTGGGTGAAGTAATTGTCAGTGATACAGAGGCAAAACCGTCAAAACTCGGAAACACACATTCTGTGTTTAAAGTAAAAAAGTGTTTATTGTATCATTCATTTGATGTGATATTATTTATGTGTTTTTTCTGTTCAGCTTTATTCTTGTCATGAGCATGCTCTCTAATTTTTGAGAAAAATAGTTTTGGAAAGATATGAAAATGTTAGAAAAAATTCTGGTTTAAACCAAAAATACTGAAATGATTACTCTTTTGTTCAAATCATAAATCTAAAAACATAGGCTATATATTTATTTCTGATATATTTCTAATGAAAAATTTATAACAGCATGGCAGTTTGTTTTTCATTTAAGCTTATGTGTCTGATTTAATGTTGTATGTAAGAAATCTTATGTGTGTCAGAAATCTAAGAAAGTCTTTATTTCTTTTTTGTGTTGGTCACAAAAAATTAGAATATTAAGTGTGTGAGCTGTCATTAAGCATGAAAGCATTAATGTACATGATTACAAATTTTTGAATTTTAAAATACCTTTCTGGTATGGACATCAAAAAGCTGAAACAAACTGATTTATACATTATTAAGAATGGAAAGGTTAAAAACGAATAGTTCATGTCGACCAACACAGCGTTCTAGATTATGTTTTAATTATGCTTATGGAGGTTCAGTAATAATAATTTTATTCATAATAATAACTTTCCAGTTATAGCGAGTTCTGAAATTTATAATTTTGTGTTTAACAAAAAAAATTTTATTTGGGTTCACAATTTTTTATTTGGATTCATTTATTTCAATTTGAATTTTTTTATTACAAAAACTTATTATAGACTAAAATGTTAATTTTTGTATGTAGGAATAAGTTTTAAAGACTTTAATAAGTGATTTAAATTTGTAAGATCTTAACACATTTCAAATGGTTTAACTTAGTGAGCGAACCCAGTATGGTTTGCATAGCCAACCATATAAGATTGCATGGCAATCTTCTGCTGTTAGGGAGTAATAATGAAGTCCATTAGTATACCATATTCTTTTCGTTTTTTTTATTTTTTTTATCACAATGTTAATGTAAAGGTCTTTCTTTTCTAAATGTTTATAAAGAGAGAGATTTAAAAAAAAAAAAGAAAGTCATAACATAGTTTTTTAGTAGTGATTTGTTGCGCTTCAGAATATTGTAACAGTAAATGGAAATTTTGCAACAATTCATCAGATCACAAAATACTATATTGAAAATTTTTGTTGCTAGAGCTTAATTTAGTTTCAATATTTTTCAACCGATTAAAAAAGAAAAATATCACATACAGTAAAACTTCGCTGCAACAATATTTTGGGGACCAAATAAATATATTGTTATATCGAAACCTTCATACTGTGGGAACACAAGAAGATTTTTTTTTAAATTTTAATGTTATATATGTATTAACTATAAATGTATTTATATATTATGCAAAAAATTAATTTGTAGAGTGTCAATTATGGTTAAATATTTTTAAAAAATTAATTGTAAATAAGATAGTAATATAGCAGAAAATAAGATCGTAAATATACCTGAAAACCGTTTTTATTGAAAATAATCCGATATTTTTGTTCGTTTATTCATTTTTTTTACTTTCAAGTCAACCAACAAAGTATGTATTGAATCTAAAGCACGAAAATGATTTCGAATGAAATGAATCGTTTGAATGACATGAATCGTTTGGTGATGAAATTAATCGTTTGTGAATGGTGCTCCACCCACCCTCTATAGAAAAAATTCTCTTTCAGGTGTTAATGTGATGCTTGTGGTCATTTGTGACTTATGGTCAGCTTTTAACATGAAGGAAATGAAATCAGAGAGGGATGTTATATCTGTGACTTCTAAAGAGATAAGGGAGGCGATTCTAAGAAGTGTCAGCAGTGAGTCTTCTTTTGTCAGAAAAGATGGCAAAAAAGGCAATAGATAATAAAATAAGATTTTTTACAATAATTGAAAACCAATAAAAAAATGGAGAAGATAAGGTAGAAATTTGGAAAAAATCGCTTTACAGGGGTTCATTTCTCCAAAAGAATATCGTAGTATTGAGAGGGGCATGACATTAATTCATATGCAAGTATGTCGATACCACGAAACATAATCGCAATAAAGGGAGTTATTGTTGTATTGGATATCGTAGTAGCGAGAGTTCACTGTTTAACAAAAATACTGCTGATACTTAAAAAAAAAATCTATTGTATAGTTTTACATCTACAGTGATTTTTTTTAATACAGTATATTGTAATATTGAGTGAAGATTTTGTGCAAACTCATAAGATCGCAAAATAGTGTGCAAATTTATTAGATATAAAATAATATAAAAAGGACTCATTCTATATTCGGTGTTTTATTTCTAAACTAATTAAGAAAAAAGAGACTTTATTAAAAGTAATGGAATTCTTTCTTTCCCATTAGACTTCCTTACATTAAGAAAGTGGTTGTGGTTGCTGCGCCTGAGAGCCTAACTGTGATGATCCAAACATTGAGCGAGATGTGCGCACTTCAGGGTGAGAAATTGATGGTGACGGAGGGTGGATCTTTTAGGCATCAGTCCATAGAATCTGGATTAAGAGCTATACTCACTTGCTGTTAGTATGCTGTATTAAAGTTTCTACAACCATTATACTAAGGGATTTATTTTTTTTAAAAATTATTTAGAGAATGTAAATTAATTTGTTATTTACAAAATAAAATAAAAAGAACTGGATAAGCCATTTTTAATACAACTTTATTAAAAGTAAATAAATTAACAAAATATAGCAAACGTGTGTGCCTCTCTTCAGTCCTCAGGACTGAAATCAATCTAGTGGTCTAAAAAGTCTAGTCTATCAGTTTAGTTGTTAAATTAATAATTATTCGAGAACTTTTTTTACCTATTTTTTTTCTTAAGAAATGTAACAAATTTTTTCTGCTGAAAATTATTTTAAAAGAATTACTCTTTTTCATAATTATTGCCGTCTTTTCCTTCTGATGTTTTGAAAGGCTAAGGAAAGTTCAGATTGTTTTTATAATGAAATTTATAGAGCTAAGATTATGATGAAGTGAAAAATAAGTAGAGATATGAATGGTTCCAAGGTATTCAGCGATTACTGTAAAATGATATAAGTTAGCTGTTATATTTGTTTCCTGTAAAAATAGGCTAATAAAATGAAGAAAAAGATTTGCTTGACAAAAAAATAAACAAATCATTGATTTGAAGGCCATTCTTGTGGAAAGGTGTATTTTGCAGTCAGTGAGCTATTAATTTCTGAAAATTCTGCTTAACAACGCTAGACCCTCTTAATTAGTCAAAAAAAGTTAGTGTTGAAATTTTTTTGGAATGGCACCCCTGCTAACAAATACGAGTAGATATTTACTAACAAATAAATTTAATTAGTTTCAAAGTGGCCACCTTTGTCCGTGGTGCAGAAACAAAAATGCTTAATGAAATTTTCGTCAATGGGCCACAAGTTTTATACCTTTAGTATATTTTCTGGCTGATGCTTTTAAATGATCAATCTGCCTCATTCCGGCCAAAGTGATTACTTTGTGTAAAGGACGAACAAACAATTTAACACCGTCATTTTCCTTTCTTAAACAACTCTAAAATAGCAGATCTTTTTTCTTTTCTTTTTTTTGACACTGCAAAAAAGGTATTAAAAAAACAGTACATACACTAAAAGATATATTATAAAATATTCTATAGTTAAAGTGGGAAATGAACACAAATTAAATTTTAATTTGTATTTATTTCTTTTTAATAAAACGAAGTTAGTTGACTTCTATTCTATGATGCAATAACTTTCATTTTTTTTTGTCGCACCCTGTAAATTACTTAGAATCTCACTTATGTGTTAACTAATTTTTAAAAATTAAATTGTTTTGCTCTTTTGTTGTAGACAGCATTGAGAAATAGCAATTTAAAATTGTGTCTCGTTTTTTTTTATGAAAAATCTTTGTTAAAAAAAATATTAATGAAAATCTTGTAGCTTATTGTATTTCGTTTTCTGAACTTTTAAAACTTGGGAGATGATGCATAGAAGAATGGCTTATTCCTATTGGTTTTTCAGTAAAATCCTATTTCTTTTGTGAATTTTTTTATTATTACTTTAAAATTTATTAAAAAGTAAACGCTCCTTGTTCAGTTTGATTTTTTGCTTCTGCTGCATGCATGTTTAGTATGAAATCACCCACCGAAGACCTATATTCACAAATGCCTTTTTTCAATCCAGGTAGCAGTGAAAATTTAAAAAAAGCAATTTTAACAGCTCCATTGTTTTTTAATTTAAAATTAAGTTACATTTTAAATTCTAATTAAATTTGAAGAGCCTAAATTGGAATTGGTTTTAATTTAGTGTGTTTCAAAACAAGAGCAGTAAGAAATAAAAAAAGATTTATGACACTACTATGTGTTACTTAAAAAAATATGTAAAATGTTGAAATTTTGACATTGACCAATGTCCCAACCTGTCTTAATTCCTCTCAAAATTGCAAGGCTGATTGCACTCCTGCCATCATTTTGGTAGTCATAATATTGTGGAGCGTTAACCCCCATTACACCTCTGGCCACAATGGGCTGTTGCAGAAATGCTTTTTGCTTTACAGTAAAAAAAAAATTCAAATGGATTTTGGATTAATGAATGTAATTTTTGAAAGGTGTATAAAAACACTTTTTTTTATAGGTGAGCCTTTACCTGAGATTGTAGTGATTCATGATGGAGTGAGGCCTTTTTTATCAGAAGAAATTGTTCATAATGTTGTATCTGCTGCCAAAGAACATGGAGTATGTTTTTTTGTTTAAATTTTGTATTCTAAATATAATTTCTTTTGATAATTACCAAGTATCCCCATAATAACCAACGATTTAAAAATTATTTAAAGTAAGAATTGAAGGAGATGTACGGTGTTTTGCTGAAAAAACCAGAACATTTATCCTCAACCAGTATTCTGGCACAAACTCTCTTACCAAGGTGTGTACGCATCAAGAAGATGCTTTTAAAACAACCCACAATCTTGTTCAGTTTGAACCTTACCTGCTCCGAATCAATATCCGCCAACTTTTCCTGCAACTCTGATTGGAATACTATTTAAAGTCTTATTTTAAATCTTGTTAATATTTTTATTAAATTTCAAGTTTATTGGCCCATTCGCATTTATGTCTACATTCAGACTATTCACCTTAATAGAAACTGCTACTATGGATTCGCTACACTACACCAAGGTTCAAAATGAGTTGCTGAACAGATAGTGCCATTGACTTGAATATCAATATAATATTTGGCGTTACATACCAAACCATTCTAAATGAAATATTTGTCTGTACTTCTGATAATTTTGTCTTTAGACTGTGATTCCCTGTTGCTGCAAAAACTTAGCTTAATGCTGTTTAGAGTTAGCAGAGATATACACTTTAACTTTTGATATACACTTTAACTAATTTTAAATTAGTGAGGGAGAAAAATCTGTTTTCCTAATGACGCCTAAGCAGATCATACATTTCTAACTCTTTTAGTTTTTCTTTAATTGTTTTATTTTGAAATTATTATTCATTTTTGGAACATTTGTAAGTGTTTGTTTCGATGGAACTCATAATTTGATACTGATTAGGCTGCTGGAGTGACTTGTCCTTTGGTGTCTACTGTGATATCGGGTGATGCGAAAGGTTTCTTGGAGAGTTCTTTAGATAGGAATAAATACAAAGCGAGTGAAATGCCTCAAGCCTTCAAATACAATGTAATCTGCAAAGCATATGCTGAGGTGAGAAAATTTATTTTTTATTTACTGTTCAAAATGAATGAGGAAATCACAATTTATTTTAATAATGAAATTATTTTTTTTATATTTCCATTCACAGTGAAAATTTTATGATTTTATCAAAAGTGGCTGAATGCACCTCTGGTGGTCTCTGATGTAGGAAATAATATTATATATCTAGTGACAAATAACAAATATGCTTTTGAATTTAATTTTTTTTTCTGTCAAGGATCTCAATAACACAAAACTACTTAAATTTTTAGCGCTTTATTGACACAGTGGACTGATCGCAATGACAGTCCCGTAGATCAATGAAATCGAGCTTCACTGGTTGCGGTCAGTAGGCGAGTGGGTGACCACTTTGATCAGTCTATGTAGGGACAGAGGGTGCGCAATATCGGTCCTCATTAAACTGTTCTACCGTAAAGTGCAAGATTTGTATGCCAGTCGTCGGGCCACCAAGGTGGAGGAGCCATCCCCTTTGCAGAGGATCAAAATTGTGATGGTATGTCTTTGGATTATCCTCGGGGATGGTTCCCAGACCGTTGCTAATAGTCCATTGTGCAACTCTAGAACGACGTAAATAAAATACCTACCTACCTTTATGGGTACATAACAGTTAATATTTTGTAAATTATGTGTAAAGTAACAATCAAGTAAAAAGGCATTCTCAGTTTTTATTCTATTTTAACAATAAAGTCAGTATTCCTTTGTACAAAAAAACCTTAAAAGCCTTTTTTTTTAAATTAATGCTTTAATTATCTATAACTAACTGTTTTCTTAATTTTCCTGTACATGGAGTGGTTATTTTAAAATTACAGTACAGAACCCATTATCCAGAAATCAGAAAACCAAAAAACCGGAACGAAATTCGATAAATTTTTCCGCCATTTTTTAATTTTTTTTTTTTTTTTTTTTTTTTTTT